>NC_138604.1:3281509-3633536 GCF_964289735.1 Phaethon aethereus
ATCCAGAGTGGAAGAAGTGGATGGCAGTCTGGTCAAAATCCTTTTCCTGGTAGGCCAGTTGCCCTTCTCCCATTAGGGGGGGACGACGGGCTTTAATCTGAGTTGGGGTGGGCTGACTCTGCTGGGCTGATCAAGTCCGGTTTCCCTGCTAACGTCAGACAGGGTCCTGGAGCAAGCAGGTGGTTTGCTAAGTAGGCAGACCGCCAGTTTCTGCTGTGCATTGATGTGAAGGTGAGACTCTCATTTGCATGACGAAAGCTTCAAAAGCCTTTTAAAGCATTTTGCATGTGAAACTTCGAAGTGGTAGAAGAATAAGAAACAAAATCCGTCATCTGCAGGTACTGTGTCGTGGTCCCTTTCTTGATGTAAACACCGACCCTTGTCTTCTCTCCAAATAGAAGTGTGGGTTTGAGAAGCAGGAGAGAAACTGAGCAGAAGCTGTGATATTCTGCTTGCTCAAATTCTACAAATCACAGAAAGGGAGCAGACATGCTACCTGTGCCCGCTTGGCTCCCTTCCTGACTAGATAACTGCATAGCGGCTGGGGAAGACACTCTGCACTTACAAATGTAACCTCCCCGTCCTTAGAGCAGACGTGGTTTGTGCTGAGGAGTTAGCTTGTCTCCTGAGGGAGTCTGGTTTCTCCAACAGTGCCTTGTTAGTCAGTTGTTGGGCTAAGAATAGAACTGCATTTGAAGTCTGGGGTCTTGGTATTGGACCTCTTTCCTCTTTCTAGATTTGGTTTGTATTCAGCGTTCCCCCAGATATGATGAGTATCTCTGTGTCTTCTCTTGGCTGCGTGGTCTTTCAAGAGCCTTCAGGTCAATGCTTTGCCTCCTTTCCGTTCGGTTCTGCTCACTGTAAAAGCACACTGCTGTCTGCCAGGCCTGTATTGTGCCTCTGGAAGCTCTTGCTGTAGGTGCTGCGAGTGTTGCCGCCTTCTTGCTGCAGGATGATAAACGCTGTGAGTGGATTTACCGGGGTTCCACACGTCTCGAGCCCATGTTCAGCATGAAAACTTCCACGGCCTCCACCCAAGAAAAGAAGCAAAGTGGACAAGCGAGGACTCGTCCCAATGTCGGTATGTGGTATCTTTTTCTTTAATGCGTGTCCTGGAATTCGAATGAACGCGTTGTGGGTTGGCGGGGGCGGGTGGGTTGTTTGGTTGGTTTTGGTGGTTTTGGTTTGGTTTTTTTTTAGCAGAACTCCTGGCGATTTAGGATTCACAGCGGGCTTTTTCTCCTGGCATAAAGATGCCGCAAAACCAGACTGCAGTTGTGTGAAGCGGCCAAAATCTGTTTGGGGTGACCGGCTGTGACTCGGAGCTCAGCCAGTGACCCGCTGTTAATTGCAAATGCTTCTGTTTTGGTTGCCTTCGGGAACTAAATCAATGTTTTTGTGGCTAGTACAACAAACTTTGGTTGATGGTAGAGACTTCTCCTGTTGATACTTCGCTTTTTCCCCTTCCCCACTAGGCGCTGTCAGGAGCAAAGGGCCTGTTGTACAATACACACAAGATTTAACGGGAGCTGGTACCCAATACAAACCTTTAGAGCAAATGCAGGCAGCCTCGCTGGCTGCACGGTCTGTTTCTCCGCAGCCTGCTGAGATGGAGTAAGTACTTGAGTCGGTTCTCTGCTTCCGCCACTGCCTCCTTTGCGTTTCGTCTCCAGCTCTTTCAGGCACCACCCTTTCTGTGTAGAGTAATCCTCAGGTGCAGGTTTCCTCCATGACTAGGCTCACTTCCTGGTTACACAAATTGGTTTTGGTCATGCTTCTAGGGGAAACTATAGATAAAGGCTGCTGGATGAGTAATTGGGGGCGGGAGAGCCGGCAGCCCAGCACCCCCTGAGCCAAACGCAGTGTTCTTACCCAGGGCTAAAGCTTCGCACATGATGTATTGCTCCTTCTCTTCTGAAAATCTGAATTGCTCCCTCGTGTCACGATCCAGGCACTGGCCCCCGGCTGCCTTGTATTCCTCCACTTGGACTGACCTGCTCGCAGACCTCAATGGCACTGAGAACTCGAGATCAGTGATTGTTGTCGGTGGTCACGGACCACACCTGATAAAGCTCGGCCATGGCCAAGTCGCACACGTGCCCGCTGCTGCCAGGGGCCGGAGCGGGACGTTCTCAGAGGTGCAGGCTAGTGTCGAAGGAGGCCTGGATGAAGGAGGAACTCGGCCTTGTGATGAAGGGAGCGTGTTGGAGAACACCGGGGTGCCTGAGCACGTGGTCCGGGATTTTAATTACTTTCTAGGGGAGAGCGATGCTGTCCCAGTTCATTTTTGTCACCACTGTGGATTTCCTATCAGGATTTATGGACGCCTGGCCCCCTGCCAGCATGTCTTCTGCCGTGACTGCGCCTTGCTGCATGGGCAAAAGGGAGAAAGGAGATGTCCCAGCTGTAAGGAACCTGTGCAGCAAGTGAATCTTTATTCACCGGATGCCCTCTAGGTGTAGCAGCGTCTGAGAAACCTCACCTGCCCCCAGCCTCCGGTCTCGGGAGGGAGTTCCTCTCCAAGTACGGGTGCAAGAGGACCCATTCTGCCCCTGGATTTTTTCTCTCCCCACAGAGGCTTTGACTTTAGGATCCTGTTGTCAGGTCTATTACAAGCAGACACTACAGACATTTCCCCGCCCTGCCGTTAAACTGCTTTTTACGACAACTTTTTTAAGACAACTGTTTTTTAACACTGACTGAAGGCAGCGTACTATATCTGTGTCCTCGCTGTCCCAAGGGATGCTGTTGGGTTAAAAACACATTGGGTTCAGATTATTAAAACTGGGAGAATGGTTTCTTCACTCTGGTGTTTTATTTGCTCTGAGGAAGACCTGGTTCTCTTCCCTCCCTAGTCTCACTTTCAAGTTCTTCTGTGGCGCCAGGGAGCTGCTGTCAGCCATTTCTGACTGTTTCAAGCCCGTTGACGGATGCTTTTTTCTCTTGCCCTTGAATTTTGCAATGTGTGTTAACACCTTGCTTTTAAGGCAGGCGTTTGCAGAAACAGTCGCCCCCTCCTGCTCTCCCTGTCTCCTCCCTCTCTGCCCTGATAACATAACTAAGTTCTTCCACTTGTGGGAAAACTTTGGCCGCTTTGGGGTGTTTTTCTGTTTAATCGGTATAGACGGATTGAAAACCTCCGCTGTTGTTTTCTCGGGGCGCAAGAGCTAGTGTCTTCCAGGTGCCTCCCACCCTCCCGACGTTGTTCATCGGGCTGCAGGGGTGTTTGGGAGCCCCTTGTAGCCCTTTCTTCAGTGATGTTATTGCATTCCCTTGCATAATCTTATCTTGTTACTTGGTATGGACAAAAGAGTCCTCTGTACTTGTTCCTCCCACTGCTTAGTACTCTAGCCCTGGTTGAGCCTCTGTAAACTCTTATTTCTTCTATTGCAGGGGTTTCTTCATGTACTGGTTTGTCCGGCTTCCTGAAATGAAGGCCTTGGACATCCTCGTTACACTGCCTCTCACCCTCGTGCCTCACTTCCAAATAAATAGCAGTGTGGCAGAAGTCCCTTTTAAACGTAGCTGAGTTCTGGCATTTGGTTGGGGTTGTTCTGGGATCGCTGTAGCACAAGTAGTCAGAAATGAGCTGATCTGCACACTCGTTAGGAAGAAATCTGCTCACTTTCTCTTGGATGGGGCACTGTGGGAGAGTTATTTTGACTGCCCCTTGTCTGCCTAAATCCTACCGGTTTTGTGAGCATGTGCATCTTGCAAATCGCCTCCCTTCTTCCCTCGTGCAGATGCTCTGACAGTCAGCTGGCCCAGTCGAGAAAGCAAGTGGCCAAGAAGAGCACTTCATTCCGTCCTGGCTCCGTGGGCTCTGGGCAGTCGTCACCTTCTTCACCTGTCCTAAGCGATACACCTCCGGCGGGAAGGACCGGTGCGTCCCAGCAGCATCGGTAAGCAAATTGTTCACGCTTATTACAAAATGCAGCAATATCCCTGCATCCTTGTGAGAGTTTGGGATGCTGGTACAGATTTGGGGCTAGTTTGGTTTAGCGCAGGTTTATTTTGTTATGGGCTGACACCTCTGCTCACCAGCTTGGCTGGTCGTGAACATTTGTCTTCCTCTTACCTTGTTCTCTCTCCCAGACAACAGTTTGTTGCATTTTGTTGTTGGCTTGAGCTTGGAGGGTCTCTTATCAGTTCTGACCAGAATTCACTCCAGTGGGACCCTGGCCAAAGCCTCTGACCCTGCTTGTTTTTAGAGGACTCTTGTTTCTACAAGCTTTCTGGGGCTGGGGGGAGCTGTTACCAATGTAAATCTGCAGGTGGCTTTCCCACAGCGGTGGCTTTGTGGCAGTCGGTCCACAGCACAGAAGCCATTGATCCCAGTTCTGAGACCACAACCAGCTTGTGCTTGTTTCTGCTTCCCTAGTTCTGATTTGGGTGGGATTTTGTGTGTTCTCTGCTGCCGATAATGCTCCCTTGGGGCCTGCCCAGCCTTGCTCCCAGGGGACGCTGGACCTTCTGTCTAATTGGACTAAGCTGCGAAGCCAGCGGGGGGTCCCAGCGTGTAACTAGCAGCTGCTTTGACAGGAATCAAGTGCCTAAAATCCCTTTGCAGTTTGAGGAGAAAGCCCCACTTCCTTAAGCCGTGGTTGCTCAGTGTATCCCTTTCCCTGGAACAGGCTCTCCGGCGGCCAGGCAGGCAGTGGCACAGCACAGGCCTTCCATGGCATGATGGACCGTGTGCCCAACGAGCCCTCTTACCGAGCCCCGCTGGAGAAACTCTTCTACCTGCCGCACGTCTGCAGCTACACCTGCCTGTCCCGCGTCCGTCCCATCCGCAGCGATCAGTACCGCAGCAAGAACCCCCTGCTCATCCCGCTGCTCTACGACTTCCGACGGATGACAGCCCGCCGACGGGTTAACCGCAAGATGGGCTTCCACGTCCTCTACAAGACGCCGTGTGGGCTATGCCTGCGAACCATGCAGGAGATCGAGCGCTACCTTTTTGAGACAGACTGCGACTTCCTTTTCCTGGAGATGTTCTGCCTGGACCCGTATGTGCTGGTGGATCGCAAGTTCCAGCCCTACAAACCCTACTACTACATCGCAGACATTACCAAGGGCAAGGAGGACGTGCCGCTGTCCTGCGTCAACGAGATCGATAACACCCCGCCTCCGCAAGTGGCCTACAGCAAAGAACGTATCCCTGGCAAAGGCGTTTACATCAACACCAGCTGGGAGTTCCTCGTGGGCTGCGACTGCAAAGACGGCTGCAGAGACAAGTAGGTGACTCCTTGCGTGCCGCTGGGCCTGGGGCATGGAGGACAGCACCTGGGCTGTGCTGCCTGCCCTGATAACAACAGGAGCGGACCTGCTCTGGACTCTAAGCCCATGCAGCTCTGGTTGGTTGCAGGTTTGACTCTCACGTCAAGCCCTGCTTGCCCGTCTCCGCATATACGCGTGCAGAAAGATGCGATTTCTTTTCCTTCCTGCAAAACCTGTGTGGAAAACTGACCTCTGGGGCGTGGGTGGGTTTTTCTGTGTCTCCCTCTAGATCGAAATGTGCCTGTCACCAGCTGACAGTCCAAGCGACTGGCTGTACCCCGGGCGGGCAGATCAACCCCAATTCAGGATACCAGCACAAAAGGCTGGAAGAATGCCTCCCGACAGGGTAAGTAGAGCTGCATCTTCTCCTTCCCGCACGAAAACCAGCCCCAGAAGCTTGGCCTCCGATGCTGTCAGAGAGGCACTATTTCCCAGAGCCAAGTGCAGATACTGAAAACCTGCCTCTGTTCTCGATTCATCTGCTGATGTGGGGCCCCGGATCTCCGTGCATTAACCGCAGAACCTGGCAACTGCTGAGCTTTAAGTTGCTGCTGCATGTCCCTTTGCATCGTTACTGGTACAACACCAAGTCTTGGGATGTTGCTTTATCAAGGAAGGTGTCCCTGTTCTCCTTTCTTTCAGAGTTTATGAGTGTAACAAGAGGTGCAAGTGCAACATTAACATGTGCACCAATCGCTTGGTCCAGCACGGGCTCCAAGTCCGACTGCAGTTATTCAAGACGCAGAACAAAGGCTGGGGCATTCGCTGCCTTGATGATATCGCTAAAGGCTCTTTTGTCTGCATCTACGCAGGTAGGATCTCACCCTGCTGAACAAGCAGGTAGAAGCCTCTTAGTTTTGAAACGGGTGCTGTGAATGAGAAGCCTTTGTTGAGCCAATGCCCTTCCCAGTGGTCACGTGTATTCAGATAGGAATCTGCTCAGTTTTGGTTAAGGAGGGGGTGGAATAAGAATTCAAAAAGATCTGGTTGTGTCAAGCTTGTGTCAGGCCTGAGATCTAGGCTTTGTTTATCGCAAAATACAAAATCCAGCAGAAGGGTGCGAAGCTCTTCCTGTGCTTGTTAAGGGGACAGGAAGGTGAAAACGTAGATGATGACCTTGCAGCACTTTGATTTCCTGATTGATGCCCCTCCCTTGCCCAACTGTGAACCGAGATGCTGCAGAAACCAGTGTGGCTGCAGTGCCAGTGTCCAGAGAAGCGCTCGGATCCCCAGAGCCGCTTCTGCACGCCGAGGGTGAATCAACACATACCTACTTCCTGTTTACACCGAACCAGTCGCTGGGACATCGGCACAAACCCATAAAATGCAGAAGTTGCGCAGCACGGTTGCGTTAATTCTGAAATGAAGCTAACCACAGTATTGCCTGAGTTGTGGTGCTCTCGTTTCTTGCCCTTAATATGGCCTCTGCGCTACACCCTTGCCTCCAGGCCGTTGGAGGAAAAGCAGTCACCCAGTTCGAATTGCTCTTTAGAGGTGGATGGATTTTAGCAAGGGCCCACTTTAGATCAGCTGCGTGCTTCAGATTTTCATTACCTTGAGTATCGGGGTAGTATGTTGTCCTTTCCCAGCCCGGCTTTGGTGGTGTCAGTCCTGTTTGCTCCTCAGTGAACATTTGGGGAGGGTAAAATTTATGGGGTAGGAATGTCATCTCCGGAAAACTCACACTTAGTTTTCTATTCCCCACCCCCAGGGAAAATCCTAACAGATGACTTTGCTGACAAAGAGGGCTTAGAGATGGGTGATGAATATTTTGCAAACCTGGATCACATTGAGAGCGTGGAGAACTTCAAGGAGGGTTACGAGAGCGACGCAAAATGCTCTTCTGACAGCAGCGGGGTGGACCTCAAGGATGAAGAGGAGGAAAACACAGGCACTGAGGAGCAGGAGGAGTCCAACGAGGACAGCTCTGATGACAACTTCTGCAAGGACGAGGACTTCAGCACCAGCTCGGTGTGGCGCAGCTATGCCACGCGACGGCAGACACGGGGCCAGAAGGAGAACGGGCTGTCGGAGACGGCCTCCAAGGACTCGGGGCTCACCCGGCAAATCAGCCACGATGAGACGGCAGTGGCTGCCTCCTGTAAGCTGCCAGTGTCGGAGGAGACCTCCAAGAACAAAGTGGCCTCGTGGCTGAGCTCCAACAGCATGTCTGACGGCTTCCAGGACAACGACAGCGCCTCCTCCTTCAAGATGAGCGAAGGCGGCGAAGCCAAGGCCGGCAAAACAGAGCTGCCTGGTGAGAGAGAGAAAGCCTCCGCTTCGGCCCTGGGTGACCTGGATGGAGAGTCAAAGGCATCAAAGAAGGACGTAAGGGAGGGCTGTGGGACTGGGAGATGAGTATTTCCCCCTGCCTTGGGGGCTTGGAGGAGGCATCGGAGACAGAGAGATATGCCTCAGCTGTGCTCTTGCACGAATGGCTTCTCTACCCACGCAACACGACTAGGTGGACTGCGGTGCTGTTTGGTGTCTCCTTGCGTGGCTTACTTGGCCTTTGCCCACTGTGGTGGGGCAGGGAGGTGCCTTTCCCCTTCCTGGGGGGAAGCTGTGGCACAAGAGGCTACAAAGAAGTCGTTCGGCATGAGCTGAGCCGAACATCCCTCCTGCCCTGGGCGCCGCGTGCCTGCGCAGCCCTGAGAGAGGGAGCTCCCGCCTGCCCACATACCTGAGGTGGTGTGGAGAGTGTTCAGGCAGGGCTGGGGACAACAGGGAGGTGGAAGCGGTCTCCTTCCACCCCCTGCTCTGCAGAGGGGACTCGGAGACCCACCGTGTGGGGTGTGGAGGGTGGGAGACCTGTGGTCATAACTTGCAGCAGCCCTGGACTGGGCGTCAGGCTGAGTGGTGGGGATGGCCAGCGTCGCACACCCGGGCTGGTGTTTGGGCAGCATTCCCACGGGAGGGCTGAAGAGTGCTCCGAAAGGGAGAGACTTTAATCTTCTGTTTTTCTCCCCTCTGCAGGAACCTGAGGATCCAGCCAAAATTCCCGGGTAAAGTTCTTTAAATTGTATTTTCCCGCTTTTCATTTCCAAATTTGCCTCCGAAAGCGTTGCTGCCGCTCTAGGGCTGCCCCTTCGCTCTATTACTGCTGCTGCCAGAGTGAGCTGAGAGGTTGGGAGGGTTCGGGCTTGGAGACAGCAGCCTTGTCCAGCCCTCAGCCGTCCTCAGCTGCTGTGTCTCTGCCTTGCCAGTGGCCAAGGCTCGCTGGAGATGCAAGCGTGACCCGCTTTTGTCCTCGCCCCGCAGGCTAAGCGACTTGGGAAGGATGTACGGCTACAACCCGAGCCCTCCCAAACTGGAAGGGATCCGGAGGCCAACGAGCAAGACCGCCCTGCTCCAGAGCAGACGGCATTCTCTCGCCCCACAGCCCACCACAGATGTAAGCGGTGATCCTTCGGGCTTCAGACGTGGGCTGGAAGGGGTGGGCCTGGCTCTGCCACAGCTCCAAAGCGGTTTGATGAAGATCTTGAACCTTACTTTGGGCTGTTTCCATGCCACTTTCACTCCCAGTTGAACACCAGTTGGTTTCCTTCAGACAGTGGGGGTCTTCCATGGTTCGGAAAGCCACAAAACGGAGGACAGCCTGGTGTTTGGGCCACATGTTATAAGGGGATGTAGCACCTTGGTTCGCATACCCAGCACACCAGGGACCCGTTGCTGGGCAGAGCCGGGTCTAGGAAGCCGTCCTGGGGGACGGTCTTTGGGTTTTCTCCCTTCCTGGTGAAGCCCAGAGCACCTAACGGTGCAGGCTCATGAGTCTGGCAGCCTGGGTGCTGCAGGACTAAGCAGCCCCTGAAACCCCACCGCGGGTTCAAACACTGGCCTGCGAGACGGGGTTTCTGTCCCGCTCCAGCTCCAATCGCAGTGTCCACACGTGTGATCCACTTCGAAAGGGCTTCCTGGCGCACAGAGGTCCCGCTGAAAGAGAGCAAACCACTACCGGGGAAAAAGGGAGCCCTGAATGTCGCTTGGAAAGCGCTGGAGCCATGTTCTCCCCTGACCCAAGCTGCGCTCAGGAGCCGTTAATGCCTTTCGCAGGACGTGCTGACCCTGTCGAGCAGCACCGACAGCGAGGGGGAGAACGGGCAGGCGGTGGCGGGGCAGGCCCAGGGCACCACCAACGACAGCGACGACATCCAAACCATTTCCTCGGGCTCTGAGGAGGAGGAAGGAGACGACAAGAAAAACCCCTCGTCTGGGTCAGGTGAGGACAGCTGCTGGGGGAGGAACAAGGGCTGAGTGCGGAAGGTACAGAGGTACAGCAAGAAATTTTGGCTAGAAACCACCAAGAAGGGCTGATGAGGATGGAGCAGCTGAGAGCGTGGTGTGTCCTGCTCCAAGCACCTCTGAGCTATGTCTAACGACCGGAGTCTGAAGCTTCCCCGTGTGCTGGGTGCTGCAAAACCCAGTCCTCAAGTACTAGGTATTGGTGGATTATCTGAGAAAAAGCAGCTGCGAGACTTGGTATGGAGGGTCTCCAGGTATCCGCTGGTCAAGCAGAGAGCTCCCAGGAGCCCTCCCAGGGCGATATTTTAGATCTAAGGCATCCCTGAGGGCTTTATTAATTACCCCCGTGTGAGAGAGGAGAGCGTCTTGGGCCAGCAGCACTACTGTGGGGTTCCTCTTCTGGAAGGTGGGGAGAGCAGGTGGCAGGGTGTCGTCTTCTGTCATGGCAGGTCCCGTCAAGAGGCAGGTGGCGGTGAAATCCACCCGAGGCTTTGCCCTGAAATCGACTCACGGCATCGCCATCAAGTCAACAAACATGGCCGCGGCTGACAAGGGCGAGAGCGCGCCCGTCCACAGAACCACCCGCCAGTTCTATGACGGAGAAGAGTCCTGTTATATCATCGATGCCAAGCTGGAAGGGAACCTGGGCCGCTACCTCAACGTGAGTCACAGCCCTTGGCAGGGGACAAAAGGGGAACGGCCCTTGGCAGCCGAGCAGGGAGAGGGACATAGCTGGGGTGACCTCTCCTTCCAGTGGCCTGTTCCTCCCCAAGACTAGATAAATACAGTAAAAAAAAAACAAACCAAAAAAAAAAAACCAGAACCATGGGCAAAGAGCAGGACTAGGAGGATGATCCACCCCCTCCGACTGAAATAAGGCAGCTGCTCCGTCCCCGTGACGCGTGGCGAGCAGGATGGCTCAGTCAGTCCTTCCAGGGCCGTTACCTTTGTGAGCGTGGTGGATCTTATGACTCATGCCTGGTTGTGCAGGCAGGGGAGGGAGCGTGTCCCATTTCGGCAGGCTTCTGCTGGGCTCAGCGGACAAATCGGGAACACCGCTTGTTTATAAAGGCTTGTGTTTACTGTGGGCTGCTTCGCATCCCTCCTGACGCAGGAACTTGCTCACCGCGTTTGTCTCCGCTCCCCTTACAGCATAGCTGCAGCCCTAACCTCTTCGTGCAGAATGTTTTTGTGGACACACACGACCTCCGCTTCCCCTGGGTCGCCTTCTTCGCCAGCAAGTGAGTCGTGGCGCGCGTGGGGAAGGGCTGCCCGTTCACAGGGCTTGGTTGGACACTGCGCGACCAGTGTGGGCTGGGTGTTTCCTAGTCCTGCTAACCGCTGACCCTGGTTTCACACCAGCCTGAGCGGGGAGAAGCTTGGAGCTGAGTTGGGTGAGGATCTCTCTTCTGTGCTGGAGATTCTGGTGCGATTTGCATCAGTTCTAGACCTTTCCAAAGGGGCGAGCTAAGCAGGGAGCAGCTGGCTGCCCAGCTTGTTGGAGTCACAAACCTTGCAGGCAGCGCCGGGCGGCGGTGAATCCCTGCCACGTGCCTCTTGGGCACTGCGAGTGCAGCGTCTCCTCCGTGAAGCCTCACGGGAGTGATTCATCGGGGAACTTTGTCCCTTTGCTCGCTTGTGGAGCCAAAAGGCAGCTGCGCTGCCTGCTTCACCCTTGCCCCAGGGGAAGCTGGACTGCGCCGCACTGTCCGGAGAGCTCATATATAAGCGTCGCTCTCTGCTAGCAGGAGGTCCAGCTTATCCTCTGTGTTGGAATGGCCTCTTCTCCCACCCTGTGCTTTTTTTTTCCCCAGGAGGATACGAGCTGGCACAGAGCTGACGTGGGATTACAACTACGAAGTGGGCAGCGTGGAAGGCAAAGAGCTGCTATGCTGCTGCGGGGCTATTGAGTGCCGAGGGCGGCTGCTGTGAGCCCACCCATGCTCCCACCGGAGGATCCCTCTGAGCCGCAGGCCTGGTGCTGGCTTTCCCTTTGCGAGGGTAAAGCGTCTTCTCAAGAGGTGGTTGTTTAGTCGTAACCATTAGAAAGCTGAGCACAGCGGCTTCCCGTTCCCTTGACAATTCCAATGGCAGATGGACACGGAACAGAAACCTAACCTGGCGCACGCGGGATGGCTGCGGTGGGGGCCATGCCCCAACCTGATGCTGTGAGTTTTGCTTCTACCACGTCCCAGGGGCTACGGTCACCCTGCGAGAGGACAATCTCTCCCTCAGCGCCGCAGGAAAGGATGTTACCAAGCCGTCACCTGCCTGAGCTGCCAGCAAGCAGCTGTTCCTGCTCTCTTCCAGCTCTCTGCCAATTTAAGACACAAAGCCCTGGGCAGCTACAGCTCCCGCTGGTGCTGCTGCCAGCTTTCTAGCAGGAAGACTCCAGGGAAGCACTTCACCACTGGGACCGAGCCATTGGTGTCCCTGCGGTCTTGGGACCGCACTGGGAGGGAGCGAGGATGGTGGAGATAAGCCCAATCTGGATTTAGAGCTGTGACGTGAATTTAAGTGGGAGGAAAAAAAAGCATCTGTCTTCAACTGTGATATGTTGTAAAGAATCTTTTCATTGTTAAAAAGCAATAAAGTATGTTTTTCTATTAAAAAAAAAAAATCCCCCTGAACTTTAGACACAGCAGAAAAAACCCTGAAGGAGCAGGATTTAACCACTTCCTTCAGCCTTGTTTCCACAGGGCTTGCAGGAAAACTGCCAGAGGCAGATGGGCCCGGGCAGGTTAAGATGCGCACCAGCACAGGGAGGCAAAAAGCTTCCCCCAGGCAGTTTCACCTCTCTTTCCTTCCAGCAAAACAAATACTCATTAAATCCTCCCCTTGTTAAAACTACAGCAAAGCTGGTTGAATGCTCCTTGCTTGGGAGCAGATTGATGCTGGCTGCCTTCTCCCTCCGTCCTAGGATACAACCGTAGGCTGAAAATACAGACTTCGGCTTAAAAATAGCGCACTGAAGTTGCAGTTGAGACAGCCTTGAACTTGACTTAGTCAAACCAAACTCGATTCGGGCACCTGCAGCTGGGGGTGGGGAAGGGCAGAGCTGGCGCAGGCGGCAGGGAGGGTGGAGCAGCCGTGGACGCGTCCCGAACCGAACGGCGGCTCCGCAAGTCAAACTCGCTCGTTTTTATTTTTCTCCCCCGGCAGCAATGCGCAATGTCAAGTGTTGGGGTTTGGCTTCATTGGGGGCCGGGCTTGTAGCTGCACGTCCCAAGGGTTCCATAAACCACCGTGAACGTGGGCTGAGAGAGGCAGATTTTTACAAATTGCAATCATGTCGCCCACCGGCTGAAGGGCACAGCCCCATCTGGGGGAGCTGGAGCAGCAAAACAGGGGTTCCAGCCGCCACCCCATCCCTCAGGCACCCAAACCGACACCAGCACCCGGCTCACACAACTCTGCGCTCACACAAGGCAGGCTTTTTTTTCTCCCATGCTAAATAACCTTTTTTTTAAATTAAAAAAACCAAACAAACCACCTTTCTAGGGCCTCCGCGAGCTCCAGTTCCATCCTTAGCGTTCACCTGAATAGCAGCTTTGTCATCCCGGGAGGGCGAGGAGGGCGGCCGCTCCTCTGGCAGCGGCTCCTCGGGCTGGTTTGGAAGACGTGGAGAGCTTTCAGGGAGGGGAAAAAAAAATATAAAATATCAAAATACTCAAATCTGCCCACTTTCAGCACTGCCCAAAGGGAGCTGGGCCAAAGCAATCACCCTCAAAGCCCCACAGGGGCCAGGGCCACCATGCCAGCCACAGAAGGATGCCCAAGCCCTTTATTTTTTTATACCGAAGTTTATTAGTTTTTAACTTTTAATATATTTAACCTTTTATTTTTTTAAAAAAACAAAAACAACAAAACACATTTTGGTCTGACGTTGGTTAATGGTCCTTTTCCCCCACCCCTCCGCGCTGGGAGGTCTCGCCGCATCCTGGGTGGATGCGGGAGGCAGAGCCAAGCCCGGCTCCTTCTGTCTTCCAAATAAATAGAAACAAAGAAAAGAAAAATCAACTGCAAATTTGTCCTGTTACAGCTGCGGAAGGGACCGGGAGAGGCCACGGAGAGGGAGACTCGGAATTCATTTACAGAAGAGAAATGAGGGGATTAAACTCCTCCGTGAGACACCAGTAGTGACTAAACCCCGCAGCTTCCTTCCCCTGAACACTTCCATTGCGTCGCCTCGTAATTCAGCCACTAAAATACCCAGGGGTTCATCTGCTCCCCCCTCCCAGGGCAGCCGAGCAGGGGCTGCGCCGGCCTTTCCACCGCCCTCCCTCGCCCGGTGCCAGCAGCACCTGGACACGGGTCGGGGAAGGGGCTTTTTCCCGGTGTTTGAAGGGGCAGCTGCAGGACGTGCTCCCCTCCGGCGAGGGGATGGTCGGGAAAAGGGGGAATAACGCAGGGCTGGACCCGGCAGGGGCTGGAGCCGAGCTCTCCGGCCACAGCCGAGCCGAGGGGGCTGCGGGAGGGGAAGGAGCCATCCCGGAGGGACGCCGGCAGGAGCCATCCCCGCTCTGCCTGTCCCGGCGCACCGCGGTGGATTAAGGCAGCAGGTGAAAGGCAGAAAGGGCACCAGCGGTGAGCGTGGAGAAAGCAGCGACCGCTGCCGCCCCCGGAGCCGCAGCCCCTCTGCGGAGGAGGCGACGGAGGAGGCTGCGACGGGGTCTTCGGGGTCCCGGTTTGCTCTGCTGGACCGGGGAGGGGAGAGGACGGGGGGGACGGGGACCTTGGTGCTACGCGAGGGCGGCATCGGTGGGATCCGACATCTCACGGGTCTGGCCTCCGGCGGGGCCCCTGGCCGCCCCCGCCAGCGCAGAGACAGGGCGAGGGCGCTCAGTCGGTTTTGCGGTGGTTGTTGTTGAGGACGGGGTGGCCGTTGGAGAGGGGCCCGTTCTTCGCCGCTGCCTCCTCCTCCTCCTCAGAGTTGTCCGTCTCTTCACGGTCGCTCCTCTCGTCCTCAACCACCTGCGGGGGGAGCAGGGAAGGAGGGGCTGGGTCAGCGGCGCCCCGTTTTCCTGCCGTGCCTCAGGTTCCGCCATCGCAACCACCACGGTTTTCCTCCCCACCGAGGACCCTCCAGGGCTCGGGAAGCCAAGTACAGTCCGGCTTCACGGTGTGGGGGCTCCCCTGCGAACCCCCCGCCTCCACCTCGCTCCCGGGGCGGACCCGCAACGCCGGTTCCGGATACAGCCCCTTCACCCCCCAGCAGCATCCCCCCGCAGGACTGGGGGCCCCGAGCTGTCCCCAGGCCCCTCTTGCCTTTCCAGTTATGAACTTCTGGGCCATGCGGATGATGAGGTAGGCCCAGAAGATGTGCAGCGACTGCAGCACCACCACCATGAAGTTGAAGAAGTAGTAGCCGAAGAAGGCAGGGTAGAGCTCCAGCGGATAAACCACCGTGCAGTGTATGATCCTGCCGGGAGAAGCAGCTCCGTTACGGGCAGGGACCGGCGTCCCACCCCCAGGGGGTCTCCCTGCCCCGTGCCTCCGTTTCCCCACCCGTTCACCAGCGACTGGCGCTCACCAAAAGGGCAGGATGACCAGGCGGGTGACGATGAAGACAGCGGCAAAGACGATGAAGATGTTGTTGCAGGTGTTTCTCCAGCCGGCATAGTTAAACATCTTGGCGGACTGCGGGGGCAGAGGGGGGTGAGTCAGGGAGGCAATGCGGGCCGTGGCCATGGTGGCCTGGGGAGGGACGTACCTCCAGCAGATAGTCCGACGAGTCGTGCAGGGCCATGATGAGCGTCCCTGCACGGACGTAGTTGGCAAACCAGGAGAAGCTGATGAGGATGATGGTGGCAACGTGGTGGATGATTTGCTCTTTGAAGTCCTGCACCCAGGAAAAGGGGGAGCCGGGGCTAGAGCAGCCTGGCTCCGAGCCGAGCGCCCCGCCAGCCCTCTCACCTCCAACATCCACTCCGTGGCCCCAGATCCCTCATGCCCACGAGGGTGAAGAAAACCCTGCTGAGACGTCCCCGTGTCCGCCACCCCATCCCCACAGAGCCCCACCGTTGCAGCCCACCTTGCGCTTGACGTCGGAGGCGATGCTGAAGAGCAGGGACCAGTAGAAGGAGAGCTCGATCATGTAGTACCAGTACTGGGAGGGCAGCATGCTCTGAAAGCCAAGGGACAAGCTGGGGGGATCCTCCATGTGCCCCAGGGGGGTTCGTGCCTCTTCTGTGGGCACCAGCCAGACCCATCGGTGTCCTGGGGACCCTTCTGCACCCCACAGTGTGCAAACCCCTTCCTCGTGCGTCAGCTGAACCACACGGGTGCCAGCGACACTGTGCAAACCCGGAGAGACCCTCTCGCACCCCGGGGGGGCTCCGGTTCCCATCTCTCATCACCCAGGCAGCTCCCAGGGCCGGGAAGGGCCATGGGGGGGTGGCAGGAACGGAATCGGGTGCTCACCTGGATGGGGTAGCCCTTCCACACCTCCCGGAGGTCGTAGAACCAGGGTTTCTGCAGGATGCAGAGAGGAGAGAGAGACAGAGAGGGATTAGAGGGGGCGGGGGGGACGACAGGACCGGGCATGCACAGCGGGGGCCGGTACTTACATCCACTATGACAGCCATGCCAGCAATGAAAGCAATAAGGTAAAACGTGAATCGCCAACTGGAAAAAGGAAGCAGACGGTCCTCAGACGGGCACCGGGGTGAGGGAGGGAGAAGGTCGGACCCACTGGCCCCATATTCCACCCTCCCAGGGCGGCTCCCAGTCAAGCGGGTGCCCCCACAGCCCCATCCACCGCAGACGTGGCCCGCAGGGTGACGGTGACTCCGTGCGCGGGGTCTCACCTGGCCTCCCTGAACTTCTTCAGCAGGCTGGGTCGGTCTTGGTTGCGGCGGCGGCGAAACCAGCGCTCCACCTGCCGCACCGTGCAGCCGCTTTTCTTCGAGAGCATCTCCACGTCGGCCTGGGGGATGGCAGGGACGTCAACTGCCACGCCGCGGGGCCCCGGCTCTGCCGCTCGCCCTCCCCCAGCCCCTTTTGGGAACCCCCCATCCCCTCACCTGCTTGGGGTGTTTGGTGGTGGCAGCATAAAACTTCTCCAGCACAGCATTGGGGGTGGCTTTTAACCTGATCTTCTCCTTGACGTTCAGTAGCCCAGCCAGTGGGGTGGCCACGTACCTGGGGAAGGAGTAGGGGGATGTAAAATGTCCCCAATTCTGCATCACCTGGCTAACATAGCCCCACCAAAGCCACCCAGGGACCCACAGCCACTCGGTGCCTGTGGGCTACTGCCTCTCCAAGGTGGGTTTCACCACGGGGAGAATCCCCCAGGTCCCTCCATCACCCCATGGCTGGGGGGACCGGCCCCCCACCAAGTGGCAGGGCCGTATCCACCCCGGTGAAGTGTGCCTCCCCTTCTCCCACCATCCCAACAAAGCCCCGTCTGTTCCCGGCCTCGGCTCGCCATTGTTTGCCCAACAAATCGCTCCTTAAAGGCCGCGGCCTGTGGCCGACTGTGCCGCAATAAGGGTGGCAGAGGATGCACAAAGCCGGGTTTGTGCGGGGCCGCTGCGGGCCCTAAATGTGGTCTGGGGGCAGTGGGGGGCAGGACCCCCAGGGTGCCATGGCCACCCCAAGCCGGACTGAGGACAGGGTGACCCGTCCAGGGGGTCAGCACAGCGTGTCCCCAGTCCCTGGGGCACAGGGCATCCCCCTCCCCGCCCCAGGGAAGGGACTCACGTCTCAAAGAGGTGCCGGACGATGAGGAAGAGGAAGGCCAAGGGCAGGGTGATGTAGAGATCAGAGGCTTTGGCATAGACTCGCCCATCCCGGTCCTCCAGGTCAGCCCAGGTGAGGTTTGCTGGGAGCCAGAGCCGTTCCCACCAAAAATAGCTGTACAAGGTCTGAAACATGCTGGGGGCGGGGGAAGGAGAGGGAGAGGTTAGGGGGGCACCTCGCACCCCTGCGGCGCCCTGGCCCCACCTCGGCGCCTGGCGAGCCCCTGGGCGGGCTCCGGCGGGGCGGCAAGATCCCCCTCGTGCCGCACGGAGAGGCCGGGCGCTCGGCTCCGGTGGAGAGGGACTTTGGTCCCTGCAGCAGAGAGGTCAGCGGGTGATGATTAACTGAAGCCGCCTCTTGCTTCCGACCGGCAGGACGGATCCTGGGCACCGGCCGGTGGGAGAAACAGCGTTCCCGGCCTCCAGGACTTCCCTGCCCTTGCTGGCCGATGGCCATTGGCCAGGGACAGGCACAACCCCGGGATCGCGGCGGGATGAAGAGGAGGGGGAAAGCCCCCCGACATGGTTTCTCTCCTGAGCACCGTGTCCGCATCCCAGGGTTGATCCCAGGCACACAGCCCGACGCCGGGGCGGGGAAACTGAGGCACAGAGCCCACTGCCATCCCTTGGCTGGGCAGCTGGACCAAGGCAGCCGTGCAGTGTAGGATTAGGGATTTGCCAGTGGCACAATAAGCACTTTTGTGCCTTAAAAAGGCTCCCGACGGGCACCACAGCGGGCGCAGGGAGGGTGAGGAAGCCCGGCGTTGTCACCGTCACCGCCGCAGCATGGGGAAGCCGCCACCTCCGTGGGGTCAGCGCATCCCAGCTCTCCCTTCCCCCTATGCTGGCCGCTCCTGGCATCGGGCACGAACCCGGTTTTCCCCTCCCTGGCCCCGGGGAGTCGAGCCCGGGCTCTGCGGGGTTGGGATGGTGCTCAGGGGGGTCCCCGGGAGGCAAATCCCCAACATGGAGCAGGGATTTAGGCGAGGGATGAGCCGGCTTCGCTGCGGCACAGGGAGAGGGGAAGAGGAACCGCCGGGGCTGGTTTTGCACAGCGAGGAGGGAGCGCGCCCTGATTCCTGCTTCACCAGGACGGGACGGCCCTGCCGCAAACGGGACACGGGCAGGTAACGGGCAGGGCGGGCAGGGCAGGCAGCCGGAGCGTGGGAGGGCGCGGGGTGAGGCCCGGGTCAGGGCTGGCGGCATCTTCTCCCCGAGGGAACCAGGGCCCTGCCGACGTCCTGGGGAGGGAGAGGAGCCAGGAATGGGTGCCGCCGAGCCCAGGGGGGGCCGGTAATGTCAGCTGGACCCCCCCAAGGTGATTTTAGGAGCGATCCTGCTGGAAAGTGCGAAAACCCTGAAATTTTTAGGTTACGGAGCAAAAAACAGGGCCGCGAGCATTGCTGGGCACGGAATCCCCGCCGGGACCCTGCCCCGGGGCTCCTGGGGGGGGTCCGTGTGCCCATTCCCCCGGTTGCGGGGTACGGGGTCACCGCCGGCGGGAGAGACCCGGGGGAGGCAGGAGCCCGCCCGGGGGGGGCCGCACCGCCGCCTCGCGGGGACAGAGGCCGGGCCCCGGGCCTGGCAGCGGGCCGGGGGGCCCCGCCTCCCCCCGGCCCCGGGCCGCCCGGCCGGAGGAGCCGCGGGGGCCCCGCTGTGCCTGGGGCGTACACCCCGCCCCCGCCGCCGGGGCCTGCCCCGCCCGCCGGCCGCCCCCCACCAGGCCCGGGCCTGCCACAACGGGGAGACCCGGAAGATTGGAGCGAGACAGGGGGGAGTGAGGGGGGACGAAGAACCGGGAACCAGCCCGAGCTGCCCGCCGCTCCCCCCCCCGCGGCCTGGCCTGAGCCGCCGCCCCGGCGCGGCCCGGCCCGACCCTCCCGGAGCGGGGCCGGGCCCGAGGCCCCGGGCCGTGCGTGGGGCCGTGCGTGTGTCCCGTCGCCGCCCCCCCCACCCCCCCCGACCGCCTCACTCACGCGCCGCCGCCGCCGCCCGCCGCCGCCTCGCGCTGCCGCTCGCGCCCCCCCCCCCGCCCCGCGCCAGGCAGCGGGCGGGAGTGACGTCACCGCCAACGCCGAGGGCCCGGAGGGGAGCGGGGCCCGCCGAGGGGCGGGGCGGGGCGCCAGGCGTGAGCAATCCATCGCCGGGACCGGGATCGGCGGGGGCGGAGCCCACGCGCCCTCTACGCCCCCTATGCGCACCCCTGTGCATACCCTATAGACACCCCGTTCACCCCCACCCGCCCCTCGGTACATCCCCCTGCACCCCCTTATGCCCCCGTACAACCTCCGCTTCGCACGCCCCCTCTGCCCCCGATAGGGGCCCCTGTGCACGCCCTGTGCTCACCCTACACACCCCCTCTGCGCGCACCCCCTATAGACCCCCCTCACCCCTATGCGCCCCACACGCACGCGCCGGCGGCGGTCCCGCTGCGGGGAGCCCCCTGCCGGCCGCGCCGCGCCGCTGCAACCCACGGAGGGGTCCCGAGCCCGCGTGTCCGAGGGGTGCGGAGGCCCCCACTGGTGTCAGGCGGCCGGACACGTGCGCATGGGGACAAGTCCTTTATTTGCCAAGGGCTAAGGCCACGTTTCGGACACGGGGGTGCGTGTCCCTCCCGGGGGTGCGTGGGTGTGTGTCCCCCAGACACGTGTCCCCCCATGTCTCAGAGCAGGGACTGAGGGGTGGGACCCGCCCCGCGTGGGACCTCCCGTGTTAAGGCCACTGGAAAGATTCGGGTGGTCCCGGCCGTGGGTGAGGAAGGACATCCCCTCCTGTGTGTCATCCCCGCCCCGTCCTGTCCCCAGGGACCCCCATGGGGTCTCCCCAGAGGACAGACGAGAACGGGAAGTCAGGGGGCTCCAGGTGCATGGCCAGGAGCCATGGGGTGGGGCAGGGCCCCACGGGTGCCCCACAGAGGGCTGGGTATGGGGTGCTATAGGAGAATGCAGTCCAAGTCTGGCTTCTGCCGCTGCCTCCGCTCTCCGGCTGGCCGGCCGGCCGGCTGCGCACGGCCCTGCGGGCACAAGAAGGAGGCTGGGGAGGGGGAGGACCCACAGTGATCCCCCGTCATCCCAGGGGGGCATTGCCACCACCCCCCCGGGACCAGCCCGTGGAGCAGAGCAGGGGGGCGAGGGGGTGAGAAGAACCCACACCCCGCGCCGCAGGCCCAGGAGGGAGCACCCGGTTACCTGTGCTGCGACCTGCGGCTGCTGCTGCCGCTGCTGCCGCTGCTGCCGCTGCTGATACTCCTCCTGCTGCAGCTGGCGCGCGAGCTCCAGGTCACTGAGCGCGGAGGGGTCCTGGCCCTGCTGCTGCTGCAGCGACAGGGCGATCATGTAATCCTGGAGGGGGGGGCCGAAAGAGAGTGGGGGGCTCAGCACAGCGGATCCAAACCCTACAGCATCCCCCGGAGCTGGCCTGGGACTCAGGTGTCCCCCGCTGCCACCCGTTGTCCCCTACCTGGTCCACTTGTCTCTGCTGCAGCCGGTGGTCCAGGGGGGCCGCGGCAGCCCCCTCCTTGCCCGGAGCGTGGCTGAGATGAAAATCGGTGTCGCAGAAGCAGCTGTCTCCGTCCACGTTGTGGAGGCTCTCCCAGACCACCCTCTCCTCCTGCAGGAAGCCCTGGTCCGTCACCAGCAGGTAGAGGTGGCCCTGGGGAGATGGGAGAGGGGACAGTTGGCCCCCGCCAGCATTGGGGGGGATCCGCCGGCCCAAGGAAGCCGGGGCAGGGCCCGGAGCCGCACCTTGTGCTTTATCATGGTGCTGAAGTGGTTGTTGCGGAAGAAGACGCTGAGCTCGCCCTCCCTGACGGCAGCCGTGAGCTCACACAGCCCGTGGTAGGTCAACTGGGAAGCCGTGGACTCCAGGAACTGCTCTGCCACCAGCCCTGGGGCGAAAGCGGGGTGGGACAAGGGCCGGGGCACCGAGCCCCTGCGCCAGGGACCCTGGGGAGCAGGGAGCCGGGCGGCGGGGGGCCGTTACCTTCGCTCACCAGGCTGGAGTCGCTGGCCTGTTTGCAGGTGATGATCTTCTCCACCAGCTGGTTGTAGCTGAGCTTGCCCACGGCTTGCACCACCTCCGGGCTCTGCGGGGAGGGGAAGGGCCAGGGGGGTGAGGACCGTGTCTGCGGGCACCTGCCCTCCCAGATGGCTCAGTTTGAACCTTCCCAACCAGCTGGTCCCCCGCTCCATCACGGGGATGCCCAAGAAGCTGAGCTGGTGGCTTCGACCGTGGGGAAGGGTTTGGGATCATCAGTCCAACCTCCGGCCACGGGCAGGGACATTGTGCACTAGATCAGGTTCAAAGGCCCATCCACAGCATCACAGAAGGGTTTGGGTTGGGAAAGCACCTTCAAAGATCATCTAGACCCCCCCCTCGCCAAGGCAGGGACATCTTCCATCTACCAGGTTGCTCTAAGCCCCATCCAACCTGACCTTGAACACTTCCAACAACGGGGCATCCACAGGTTCTCTGGGCAGCCTGTTCCAGCGCCTCACCACCCTCATCATAAAAGAGTTCTTTATGCCCCATCTAAACCCACCCTCTTCCGGTTTAAAACTGTTGTCCCTTGTCCTGTCACTACACGTCACGGTAAAAGTCTCTCTCCATCTTTCCTATAATTCCTCATATATTGAAAGCTCTTGGTCAACTTCTCCAGGATGAACAACCCCAACTCTTCCTAGGCTCCAGCCCTTGGATTGTTCACTTGAGTCCCCGGACCCACGCAAGCCACCGGCCAGGCAGCAGGACAGCCATGGGGCCAGCTCACCTGGGGGTCCACCAGCCAGCCATGGTAGAGCGGGACGTTGAGGAGGTCAAAGACGATGCACTCAGGTGTGTACTCAAAGTCCGAGACACCCGTGAACCGCACGTTGACGTCCAGCCCCGTCGAGAGCTTGGGGAGGACCGTCATGGTGTCGTTGATGTTCTGGGGGGAAGAAACAGGGCGGGGCTTGCTCAGGAAGCAGGACAGGCACCGCGAATCTTGCAGTGGTGCTCCCCAAGATTGGAGGGGATCAATTTTTGGTCTGGGTGACACGTGGCCTCGTTCCTCACCTGCTGGAAGTTGAGCTGCAGCCCCTCCGACGGCTCCTGGGGTTGGATGGCCAAGATGCAATCCCCTGCAAGGCAGCGCGGTCAGCCCCCGGCGAGCCGGTTAACCGCGGCCCCCCGGCAGCGGGGCAGGGATGACGGGGTCCCCGGGGAGCTCACCCAAGTGTGCCATCAGCTCCTCGGCCGTGATCACCTCCTTCTGCGGGGGCAGCTTCACCTGGAAGCACCAAGAGGCTGGGGATTGGCCCCTTCCCCTCACCATCCGGGGGGAAGCCAAGCCCGATCCCCGCCTCGCCAGCCCCCCGAAATCTCCCCAGCTCCCCGCTCACCCTCCACTGCAAGAAGAGGATATTCATGATGGCCAGGAGCGGGCAGGGCCCGTTCTCGCTTTGCGTGATGACGGGCGTCCGCTCGCCTTTCCAAGTGATCCACTTCACACAATAAAAATCCGCCTCCGCTTCCCGACTGGGGGTCCGGGCCCGGGGGGGCTCAGCCGGTGACCCCCCCGCCCCCGGGCTGGGCACGGGGGCACCCGGCAGGGAGCTCCCATCCTCCACGGGCTGCTTCTCCCCAGCATCTTCCCTCGGGTGCTCGTCGGGAGGGATATGTGGGGCGCAGCCCGGCTGCCCCACACCGGGGCCAGAAGGTACACCCACCTCCCCGCCACAAAGCACGGCGGCTCGCCTGTCCGGTGCCGGGCTCTCCCGGCCGCCAGCCAGCGTTTCTTCCCTACCGATGGCCCCCTCCTCTGGGAGCTGGTGGGTCCCTTCGCCGCTGGAAGGGGCCGGGATCACTCCCTCCCGCTTGGGTGGCTGCTCCATTGGAGCAGGCAGCAGCGGGACCCTCACTGTGGTGTCCTGCCTCGAGTGGGTCCGGATCAGGCCCCTGGGAATGCTCCGGGTCCCTCCGCCAACAGCCACATCCCAAGCTTCTCCCTTAGAAGGCAAAACATGGGTATTTCAGGAAAAAAAATATATAATTAGTCCAATTTGGTTACCAGGTATGGCTCGTTTAGCTCAGATTTTTTCCCCCCATCCCTTTATGTTCATGTAAATAACGAATAATAAAACATTGGCTGCTCATGCCTCTAAATCACCATTAAAAAAATTAATGCCACAGATGCGTGCGGATTTTATCTGCCTCCCGTTTGTAAGGAAAGAGGGAAAAAACTCCAACCAACCTGGGAGGAACTGAGGGGTTCGATGGAGCCAAAGCGGCTTGGAGGAAAGGTCAGAGTCCTGTGCTCCTGCCGGGGTTTTCGTGCGAACTCAGCCCGGCAAAGAGGCTCCTGTGGAGAGATTTGGGAAATTCGGCTTTTAAATAGTCAAGAGATTTGGATAATTTGGCTTTGAAACTTTCAAGAGATTTGGAAAACTTGGCTTTTAAACACTCCATGCAGGTAGGAGCGCGGCTGCTCCGGCTTCAACTCGGTTTTCTGCCCTGTCCCTCGCCGGTGCCCCCACCGCAGCACAGCCACCCACACCGGCTCATCGGGAGATCTCCTTAGCCCCTAATCCCCCGCCTGCCTGGCGCAGGCTGCGCCCGCGGCCATAATCAGAGGACCGGACCCTCGTGAAGCCCCCCGTAATCCCAAGGGATATATGGGGCCTTCAAGAAACCCCACAGAGAGTGGAAATTGGGAGAAAAAGGGTTTTTTTGGGAGAGGTGGCAAAAGCCAAGGAGAAAATCGAGGGGGTCGCTGCCCTCCGAGTCGTTCCCATCTCTTTTAGGGCTTGTAGCAGAGGGGTTTGAGGGAAAAGAAAAGAAGGGGGACGGTGCCCAATGGTAACTGTCTATTTATTTATTATTACTAAGTAAATAAACAGCGCAGAGATAAATAAATAGATAAGTAAATAAATATTCTCCAGAGATAAATCGGTAAATAAGTAAACAGTATTAGTAACTAACTAAACAAATAATCCTGACAGATAAATAGATAGATAAAGCAGTATTTTTCATAAATAAATAAATAAACTCTACAAATAAATAGCGTGGAAAGAAATAAACACATATTGTTGACGAACAGGTAGATAAGTAGGTGGATAAATAAATACTCTTAAGAACTAAGAAAATATAGACATACATATTCTTTGTAAACCAAACAAAATGAAACAAAAGAAAAGAAAATATTTGTTTTAAAAAGGAGTACCCAGAGGCCGCCCCGCGGCTGCGGAGGAGCGGGCGCTGCCTCTCCACCCGCTGCCCCGTGTCCGGCGCCACGGCCGCTCCTGCCACACCGGCCCCACCAGAAGCCGGGTCGGCGTCCGGCGAAGCGCCGGGAGCCGGAAAAACCGGCTGGGGGTGGCTGGTCCAGCCCTGGCCGGCGGGCGCCGGGGTGGGACCGGGCCGGTGAGGGCTCGGGGTGCCGCCCTGCCTCAGTTTCCCCACCCGACATCGAGCGCAGCCTGAGCATCGGCAGCCGGGCCCACGGCGGGGCTGGGGGTCACCCCAGGATCCCCCCAACCCACCTCCGCTGCCCCCAAAACGCCCCAAAACGCCCCAAAACGGCAACAATGCTCCCACAACCCCGGTGTTGCCCTTGACCCACACCTGCCCACCGCGGCACCACCAGGACAGGGGGGTGTCACCCACCCAAACACCCTCCAGTGCCCCCAGCCCCGCTCTTACTTTGTGGCCGTCGTTCCCCCGCTCCCTCCTTCTTTTTCTCTTTTTTCCTTCTTTTTTCTTATTTCCTCCTTTTTTCCAGTTTTTTCTTCTTTATTCCTCTTTTTTCCTTTTTCCTTCTTTATTCTTTCTTTATCCCTCCTTTTTCCTTCTTTTTTTCCTTCTTTATTCCTCCTTTTTCCTGCTTTTCTCCTTTTTTCCTCCTTTTCTTCTTTTTTCCTCCTTTTTCCTCCTTTTTCCTTTTTATTCCTCCTTTTTACTCCCTTTTGCTCCTTTCGTCCTCCTTTTTTCCTCCTTTTTCCTTCTTTTTTCCTTCCTTATTCTTCCTTTTTCCCTTCTTTATTCCTTCTTTTACCCTTCCTTTTTCCTTCTTCCCTCCTTTTTCCGCGCTTTTCCCCCCTTTCCCCTCTTTCTCCGCCTGGGTAGAGGCCTGCTCTCCACTGCCGAGCCCCACGCTCCGGCTCTCTGCCGGGAAGGCGGATTTACAGCCGGGCGAGGAGGAGGAGGAGGACAGGCAGGAGGGGTGGAGAGTGAAGGCAGCTGCCTGCAACGCCGCCGCGCTGCCCGCCACCGGTTCCCTCCGGCACGCCGAGGCGTCGGGGCGATTCCACAGGCGAGGCCTGGCTGCCGGCGGCACCCAACATCACCCATTTTCCTGTTCCCCATTTTGAGGCCCGGCGCGGGGCAGGAGGAGAGGGGCGGCGGGTGCCCCCCGATTTCACCCGCTGACGGGCCTATGGCTCGCGCCGCGGCCGCGAGCCGGGGGGGGTGCCGGTTACTGGTCACGGCCACCGGTCACCGGTCACCGGTAACTGGTCACCGGTCGGGATGGGGTGTAATAAAGCCTGAGGGGGGCACACGGCCTGTCTGGGGGGGCCGGGCCCGGCTTTAGGGGTGTCGGGGGGAGTTTGGGGTGTCCGGGGGGGGGTTTTGGGGTGTCGAGGGGGATTTGGGGTGTCAGGAGAGTTTCAGGGTGCCAAAAGGGTCTGGGTGGGGGGAGGTTACTGGGGGGGGGTTAAGGGGTGTCAGGAGGATTTGGGGGTGTCGGGGTGTCGGGGGGTGGCGCCCCCCAACCGAGGCCTCGCCCGCGGGGGCTGCCGGGAAGGGGGCGGGGGCAGCGGCGGGGGCACGCCCCCCGCCGCTGCCCCCGCCCCCTTCCCGGCAGCCCCCGCGGGCGGCCACGCCCCGAGGCCTGAGGAGAAGGGCGGAGGGGGTGGGGGGGCCGAGCAGTACTGGGCCGTACTGGGTTATACTGGGCCGTACCGAGCTGGGCGGGGCCGGGCGGGTTGGGGCGCGGATCGCCGCCGTTATGGAGCGGTTCGTGGAGGGAAACCGGGCGGCTCTGCAGGTAGCGGGGCCGGGGTGCAGGGGGGAGCTGGGCCCATGGGGACTGGGTGCCCAGGGAATGGGGCACAGGGTGGCTGGGACCATGGAGATTGTGTCCGGGGGCTTGGGGTGCCCAGGAAAGAGGGGTGCAGGGGGGCTGGGACCATGGAGACTGGATGTCCTGGGGCTTGGGGTGCCAGAGGGCTTGGGGTGCCCAGGAAAGAAGAGTGCAGGGGGGCTGGGTCCGTGGAGACTGGGTGTCCGGGGGCTTGGGGTGCCTGTGGGAGCTGGGTCCATGTGGACTGGGGTGCCCAGGAAAGCTGGATGTGCAGGGGAGTAGGGTGCAGAGCGCTTGGGGTGCACAGGAACTGGGTGCCCAGGGAACTGGGGTGCAGGGGGATTGGGGTGCTGGGGGGAGCAGGGTGCATGGGGACTGGGTGCCCAGGGAAGTGGGGTGCAGGGCTACGCTGAGTGCCCAGGGGAGCGGGGTGCACGGGGCTTGGCATGCAGGGAGCTTGGGGTGCAACCGGGGAGCAGGGTGCAGCAGGACTGGGTGCCCAGGAAAGTGGGGTGCAGGGGGAGCAGGGTGCATAGAGGATCAAGGGCCCCGAGTGGGGTGCACCCATCTCCCCTGGAGAGAGGGGCTGGTCATGTGCTGCCTCTCGGCCGGGCCACAGCCCAGGCTGGTGTGGCACAGCCGCACCGGGGACACCCCAAGTCACCTCCACGGCCGGGGGCTCCCCAGCACCCTCCAGCCCAGCCCTGCAGCCTCGTCCCCTCTCTGGCAGCACACGGGTGCAGGTCCCCGCAGGCAGCTCTCGGTTGTTTACTTCCTCAGCTTATACCGAATAAATGAGCAAATCTGGGTTATGGCATGAAATAATTGTCACCAAAAAAGGGCCTGGAGACAGGGCGGCTCCCTTGAGCGTGACAGGACGGGCACCAGCAGCCGGGAACGGGGGATTTGTGGGGTGACATGTGTGACATTTTTTTTCTTGCTACTGTGAGCAAGGAAAAAAAAAAAAGGGGTGAAACATCGTGTGTTAGGGGACAGCTGACCCCAAACTCACCGTCTCTGGAAAAACCGCTTTGGTCTGAGGTTAAAATACTGAAGGGTCCCAGGGCTGCGACGGTGTCCCCTGGGGTGGTAGGGTCCCTGTGCCCCTTGCCGCAGTCACTCGTGGCCGAGCTGAGTTTTCCCCTTCTCCCCGGGGCCCCGATGTGCCCGGCTTCGCACACGTGCCCCAAAAACGTGAGGCTTTCACGCCAGAAATGGATCCGGGCCAGGTCTCATCCCATGGGCGGCGGGCCGGTTGGCACTTGGGGGATGCCGGGAGCTCATCCGCTGCTGGCGGCAGCTGGGAGATGGGTGCTGGCGGGTGGCATCTGTGGGTGGCGAGTGGCTCCAGGGACATGGGCGTGTCCCCTTGAGGGCGGTGAAGCGGAAGGGACCAGCCCGGGGCGGCTTTGGAGGACAGGGACGCATCGCTGCCACACCTGATGCCTCCCACCCCGGCAGGAGCACGTCCAGCATCACCAGGAGATCCACGTGGTGATGGGCAACGAGGCCTGTGACCTGGACTCCACCGTCTCGGCCCTGGCCCTGGCTTATTTCCTGGCAAAGGTGAGGCTCTCCCGCTGGCTCGGGGACAATCGGTGGCTTGGGGGGACGCCTCACCGGGTGTCACCCCCCGCCGCAGACCTCCCCAGCTCCCAAAGCCACCTTCATCCCAGTGCTGAACATCCCTCGCGCCGACTTCGCCCTCCGGACGGAGACGACGTTCCTGCTGCGGGAGCACGACATCCCTGCTGCCTCCCTCATCTTTCGGGATGAGATCGACCTGGGGGGGCTGCACCGCGCCGGGCTGCTCTCCCTGACGCTGGTCGATCACCACGTCCTGCCCGGGTGAGCCAGGGAGGGGACACAGGGACAACCAGGGCCACCCACCCGAAGCCTCGCTTTTTCCTCACTTGATTTTGGCCCAGGGTGGGTAAAACCTTTCCCTTTTCGGGGTGTTTTTAGGGTAGGAGGAGAGGAACAAAGGGGGTTTCCAGGCTCTGCTGGGGGTGACGTGTCGCGGCTGCACCACGGGGCTGTGCCGGGGGTCTCACCCTCCCCGTCTCGCCCGCCAGCGCCGACGCAGCCCTGGAAGAGGCCGTGGTGGAGGTCCTCGATCACCGGCCGTTGGAACGGGACCGAGCTCCCAGCTGCCAGGTGACAGCAGAGCTGGTGGGCTCCTGTGCCACGCTGGTGACGGAGCGGATCGCCCAAGGTCCCCCGGGCGTGCTGGACAGACTCACGGCCGCACTGCTGCACGGTGAGGACGGCCGGCCCTCGCTGAGCCCCACCCGAGGGGGACGGTGATGGCTGATGGCCCCCGGTTGTTGTCGTCCCCCCCGCAGGCACCATCTTGCTGGACTGCGTGAACCTGAGCCCGGCGGCCGGCAAGGTGACGCCCAGGGACGTGGCGTGTGTCTCGCTGCTTGAGGCGAGGTTCCCCGAGCTGCCGGCCCGCGACGCCGTCTTCGAAGCTCTGCAAGCGGCCAAGTTTGATGTCTCAGGTCCGTGTGCCGGGGCAGCAGCTTCCGGGGTCTCGCTGGGAGCAGGTCCTGGGACAGACCTCCCTCTGTGGGGACAAGGACGCGTCCCCAGGGCTCACGCTCGGCCCCTCTCGTCTCCCAGGGCTGACAACGGAGCAGATGCTGCGGAAGGACCTCAAAGTCCTCTCCAGCGATGAGCTGCTCCTCGCCGTCAGCGCCGTCTACGTGGACCTGGAGGTGGGGGGGTGGGGAACCGAGGCGGGGGTGGCACGACGGGGACAGCGGGGTGACGCCAGCGTCTCTCCCCCTCCAGACCTTCCTGCACCGGCCCGGCTTGCTGCAGGACCTGGATGCTTTCTGCCAAGCTCGGGGCTACGCGGGGCTGGTGGCCATGATGATCTCTTTTAATGAGCGCAACGAGCCCTCCCGGCAGCTCGCGGTCTACAGCCGGCACGAGAGCCTCCAGAGCACGGTGAGGGGGGGTGCACCCCAAACCCTCGGCACGGGGGTCTGGGGCAGTTCTCAGATTTGCCCTGAAAGCTCCCGATTTTGGGGGTGCTGGGGGCGGTCCCAGCCGCTGCGCTCCCTCCCTTGCAGGTGTGCCGGGCGCTGGAGGAGGCAACGACGCCGTCCCTGCACCTCCAGCCCCTCCTGAGCCCCTGGTCCTGCGTGGGCACCTACGCCCAGGGCAACGCTTTGGCATCGCGGAAGAAGGTCCTGCCCGTCCTGCGGGCAGCCCTGGGGGGGCCGGGCGCTGCCGGGGCGCCGGAGGAGGAGGTGATCCCGCCGCCCACCCCCATGAACAGCCTGGTGGAGGACTGTCCGCTGGCACAGGCCGTGCCCCCCCTCTGCCCCCAGGATGTCCTGGAGCGGGTCAGCCGCATCGCCGCTGGGCAGCCCCCCGGCTCCCCGAAATGAGAGCGGGCGTCCGGCGGCTTTTGGGGTCCGTACGAGGAGGTGGGACCCCTGGGTGGGTCCCGGCAGGGTGCCTGGGCGTGGGGGGGTTCCAGCTTCCTTCGTTAGAGCTCGCCTCCCCACCGGGGATGGGTCCTCGCTGCAATTGGCCCCCCCAACAGGCTCCCCCTGCCCTGACGGCCCCACCGGGGTTTGGTGCCCCAGGGTGGGTTTTTGGGGACCCCACGGGCAGCGGGGCTGGGGCAGCACTTGTACCTGCTTAACGAAGGCGCTGGGGGCAGGGGGGGCAGTTAACGAGTTCTTGCTGCTCTTCCTCCTTTGGGGGGCTGCGGGGGGGCTTCGGGTGGTGGGTCCGGACGTGCAGCCAGCCCGAGACTGTCACCCACGTGCTCCGAGGATTAAATTTCCCTCTTTTCTTCCACTTTTGGCTCTCGGCTCTTCTTCCACGACGGGTCCGGCACTGCCCCACTTGCCCCGGGGGTGCTGGTGTGGCCCCCACCCTTCTCGCAGGCATCCTGGGGGGTGAACCCCCTCTTTTCCTGGGGTGCGACTCCCCTGCTGATACCCCCCCGGGTCGGTGGAGCATTTCGGGGGCCTGTAGCGTGGATGGGGGGGGCTCGGTGCAGCCGAACCCCCAAATCCGGCCCAGTCGGGAGGAAACCGGTTGTGCCGCGACAAGTTGTGGCCTCCGCTGGCTGCGAATGCGGCCAAACCAGTTTGGATGAGCCACCAGTGCTGTCACCAGAGCCCTTCACTGGTGGGGAGCCACAGGGCGAGAGAGGCTCCCCAGAGAGGTGAGCGGCCCCGGTGCCGGGAGTCTCTGAGGCCTTGTAGAGGGTTGAGCGGGGCTGCAATGGGGGTCCCCAGGGAGCGTCTGAGCCGGCTCCTTGTGGCTGGCAGCACCTGTTTGCACCCGCTTTCGGTTTGGAAATGGGGCAGGAAAGGTGGGAAATGGGGACGGTTTGGCGTGGAGCTCCTGGGGGATGCGAGAGCCCTGGCGGGGCCGGTCCCCGAGCTGGGGCTGGCATCTCGCTGCAGGTGACGGTGGCAAGGATGGCCGCGGTGACGGCCACCGGGGACGGCCTGGACCTGAGCGAGGAGTGGCAGGACGAGGACGTCTCTGGGTAAGGGGGCCATGGGAGCGGCACCCCCAAACCCACTCCCCCCTGAGGTCCCTGCTGACCCCCTGGCCCTGTCCCCGCCAGGCCCCTGCCAGAGGGGTGCCCGGGGGCCGGGGGTGCCCCACGGCGCATGCGGAGGCGGCTGCCGGCACTGGAACAGACCGAGAGCGCCGAGCGCTCGCCCGACGCCAGCATCGACCTGGACCTGGACGCGCTGGAGACGCCCTCGGGCAGCGACGGCTCCGAGTGGGAGGGTGAGAGCGGGCCGGGGTGGGGGTGCGGGGCATCCCCAGGTTCCCTCCCCGGTGCCGTGCTAACCGGCTGCCTGCAGAGGAGCTGCCGCACGCCCGGGGCTTCGCCGAGGGGGCTGGCAGCCGGCGGGTGCCGGAGGTGGAGGACGAGCGGCCAGAGGAGAGCGTGGATCTGAGCGCAGTGGAGCCTTACAGCCGGGTCCTCTCCCACGGGGGTAACGCAGGGATGGGTGCCCAGGGTGGGACTCCTGGGTCCCCTTCCCGAGCCCGCTGGGTCCGGGGGGGATGACAGGCGCTGGCCGTGCCACCCTCCACTCCGGCCAGGGTACCACGCCGAGGGCTTCGGCGCCATCCTGCTCTTCGCCGCCTGCCACCTCCCGGACAGCAGCATCCCCCGGTATGGCTACGTGATGGCGAACCTGCTCAGGTGGGGACCCCGGAGGGGGGCAGGGTCCTTCTCACGCACCCCCTGCCTCAGTTTCCCCGAGCGGACGGGCCGCGCCGCCCCTCCAGGTACATTGTGGAGACCCTGGAGAGGACGGTGGCCGACCGCTACGTCCTGGTGTGCCTGAGCGGGGCGGCAGCGCGGGCGCAGATCCCCTCCTTCAGCTGGATGAAGCAGTGCTACCGGGCTATGGATCGGCGGTGAGCGTGCCAGGGCTCCCGGCAAGCATGCCAGGGGGGTGGCAGCGAGCACGTGGGGCTGGCGGTGAGCCCTGGCGCATCCCGGTCCTTCCCAGGCTCCGGAATAGTCTCCAGGCTGTGATCATCGTCCACCCCACCTGGTACATCAAGGCGCTCGTGACGCTCTCCCGGCCCTTTCTCAGGTAGGGTCGCTCGCACCCGCAGGTGCGACGCCTCGCACTGGGACGTGCACCTCCTCCCCAGGGCTTCCCATGCCAGCTCCGGCTGAACCGGCCCCATCGCACGAGAGTGTAACGAGCTGGGGGGGCCTCGGCCCCTCACCCCCCCCCCAGCCCCACCTTCAGCGGCAAGGTTCGGTTCGCCGCCAGCCTGCAGGAGCTCTCCCGGCTCGTCCCTGTGGAGCCGGCACACGTCCCCGAGCCCGTCCGGCGGTGAGTCCCCTCCACAGGGCCGGGGGCTGGGGGGCTCCTGGGGGTCCGGCCATGGATGCTCTTCTCTCCCTGCAGGCTGGAGCCGAGCTGGGATGGCAGCTGGGATGTAACGCGGTGACGGGGACGCACAGGGACAAGCGGCGGCATCGAGGGCTCTCGGAGTACCCAAAGCGGTCCCCGAGCACCCACGGGTGAATAAAGGACGTGGACCGAAGCGTGGTGCCCAGCCTGTGTGTGTGGTCTCGGCTTCTCCTGGTGACTTTGGCAGCCCCAGTAGCAGAGGAGAGGCGAGGAGCCCTGGGCAGCTCGCGGACGCGCTCCTCGGGCCAACACAAGGGTTTTATTTCAAGGGTGGGTTGTTTTTCCCAGGGGAGGGAAAACCAAATCAAGCATCGGCACTCGCTTACCAACGCCGAGCGCACTGCGGGGCTGGAAAAGCCCGGCTCTGCGCAGGAGCATCCTGGCGTGGCATGGACCGTGGCGAAGGGGAAAGCCTCTGCCGCCCGGCCGTGATGCCCGGCACATGCTATTTAATGTTTAATCCCGGCGCTATTTAAACTATATACACCCACGCCCGAATTCGGGAGCCCGAGTCCCTCCTCAGGTTGGGCCCCGTCCTGCCTCGGCCGGTGCCGGTGCAACCCTGGTGGTGATCCCGAGCGGAGGTGACCCACTGCGGTCCTGCCTCCGAGGCAGTGGAGGCTGCCTAGTTGTTTTTTTGAGCTTAAAAAAAAATATTATCCTAAAAAAGAAGGAAGGTGGCAGTTTGCCGGTGGTGGAAATGCTGGCTGGAGGCACCGTGGGCTCGTTGATGGTGTCGGCGCTGAGCCGCTGCCGGTGAGACACTGAAGCATTGTGGTTTAATCCCGGTTTTGCTCTTCTACGCCTTTCCGGGAGGGTGCCAAATCGGCCTCAGCATCAGGACCGGCCTCGCCGCAATCCCCCGGGGAAACCAAGGCACCGCGGCGCAGCGCCGAGAGGGGCCCATGGGAGACACCAGTGTGGAAAAAGGGAAAAGGGGGAGGATTTGGCACATCGTGGCTGTACCCGGCAGCTCCTGGTGCGCTTCAGCTGAAATCCTGGTCAGGCATGAGGTGGGGGCTGCCGTCCCCGCTCCCTCCCCGCGTCACCACCACGATGCCTCCAGACGGAGGGATTTGCTGGGGGGACGACCAAAAGCCACCGGGAGGCGGGCGAGGATCGCTCTGCATAAATTACCGCGGGGTTAAAGCGCTCGAGGTTGGCTTCGCCGCCGTTTGGGGGATCAGGCAGTTCAAGTTTGGGCTGAAAAAGCCAGGAATCTGCAAAGTCCAAGAGAGGACAGGTTACGGAACTGCACAAGCCCGGGCTCGTTTGGGTGCGTTAATTAACGGTGGTGCCTCGGCGGGGGACAGATGGTGCTCGGGGCTGCCGCAGCCGCCCGCGCAGCCAGGTACTCACACGCTACAAGACCCGGGAGCTGCTCCACTGTCGCTCCCGCCCGCCCTTGGACCTCATCTCCTGGACGGCGCCGGTCTGTGGGGAGGGGGCAGAGATGTGGCATCGCTGCTGAGAGACCCGTCACCCCAGCATAAGGCCGCTTCACCCAACCATGAGACCTATCACCCAACTGTGAGACCCGGCACCCTGACATTGACACCCATCACCCAACCGTGAGACCCGGCACCCCTAAAGCAACACCCATCACCCAACGTTGACACCCAGCACCCAACCGTGAGACCCAGCACCCAAACCATGAGACCCACCACCCCACCCGTGCACGTGGGTAGGGTACCATGGGCAAGCCTTCGCCCGCGGCCATGTCGCCAGAGCCGATGTGTGTCAGGTGGACGAAGTTCATGGGCTCCCCGATCATGGAGCGGTCGATCCGTCTCCTCCTCTTCTTCTGCAAGCGGATGAAGGCTGTCAGCCCCCCCCGAGGCCACGGCCCCAGGACCCCACGCTCTCCCCAAACCGGCCAGGCCGAAGCTACTCACAGGCTGTGGCTTCTCTACGACGCAGCAGCCCAGTTTGTGCCAGAAGTCGCTCATATTCGCGGCGGCGGCCAGCTTCCTCCCTGCCGGGCTGGCTGCCGGGGGGGCCGCGCCGGTGCAGAGACCCCCGTGCGGGCTCACTCCATGGGGACGGGTGGGGGGACCTGGTCGGGGGGCTGAGCTGGTGGGGGGGCACCTGAGGGGAGGCAGAGCCAGGGAGAGGGTGCGTCATGGCCAGGAAGGGTTTGTCCCCGGGTGCAGGGACATGTCAAATGTCGAGGAAAAGGCACAGACGGGGTGGGGATGTGGGGGTGCAGGACTGGCCCCTATTCCGGGGCTGCCCCCAGCTGCCTGCCAGGTGATGCATCGGGTTGGGGAAACTGAGGCATGGCGTGGAGAGGAGCAGCCGGCCGCGGGTTTGAATGGGGTGGGGTGATACCTGTGGTCCTGGCCCCCCAGAGCAACCTCAAACCCACTTCCCATACTCCACATGGAGTTGGGGACTCCCAGGGACCCCGGGCATTGTAATGAGACCCCCAGGGACCCTAAGCATCACACTGAGAACCCCCCAGGGACCCCGGGCGTCGCACTGAGACCTCAGGGACCCTGGGCGTCACACTGAAACCCGCCAGGGACCCTGGGCGTCGCACCAAGACCCCCAAGGACCCTGCGTATCACACCAAGACCCCCAGGGACCCCAGGCATCATACTGAGACCCCCAGGGACCCAGGGGTGTTGGCACAACTACCCAGAAGAGTTGTCTCCATGGCCAGGTCAGGATCGGGCCCCGGCCCCAACCCTGGTGCAGCACACGGCTGAGGGGTGCTGCGGCAGGATGGGGGGACAGAGATGGCCACAGCAAATCCCGACTGCCTGAGCCAGGCAGCTATAAATATCCCGGCCTTTCCGAAAAGGGGACGGAGGTTGAGCTCTTCCGCTCTGGCTTGAAAAGCAGACGGGAGAAAAACAAACAGGGGCTCTGCCCCAAACTCCTGTGGCCCTGGGGGCCTGCAAGGCAAAGCTGGGTAGCCAAAGGGGGTGTGGAAAAAGTTGTTCAGCCTCAAAATTGGTGCTTCCCCCCCCCAAGGGGAGAAAACTCTCTCTCTGTGAAAGCACCCGGCAGCGCGCATAAAACTCACCCGCCCACGAAGAGCCGCGGCCTGAGCGCAACCCTATATCAGCCGCCGGAGAGTCCCCACGCCAGTGTGGGAGGCAGCTAGCGGCTGCGCCAAGGCAAGGCCAAGTTTTGCCGGAGCTCAGCCGCGGTGGCAGATGGGTGCCGGACCCCACCGCGCCGGCAAACAGGAAAAGTCCCTTCCTCTGCCCCTGCGCCGGCGACGCCGGATGGGTCCAAAGTCCGCGGCAGCCGGCCGGCGCTTCCTGCCCGCGGCGGGGAGGAGCGGGGCCCGCGGCCGCTGCATGCCGGGGACAGCCGCCCCCCCAAAATGGGGTGCTAACCCCCCGCTTTGGGTGCCTAGGTGCAAACCCTGTGGGATTGCACCACCTCGGCGCTCTCCAGACCCACAGCCTTGCCAGGGCCAGTGGGCAGGATCTGGCCCCAGAGTGACCCGGCTGCCCCCAGGAGCGACGCAGCGGCCGGGCGGCACCCGCCCTTGGAGTCAGGGCACCGAGGGGAAGCGGGTGACCAGCCGTGCCCACTCCCCACCCCACCGCTGCCAGCCTGGCCCTGGGTCCCAGCCGGGAGACTTGCGGCACAACCAAGGCAGCCCCCAGAGCCCCCCGCGCCCCTCACCCTGGTGTCTGGGCCCCGGCTCCCGGCCCCCCCGCCCTGTGAGCGTGACTGCTGAGAATGGGCAGGTTGTGACACGTCCAGGGTGGCGTAAACCAGGGCCGTGCCCACGTCAGACCCGCGCACCAGCACCCCCAGGGCTGCGGACAGACGGACAGACGGAGCTGGGGGGGGGCTGCCGTGCCTTTCTAGCCCCGTTTCCTTAGGAAGTGAGGCTGCCGGAGCCGGCACTGCCGTAACGCCGCGGCTCGCTGCCGCATCCGGCAGTGTGGCGGAAAGGCCTTGGGGGGTTACCCCCAAATTTGGCATCACAGATGGTCCCTGGGGCGCTGGGAGAGCCTCGGCAGGGAGCCCCAGGAGCAGGCTCAGCCTCGTATGAGCCACCAGCGAATCCCTGTGTGACCCCCCCCCCCAGGGGTTCAAGCCAATGCGACCCTCCCCACACACGGTACCCTCCTTCCTCCCACCAAAATCATCCCCCAGCACCCACCAGGCCTCACGTCCTCGCACCCAGCGAAGGGCAACGGCGGGGGCCGGATCCAGCCGCTCTCCCGGCTCCAGGTGGCCGTCGGTGGTGGGTCCTGCAGGCCGCAGCTGCCCCAGTTCCCCCCTCCGTGGGGGTCTCACGTGCCCCCCCGCCCCCTCCCCACTTGCCCACCCCTGCAATGAGTTATGTCCGGTCTCAGCCCGCCTGGGCGGAGGGGCCTGGCCCCACGGTGGCCCGGGAGAGGGTGGCTTACGGCCGGGCCTGCGCCGGCACACACAAAATGACTTCCCTGTTGGGAAACCACCGCTCAGCAGTTCTGCGTCACCGGCGGGGGACCGGGGAGAGGAGACAGGGCGTCGGGGGGTGCCGCCCCCGGCATCCCAGCACTGGGGTCACCTGCCCCAGGGGTGCCCACCGGGGTCCCCCCCCAAGCTCAGAAGGATGGCGTGGGGTGACTGTGCTGGGGGAGAGCCCTGGGACCCCTCCGTCTGTGGGCTCAGGACCCCCGGGATGGGGCAGCAAAGTGGGGGGAGAACCCCTTTTGCATGGGACAGTCACAGCTGCCAGCCCGGGGGCACCGGGTGCCGGCAAGGGTGGGGGTCCCGGGGGTCCCGGTAGGGCTGGGGGGTCCCGGCAGGGCTGGGGGTCCCAGCAGGGTTGTGTGTCCCGGGGGTCCTGGTAGAGCTGGGGGGCTCGTACGGGGTTGGGGGGCCCGGACAGGGCTGGGGGGCCCGGCAGGACTCCCCGGTCCGACCAGGGGACTGCGAGGGGAGCCCACCCGCCGCCACCCCCCCACCCCGTCTCGGTGCCCTCCCCGCCTGCCCAGGGCGCTCTCGGGGGTCCTTCCGCGGGGTCGCACCCCTCGGGGGAGGGTGTGGGTCGGTCCCAGACCCGGTGGCGGCCCCTTTACCTTTCCCGGCGCCGGGTGCGGGTCCCGGTGCGGTCCCGGTGCGGGTCCCGGTGCCGGTGCGATCCCGGTGCCGGTGCGGGTGCCGGTGCGGTCCCGGTGCCGTCCCGGTGCCGGTGCCGGTGCCGGTCCCAGCTCGCAGCCGCCAGGCGTGGCCCGGCCCGGAGCACAGCTCCCACCCCGGACACCGCCGGCATTGCAGGGGCCGCGGCCGGGCGGGGGGGCCGGGCTGGGGGCAGCCGGCAAGGTCGGGGGTCCCTGGGGGTCCTGGAGGCGCTGGGGGTCCAGGGGTGCCGGTAGGGATGGGAGTACCGGCAGGGATGGGGGTCCCCGGGGTCCCAGAAGACGGGGGGGGGTCCCGGTGGGGCTGGGAGGTTCTGGTGGGGCTGGGTAGGGTTGGGGGGGGGCCCTGCAGAGCTGGGTGTCGTGCAGGCAAGAGGTGCTTGGGGGTCCCAGCGGGGCTTGGCATCCTGATAGGGCTGGGGGTAACAGGGCTGGGGGCCAGGGACTCAGCAGTGTGTGGGGGCTTGGCAGGGGTCCTTGGCAGGGCTGGGGGTTGCCACGACTGGGGTCCCGGGGTGTGGCAAGGCTGGGAGTCCCCAGCTGAGGGGTCCAGGGGCGCAGCGGTGTTGGAGGGCCCCGCATGGATGGGGTTTCTGGGAGCCCTGGGGGGCTCCCACAGGTCCTGGTGGGGCCGGGGGTGCCCAGCAAGGCTGGGGGTCCCCACCAGTGCGCCATTATGCTCCCGTTTGCTCCTGAGCCTTACTCCCACGTTTTTCACGGATGGTCCAGATCCTTCGGGGGACCAAAGCGCGGAAAAGGCAGAAACCCCTGGACCACCCCGCAGCCGGCATCAAGCAGCTGTGCACCATTTCCAGCTCAGGGCCCTGCCGCTTGCACGCCTGCCATGGTGCTGCCACCATGGTCCTGCCACTGCCACCTCTGCCTGCCATGGTCCTGCCACCACCACCCACCATGGTCCTGCCACTGCCACCACTGCCACCATGGTCCTGCCACTGCCGCCACCACCCGCCATGGTCCTGCCACTGCCACCACTGCCACCATGGTCCTGCCACTGCCGCCACCACTCGCCATGGTCCTGTCACTGCCACCACTGCCGCCATGGTCCTGCCACTGCTGCTGCCTGCCATGGTCCTGTCACCACCACCCGCTATGGTCCTGCCACTGCCACAGCCACCGGCGAAATCTCACAGCGCTGGCCAAGCTGGACCGGGACCTCCGGAGCATCCCCTCCGGTGGGTCCCCAACCCACCCGGAGAGACTCACAAAGGGGACAGCCCTGGGCAAGCCCCAGAGTGTCCCTTCCCACGTCAGCCCCCAAATCCCAACCATCCCCATCGCTCCCACTCCAGAAATCCCGAACAAGGCGGCACTGTCCCCACTCAGTCGGGTCTCTGTCCCGCGCCTGTCCTGCGCCGTCGGGGCGGCCCCGGCTGATAATACCCCAAGTGTTCGAGACCTCGTTCCAGCTGAAGAGCCCTTTTTTTTTTTTGCCTCTTGTGCTGCCAGAGGACATTGTCCCCCCCCAGCCCCCCAGCCATGTGTCTGCTGGGCCTGGGCAGCCCTCCCAAAACCACCGAGTCCAAAGCTGCTGCGGCGAAGCAATTTCGGCCCTTGTGGCGCAGAGAGACACCGCATCACCCCGTCCCCCATCTTCCCCTGCCCCAGGTCCCTTCTCGGGGAGGGACGTTGCAGGTTTGGGTGGTCAGGCGTGAGTACCCCCTGTCAGTAGGTGACATCTCGAAAGCGGATGGGCCGCGTCCAGCTCCTTATGGGGTTGCCCAGCCACGCTGCGCCCTGTGGCCTCAGGGACCCCCAAAAACACAGCAGCTCGACCCCAGTGGGATCGGCATCCTCCGCTGGGCCCCCCGTTGGCATTCTTCCCGCGCCGGGCGCTGGCGGGACTGAGCTCAGACCGGGCCTGTTTAGGAGCAGGCGACATGGGATCCTCTTGGCTCACGGCAGCAGCGGGGAAAGGAGGAGGAGGAGGAGGCAGAAATAGACCATCTAAAAGCCAAGCGCTAGCAAAAGGACTTGGCATTGGCAGGAATAAGCTGCGCATAGGGAATGGGAAGGAAAAAAAAAAAACCTTAAAGCTCCAAAAGAATGTTAATCCTGGGCAAAGCCCAGGGGAGAGGAGGGCAAAGGCTGCTCTCAGCCTCTCAGGTGCATGGATCCAGCCTGTCCCCCCTCAAAAAAAGGACTTTTTGGGGCTCAGCAGGGGCCTGGGCAGGGAGATTCGCAGGTCGGAGGGTTTGCACTGGGTTCCCTTTGCTGCCCCGCTTCCCAGGGTCGCCGTCCCTCCGACATCGCATCAGCACAGGGGCCGTGGTCATGGTCCAGTGCCCACGGGTACCGTGATGGGGAGCGGGGGGGCAGCAGGGCTGTGCGGGGGGCCCCCCACCCCTGGTTTCGAAGCAGCCCTTCTCCCAGCCTTGGCAGCGATGCCAGCTTTGGGTGTCTCCCTCCTATTTCTAGCTCTGTGTCTGGCTTCAGACACAAAGCCGAGATATTTTTGCCATGCAGCATCAGGACCAAACACTTCCAGACTCAGCAGCACCACAAAAAACAACTTTATCTGGGTTTTTTTGCACCAAACCTGCCCTGAGCTTGACCTGCAAAGTGCCCTCCTACAGCCCAAGGTTCGGGGGACCCGCAGCACCCCATTTCTTCACACACAGGTAAAAAGAAGCCTCAGCTGCTTGGAGGTTGAAAAAGGTCCGTTTTGCCCCCAAATCCTGACCTGAATCGGGAATTGCTGTGGGAAAGCTCCCAACCTCTGTAGGATTAAGATATCCCTGTCTTGGGGGTCCAGCGCGCAGGATCCCCTCCTGCGCGTCCACGTCGGCCATCCTCCTCCTCCCCGGCGCGGGTGGGAGCCGCTGACTCATCTGCCTGTCGTCTTCCCCCCCACACGGCGAAGGGGAATTCATCGAGCGGCTTCGAGGGGCTGCATTGCAGACCCAGACGCGCCAGCAGACAAAAGCGACGCTGCGACGTCTGCGGCTTCCCAGCACAAAGAGCCCGGCCGGCATCGAACCCATTCGTCCTCTGACAGGTAAGGGATGGCGGGATGAAAAACAAGAGGATGCTTTTTTGGGGGAAGAGATTTGAATGGAAGAGGGCATCAGCATCCCAGGATTTCTTTGGGGGGGAGATTAAGTGGATAAAGGTGGTTTTGCCCTCATGGGATGAGCGGACCACACTGACCCAGGGGAGATGCTCTTCCTTGGGGGTGCCACACAAAGCAGGAGGGTTTTTTTCCCCGCATCAATTGCCTTTTCTGGAGATTTGCATTTTTCATTTCTTCTTGCAAAACTCCCTTTTCCCCCCTTTGAAGCTTTAAAATCCATTGTCCGCAACATCCGTCACCGTTAAATAATTCGCTGCTGTTGTGCAGAAAGATACCAGGGGATGTATCCCCGGGGATGAGGCTACTTCAAAGCGCCGCGGCTCAGTTTACCCGGGGGGTGGCACAGGAGCCTCTCATAGCCTCTGAGTGACATCGGGAATCTTAAATTTAGCAGCTGGTCACTCCGCATCGCACAGACAGGGAGCGAGGGAGGGCGTGATTCAAGGTATGTCTGAATCATCCTCTAGGATTTGCATTCCCAGGGCTTAAAACGGGGGAATCGGTGGGGAAAGGAGGATATTTTGGGTCAGCCAGCTGATTTTCTCCCCCCCCCCCGCCTCCGCTGCCAAATGCAGAAGAGGTGAATGACAGAATTCCGCCAGGGAAAAGCAAGTTAGCGCGGCAGTGACTCAGCTCAGGCCATGCTGTGCCGGAGAAAAAGCTGAACCACGTCCCCTCCCGCTCTTTCCCAATTCTCTGTGGGTCGGGGTGGGGTTGCGGGAGGGGCTCTGCGGCGTGGCACGGCACGGCAGGATGGCGGGCACCCAGCCGGCACCGGCAGGGTGGGTGGGGTGCGATGGCAATGCCGAGCGATGCTTCTTCCAGCCCCTTCTAGAGGGTTCGGTGGCCGTCCCCCGGGGCGACGCGCTGCCATGCAGGCTGGGGAAGGGAGGGATGGTGTGGGTGCTGCAGCGGTGGGGCGACGCGCAGGGACCCCGCCTTGCTGCTTGCTCCGCGGGGGGTCAGCACAACAAAAGGGCGAGACCCTTTTGCACGGTTTAGTGGAAAAAAGGGTTCGTTTGGATGCCGGGTTCTCTCCCTGCCAGCAGAGTGGGATGTGGGGACAGCCCCTCATTGCTCCCCACCGACGCCACTCCACAGGCATTGAGGTGGCCAGGGTGGATCTTGGGAAATGCAGTTGGGAAGGGGCTACCCCCCACCCCGGCCTTCCTTCCCAGGCTCCCCTTGGTGCAGATGGGGAAACTGCGGCACGGCACGACATGTCCCATTGCACGCGCCTCCGAATTATGGCTCAGAGCAGGGCCATGACCAAGGCCACGGGACAGACCAGTGGCAGGGCTCAAGTCAGCATTTAGACCCAGCCTACAGTCAGACTTCCATGACACCACACTCTCCTGCCCCACCAGTTTGTATTGGGGGGCTGGGGGGGGGCGTATCCTGGGAGATTTGGTCAATATGGCAACGCCAGAGAGTTTTGGCCACTTTGGGGCAACTCCCGTGCCTTTGGTAGAGCTTTTCTCCTCCTCTTCTCACCCCCTTCGCCTTCACAGCCCGAAAATGCTGGACACCATCAGCAGCCAGTACGATTCCTTCATCTACTGGAGGATGCCGATCCCGCGGCTGGACGTGGCAGAGCTGGAGGGGCTGGGGCTCGGCGACGTGGCCCTCTACAAACCCAAAGGAGGGCTGGGCAAGCTCACCAGTGCACGGGACCAGGCCAGCCCCGACAGCTCCCAGGAAGAGGACAGTCTGCTGCAGTTCAACAGCTTTAATTTCTGGAGAGCTCCTATCGCCAGCATTAGCTCGCTAGATTTTGATCTAATTTGAAGCCCTCCTTTCTGCCCTTCCTCACCCCCCCGCCCTCTCCCTCTCTGCTAGGCATGCGAGGATTTGGTTTTGTTGTCAGTTTGGAGGTTGGTTCAGTTTTTTTCCAGGCAGTTTTTGACATCGTTAATTAACTCAGCAGCAAACCCCGGCCCTGATGGTGATGGGCTCCCTGCAAAATTTCAACCTCTTTCCACCTTCTTTTCCTCCCTTCTTGCAGTAGCACTGGAAACACCACGACGGTGCAAGCAGGGGGTAACAGCACAGGGGGCAGATATGAGGGGAGAGGGCAGAAACAGCCACCCCATTGCCCCATGTCCATAGGCCAGCGGGCGTGGGAGGTGCAGGGGGTTTCTGTCCCCACCCTGCACCCTGTGGCTGCGTGACAGTGGGCATCCCTGTGCTCTGGGACCGAGCGTTTGAGCTTCTTTATCGTGTGCTTTTTTAAGAAACTCATTTGTGCAAAGGGAGCGGCGCAGGACTGATGGGAATCGTCTTCGTTTTGCAGAAAGCACCGTCCCCGCTCCTCTCCCAGGGATGCAGAGACCTTCTGCACTCCCCTGGCCCAGTTTCTCAAAAAGCCACTTCGCTCCTTAACTTGGCCGTCAGGATAATCGAGGTGGAAGAGGCAGGGATGTGCCCGGGACACGAGCACAAACCTCTTTCTTGAAAGAAATAATTTCTTTGAGCCTTGTGGCTTGAGCCCAAGCAGGAGAAATGGTGGCCAGGAGGGTAAATACACATGGAAATGCTCCAGCCTTGCTTGGTGGGATCAGGGCTGGATGTTCACTGCCTGAAATTTGATTTTTTCTCCCCTTTTTATCCCCCATGTACTTTCCCCAGGTGTAATTCCTGACCAGGACAGAGGCCGGGTACATCATAGGGTCTGGTTGGGTAATGGGGGCTGAGCTGAAAGCTAAAGTGGAGAATTTAGTTTGCTCTTACCCCAAAATGAAAACATTCCCCACCCAATTAATCAACCCCTTTCAAAATAACAACAAAAAAATGCCGCATTCGCTCAAGTGGAAGCCTTGCATTTTCCTCGGGGAGGTTTTCACCTGCTTTCTCCACGGGCTGAGGTTTATTTCTGAACATTGTCCCAAAATGGGGGAAAAAACCCACCTAACCCTGAATCATTTTTTTGCTTTTAAACAGTTGGGGTTTTTTCCAAGATTGTTTTCTGGGAGAGTGAACATGACTGGTTTGTCTTCTTCAATACAATTTTTTTGGGTTTGATTGGGGTGAAGTTGTGATGTGGAACATCCCAAAACTGTCCTAAGAGTCGGGGGGATTCGTGGCTGGGGGGAGGCTGAGGCAGCACTTAAAAGGCGCCCAAAAAAAGAGGCAAATATCGGAAAAACCTGCACTCTGTTACGAAAAGGGAGCACAGCTCTCCTGTAACCTCCAGAAATGACCCAGCCTGCTGACTTTGAACAACCTGTGTTAAACCAGAGGTGAAAAATGTAAACTCTCCTGTGCAGAGCTGTTTGATTTCTGTGTTCCCCGCTGGGAAGACCTGCAGGAGAAGTATTTATTATGAAACTTTAAATAAAATGGTTTAAAAATATACGCATTCCTGTGGACACTTAAAAAAAAAATCCATGTAGAGTGGCATCAAGTTCTTTCCGTAATTTGCCATTAAATTGTTTTAAATCTTTTTATGGTGAGCTGAGAACTGACGTGAGAACACGTCCCCACATGTCTTTGCAAATGCTGCGGAGAGTTTTCAGTGTGGAAAAACTAAACCTAAGGGATTATTTTAAGAACATTAGGGGTATTATTTAAGTTTCAGCTTTTCCAAACCCCACAGGAAAACATCTGAGAGGAACCCCAGAGAAGAAAGAGGCCCCAGGGTTCCACATTTACCTCAAAACAGGCACTTTTAACAGATTAGAGGCACCCGAGGGGGTAATGCAACACAGAGAGGGGGGCTTGGGCACCCTTTCTTGAGGGGAGCCCACTCCTAGACAGGAAGGCATTCTGCGGAGACAGAGACACACAGACTCTACCTACATATACGTCTATAAATATACGTATATCTACCGGCACAGACCCATGGCAGGGCCGAAGGCTCGCGGAACCAGCCGCCCCACCTCGGGGAGGCGCCATCGCCCCAGGCACGCGCCGCCGCCGCCCTTTTATACTTGGCGCCTAAACGCCTCTGCCGGAACTAACTGCAGGGGCGCATCACCCCCTTCCTGCCTTACCATCGCCAGTCGACTTTCTGCTATCCGTCCGCTAGAGAAAATAGTCCCCTTTTAGGGCTCCCTTCGTTGGTCGCCGCGCTCCTCCAGGCCCCTGGGCGGGGAGGGCGCCGGGGAAAAGAAGGAGAAATTTTCCTAAGCCCTCCCTGTGCCCTCTGCGACAGAGCGAGGGGTGGTCCAACGCGCCCTGCCTCCGCCGGCAGCGGAGGACTCTTTCGTTGGCCAACAAGTATCCTTCCGCTGCTGCCCTCCCGGCCTCGCTTCCGGGTCGGCCATTTTGCGTGGCCGCGGCGGGAGGGGCGGGAAGAGCCGCGAAAGAGGAGGCGGGGCGGGCCGGGAGAAAGAGGGGGCGGTGCCGCGCGCCGGGAAGAGCCGCGTGCCTGGGGGCGGGCCGAGCCGCCGCGTGAGTGGGCCGGGGTGCGGCGGGGGGACGGGACCCCCGTAAAGGAAGGGGGGGGCGAGGGGATCCCCCGCTGTGAGGGGCTGAGGAGGGGGACCCCTGTGCGGGAGCGGTGCCGGCGGCCGGTTTGGAGGGGCTGGGAATGGGGTGTCCCCCCTGCGTGGGGTGTTTTGGGGGTCCCGTCGGGGTGTCCCGAAGGAGGCGGCCCGGGGAGGGGGAGCAGGAGGGGTGCTGAGGGGGTGCTGGCCCGGGGGAGCGCTGAGAGGACGGGCCCCTCGACCAGGGGAGGGGAAGGGGCCTCCTGTCTCCAACAAGGAGAGGGGCTCGGGGGGCTTTTTGGGGGGGTGTTGAGGCAGGTCTGCAGAGCTGGCCCACAGCGGCCGTTGGGGGGTCGGGTTTTTGGGAAGCGTGTTCTTCCCTTTTCCCCTCTGAAAGGCAGCGAGGGTGTGGCGGGGGAGTTGTCAGCAGTTTGTCCAAGCTGCGAATACTGTAAATAACTTCCAAAAAAAGCGAGGGAGCCTCAGAGTTAAATCCTCCCTGGAAGCATCCAGCTGGGAGGAGAGCGGGAATGCCAGGAGAGGCCTCCAACTCATTAATAGGTGACAAAGGTTCAGTTTGATCCGAGGAGAGAAGCTGGTGGTTTTGTTAATGGTTCAGCTTCTCCTTTCCTTTCCAAGCACACCCAGAGGCGTGAACTCCAGTGTCGCGAATACGTGCGCTGGTGTTGAACTTTGCCAACGCAGAGCTCGGGGCAAACTACTCGTGCCTGGAAAACATGCGAGTGTGTTCAACGTGGGCGACGGGGAAGAACGTTTAAAAAATATTCTTTGTCCCACAAGAAGTGAGAAAGGGGGGGGAACCCAAAACAACCCCAAAACTGGGAAGTCCTAAAGGGCAGAGGGGTTGTGATAGTCAAACGCATGACCATCAAAGGTCCGGATTGCGGGGTAAGCTCTGAGTAGCTGCTCTGGGCACCTAACTTCTGAGCCTCGGGTGTTGCGTGCTGCACGCTCGAGGGGGGAGAAAGCGAGACGTTCAGGTTATAAAGCGAGGTGGGTCTCTGGAGGGAGGCATTGGCGTGGGCAGCGTACCCTGATGAGCTTTAGGGGTGAGGTTTGCTGCCTGGCTTTTCTTTAACCGGCTTGTGCTACTGATAGCTGGTTCTGTCGGTCACTGAGGACAGGGTGGGATGTTTCTCTCGAAAGAACAAGAAAGAAATGGGTGTTCCAACTATTTCGTAGAGCTGTTATTGAAGGAAATTGCAGGAAAAAAAGTCAGTCAAGGGCCTCAGTGCTGTTGGAGTCGCTGTTAGGATGGGTGGCACGGTGCCCGTTTGCACAGACGTTCGTTTGTAGCCGCTCGCTGAGCGTCGTGCATGAGTTAATGGGTAGGTTTTAAAGTCCGTCTTTGATCGGACTGGCATACCAGCGTAACCCTATCGTTGAGAAAAGTGCTATAGTTCACTAGTGCCATAATTATGCTGTGCTTTCTGTAGCTTGGAATAAATAGGGACACTGTTGTCCGGTGTGTTGAACACAGCTTTTGGGTTCTGCTCCTTTTATGACCTTGAACAAGTCACTGGAGTTACCAAGGTTTGTTTTACCCACTACCAGCAGAGAACAGGGATAGCTCCCCCGTGTTTAGTTGCTAGTGCTGGGGTCAGGGAGAGTGTTTCAGAGATTAAATCATGTTCTTAAAGCGCTTTAAAAATCAAAATGATGTGCAAGGAATCTGAACAGCTTTGCCATTGCTTTTATAGGTTCTGCCCTTGGAACTGGATCCACATGGGCAAGTCTTTGTGTCCGTGCAAGGCGCTGTTGAGGTAAGTGGGATTTTGCAGGACATCTGTTTGCAGGCTGAGCCTTGATGTTTCAAGGCACAGAACTGAAAAATAGGATGAACATTTATGCCTGCTTATGGATCATGTTGGGTCTAGTTCTGTATGGGAAGATGGTGTGTCCGCTAGTCGAACAGATGGGCCTTAGTTGTACAGAGCTTTTAAAATGTCTGTGCCTCACTGCTTTTTGTCTGTTTGTTTTCCATCCCTTGCTTTTAAAGCAGCTTTCGGCAAATACTCGTTCCCATGTATGAAGATGTCCTTAGTGGACCTAGGGAAGAGGTTGCTAGAAGCAGCTCGCAAAGGCGAAGATGACGAAGTGCGAAAGCTGATGGCAAGCGGTGCTCCTTTCACCACGGACTGGGTACGTCAGAGGAACAGACGCTGGGTTTCTGTGTGAAACGGGTTGTGTGTGCACTCTTTAGGGCTGAACCTAAAGGATACGAATGGAAATTGGAGCAGGTAATGCATCTCTGGATCTCTGTGGTGGAGCAGACTCCAGATGAAGCACTTTAAAAACGAAGACCTTCCTCAGGCAAAGATGAATTGACGTTTGTGTAAAGCTGGATCTCTGCCTAATGCAGGAGGGCACAGTCGTAAGTGCCATGCTGTCCCGGACAGCAGCGTATACAGGGTTTGATGCCTGGAGAAGTGCAGTTCCTGACAGCTGAGATAAATGAAGGGTCAAGTCAAATTGGAAGAACTGTTAAACCTTTCAGTAATAGGAAGTTCTTTTAAGAGTGCTTTATTTAACTGTTTAAACTCTCTCAATCAAGGAATGCATCTTTAGAGTTGGGGTTTTTTTTTTGTTTCCTTAAAAAAACAAAACCCTGAAAACAAACCAGCCCATCCTGCGTTGGAAATGAAGTAAAAGCTTTAATGAAACCAAAGAATAACAGTTAGATAAACAGGGAACCGGAGCAGCGGTTAAGCCATCGATAGCCATTTTCCATCACCAGTTGTCGTCCTTTCCTGATTTATCAGTCCTTTCATTCCTAGCTCTGCAAGATGAAGGAATTAACTGTATTGAGAGGTAGCAGAGCCTAGTAATATTGTAGTGCTGCCCTTTTCGAAACAGTGGTGGAATTACCTGTTGTGATAATGGCCGAGCTGTTCTGCCATGGTTTGGAAAAGGAGTGATGCTTGGGGGTAAATGAGTGGCACAATGGAGAGAGTAAAAGTAAGTTTGATCTTCCAAGTTACCAGATAACATAAAGGTCCTTAAAAAGTTTAACATTTGTCAGGAAAAATACTGGATGTGCTGTGTTTTCCTCTCCCTATTTCTGAGTGGAGGAAAAAAAGGTTAAATTAATTTCTTCCAGAAACTTAGTCATCCTAATTACTGCTGAACATACGTGTGGTCATTACTGTGCCTGTCCTCTTGCTGCGAACCAGCAGTAACTCTTCTAAATTAAAACACAGCTTGGGACGTCGCCTCTTCACCTCGCTGCCCAGTACGGCCACTATTCGACAGCAGAAGTGCTGCTTCGAGCTGGTGTTAGCAGAGATGCCCGAACAAAAGTGGACCGGACGCCACTACACATGGCTGCAGCTGATGGACACACTCACATCGTAGAACTGCTAATTAGGGTAAGTATAGTAAATTAGGGATCACTTTAAGGCTGGTCTAAATCACCCTTGGAGTTAAGTGTTGATGTCCCTGTTTAAATGCTAGCGCAGGCACCGCCTTTATGACATCGAGAGACGATGGTGCCCAGACAAGTAGTGCTTATTTCTTTCAGAACGGGGCTGATGTAAACGCCAAGGACATGCTGAAAATGACCGCTTTGCACTGGGCGACAGAGCACAACCACCGAGACGTCGTAGAGCTGCTCATCAAATACGGAGCTGATGTCCATGCTTTCAGCAAGTTTGATAAATCGGCTTTTGATATTGCTTTGGACAAGAACAATCCAGAGACTCTGGTAATGCTGCAGGTAGGTTGAGGAAGGAGAAACTTGTTGGTAATTCTCTGACCCGCAATTGTATCTGTGCTAGAGTGAGAGGGGTCCGGTTGTGTCTGATGGGATCATTTTCTGTTTGCAGAGGGAACTAGAAATAAGGAGGTGGATGAGGTTTGTTTTATTTCTAGCTCAACTGGTGTGTGTCTGCTAGGACTCAGTGAGCGATGGGGTTTTTATTGCCAGGCCTCTTGCATGGTCTTAGTGTAAGTTGCCATGATTAGGTGGCAGTTTTATCACAGCTTTTGCCCTGGTGCCCCTGATGTGCTGCAGAGAGAAATAGTCTGCATCTAAAATGTTTCAAGGATGCTAAATACCGTTGCTTACCACAGGAAGCGTGAAGCATGTATACCTGACCCCACTCTCTCCTAGGAAGCAATGCAGAACCAGGTAAACATTCATCCAGAGGGAACAGATCCCATCACCAACACTGTGACTCTCACCTCACCATTTATTCTTACACCAGGGGAAGTTCTCAATCTCGCTAGTCTCGTCTCTTCAGCAAACACCAAAACAACTTCAGGTAAGGTTTTATGTGACCTTGAGTGGGGAAGTCTGTAAAAAAGTTCCTAAGACTGCTTACCAGTAGAGGGCAGATGGTCATTTAGTAGAGGAAAAGTGGTGAAATACAGCCAAACACACCCAACTACTACTTCCTGCCCCAGAGCAGTTTGGCCGTCAAAGGTAACAAAGCAGTTTTCTAGCTGGTGTAAATAAAGGCGGTTCCACTGGAAGTGGCAGAGCTCTGCTGAGCTCAGCCGTGGGGCTGCTCCAGGTCTGTTACAAGCAACAGAGCTTGAGAAAATGAATTTGGCTGGTTGCAACAGAGGAATAATGAGAATTACTGGCTGTGCCAAATCCTGAGCACCGCAGAGCGGTTGGGGAGCCGTTTTCTTTGTTCTTTACTGGCTACAAGAGTTGAAGGAGTGTTTTACTGTATATAAATGTTGAGTAAGGCAATTGCAGAATAAGAAGGTCTGTTGGACACATAAATTACTCCTTATTTCTGCTGCCCCACATGTTAGATGGAAATAATGAGGTTCTTCATTGTTCTGTGAGCCTTATTTTGGTGGGGAAAACTCTTTTAACTTAAGGCTGTGAATTCTTTTTATGTAATTTCAATTTTCTTAATAACTCTTAAAGTAAATTTTCTGTATTTGGGGAAATCCAAACCATTGTTTCTTTTCAGTCTCAAGGAGGCTACTAAATACAAGTTTTGTGGAGCTATTTGGCCTCATCCTGCAAACACTTCTGCATGTGAGTAATTCTTTGGTTAGCGGGACTGTTCACATGCGTGAATGTTTGCTTATTAGCTAGAGAGTGCTTTTAAAATCCCGGATACTGACGTTCTGCAATCCTACCCAGACCTCTCTGCCTGTGCCTGGCCACAGCGACTTCGGCAACACTCCAGACTTGCTCTCAAAGCTTTCGGGGCTGCTTGCAGCTTTGAGGCAAAGATAAATCCTAATTTAGAAGGGTAAAAAAATGACCAAAAGTGTTCCTCTTCCACCTGTGAGGAAAATGCGGCGTGACTGGCGCACGTCATCTTCAGTCAAGGATATTCTGCAAACTCAACGGGGCATAAAACTTGGGATTTTTGTACCCGGGGTGACACTTCTGCCATGGTCAACCTCGCTGCCTCTGCGGATGGATCTGGCTCTGCCTGGAAGCCAGGTAGGAGTCGCAGCAGCCAACGCCCTGCTGAAAGGCTGTCGGAAAACTGCTGGTTTCCAGCTTAAAGACATTCACAGCCTCTTTGGACCTTCTGGTGCAAATGCAGCCCTTTAGTTGAAATAATTGTTCTTTTTCCATCGCTTCCATTCCTTGGGTGTGGAAATCAGCTCGATCCCCTCTCTGCCTTTGTTTTGCTGGGCTAAGCAAGCCTGAGTCCCTCAAATCCGTCCGTGGTGCATGGGTCAGCGTCCGCAGGCAGTGCTGCAGATGAGCTCTTGGCACTGGCCTTGTAAATCCCCGTCTCTCACCGCACCTCTCCTCGTGTGCGCTGCAACGTAATCGCCTTTTCCAGTGCCACAGCTCGGTGATGGCTTATTGTCCACGTGTGAGTGGACTAAAATACCCTGGGTTTTTCCCCCCAGCACACTTCCAGCATCGGTAGTCAGCATGAAAATAGTGTCTGCTGCTCTGGGCCACGTCAGGAGGTTTTTTCTCATTTCCCACAAGAGGGCATCAGCGGCTGCACCTTCATTATAAAAAAAATCCCTTACTTAACACTTGTAGCTAAGAATTTTTCTTACTTCTCTTAAATTCCCTATGTCTTCCATTACTCAAAAAGTTTTTTAAATGGGAATAAGTATCTTAAGCTGGTCTGAAGAAATCTGGTTACAAACTGCTGAAAACAGTCACTAGGCCCAGGGTATTTTCACGTGCCTAGCCCACGGCCTTTTGAAAGTATCGTTCTTTGAAAACAAGTCCCTCGATAACCTTTGTAAAATCAGAAACCAGTGAGAAAGAGAGAAAATAGGTTGCAAGGGTTAAGGCAGGAGAACTTTAGATGAACTTCCCTTTGTGTGCTTATAATCTATTTATCTACGCTGGCAATGAGGTACAGGATCTCTTTATTTTTTTTTTTTTTTTTAAGAGGAATTGTGGGTTATATGCACTGAGTTTGCGCCCGTTTAGTTAATTTCCTGTTCCATTCTTACTAAGTCTGCTTTTGAATAGGAATTATGTGGTCAATTGGAGGAAGAAACATTGTTTTTTGGAACAGAGAAGACTTGTTTATCCCATTCAAATCAATACCTCATTGCAGTAACCGTGGTTTTTCCCTTACTGAACCTTAGAGGGGAGGAAGAAAGGACCTGCATGCCCAGTACGTTGAAGTCCAGTGATGTATGTAGCCAACTTCTGCGTCTGTGCAAAAGGCTCTGCTAACTGACTTGTGCTAAAACGTCTGGTCTGTGAAGTAATGCTGAAGAGTGTCCTTGGAGACTTTCCCGGTTGAGGAAGAACTTGGGTGCTGTAATTTTCTCCTAATAGCCAACGAGTTTAATACATTCTTTAGGTTTTGCAACGTTTGAAAGTTCCAGTACGACGCGAAGCCAAGTAATGACGTGCGTAGCAACCGCACTGCACAACATTACAGCAGGCAGACTCCAGCACGTCTGTGAGTGTCATCAGGCAGCGCGGCTGCATCTTGAAAAGCCGTCCACGTCTCCAGATCGAAGCTCGGCATGCCAAGTAGCCTGCCAGACAGCCTGCCTTTCTGTAGTTCTTACAATAAACCTGGAGCAAATCGGTTCGCGTTTGCTGGTCTTTTTGTTACGTGATTCAGAAATGGCTTCCTATTTGCCTTAAATTCCATTAAAAGTATCGTAAAATATTCAGAGTGAGTACAGTCTGTCCCAAAGTAGTATCAAAGCCCTTCTTTACAGCTAGTAGTAGGAGAGGCACCTCTCTGCAAAAATGATCCGTACCACCTCCCTTTCTCCGTTGACCAGTGGGAGCCCAGAAAATACTTCATAGCTGATGTCTTGATCTCTAGATGACAAAATTGTTGCATTCTGACTGCTTTATTCACTGTTTAGATGTGGCAGGTCCTGACGATCCTTCAGTTTGCTCTCGTCTTCCCTGAGCAGGTGACTCGCACGTCTCTACGGTGCAGTTTTCCAATTCAACGACCTCCGTGCTTGCCACACTTGCGGCCCTCGCTGAAGTATCGGCACCGCTTTCCAACTCAAACGGAGACACAGGTAGGGGAAACCGGCCAGATGCTGATTCCAATTTGTGTAGTTCTAGTGAGTGTCTTGCCAGGAAACTTAAGATGTGGAAGTGAATTTGCCTCCTTTGAGGGTAAGGAAGGGATGATGATAAATATTTGTGAAGCGGTGGGGTGATTTATTTGTTTATTTTTAATCCCAGTTCAGACCTAATTAAAAAACCAGCAACTGTTACCAGTAGAAGTAACTTCATTTTTATTAACTGGCATGTCTGACCTTGACATCACAGTACATTGCTCTTGACGTGCTTTAATAGATACATAAAAAAGAAAAAAACAAAGCCAACACTCCAGAATGTGGGTTTACTTTAACATAAATGTGGATAAATATTTGTTTAAGAAGGAAATTGAAATGTTTTCTGTCCCCAGTTTCCTGTAAAACAGTGTTTTGAGTCTCTTGAGGCTCTGGTAACTTTTTCTTACGGAAAGGTTTGGGTGGTTTTTGTGTTTGGGGCTTTTTATGATCTTTTATGGTTGGCTTGTAGAGCGTAATGTTTGACCTTTAATTAACTTCAGATTTAGAAATTTGATAAAGTTTATATAGGCCTTTCACCTTGGAATTCATTTATTTTCCCCAAAGCTAAGCATTTTTCCTAGAATCTAGAGACGAGCAATTTGGCTTCTTTAAGCTGCTGGTGCCACACCACTGACTCCTTGACCTGCGACGCTCGAGCATTTTCGTCTTTGGCACCCAGAGCGCACGTAGGAGGTCAGATCCCCTCTGTTTCCTGCGCTTGCAGTGTACGCAGCAGGCAGGATGCAGCCGAAGGTTTGCAATCCTGATTATTTGTGTGAGCCGTTAAGTCACACACAGAGTGTCCCAGGGAGTTGAACCGGTCTGCGGTCATCCGGCCAAACTAAATAGCCTCCTCATGGTTGCTTTGGCCGTGCTCGTGCGGACGGGGCTCTTGAGGCACAAAGAGTTGTTTTGCGTGTGGTTTGTCTTCGTTAGAGCTGGGGGAAGGGTCATGGAAGGAAGCTTTTGCAGAGCCAGATCTGCTTAACAGCTGCCTCCAGCTCCAGGCTTTTTAATTTAATTAATATGCATGTGTGCTAGTACTTACTAATTTACACGGAAAATGAGGGGTTTACTCTAGAAGACTTGTTCTGCTAAGGTGTAGTGGATTTTATTTTCTTCCCCTGCTAAGACTTACTGTGTTTCCAGATTGTTTTCCATAAGCAGGCATCCCAGGAGTCTCGAGCCGCGTACTTCAGCTTTTTCGTTAGCCTTCAGTTTCTATTCAAGGAAGAGAGGAGGAAATGCTGACTTGTTTTTGGCACTTACTTTCTTTCTCAAGGTAAGATGGAGGAAATAGTGGAAGCAAATTCTGTCGATTCTGCCGTACAACAAGTGGTTGGCAGTGGAGGGCAGCGCGTCATCGCCATCGTAACAGATGGAGTTCCCCTGGGCAGCCTGCAAACAGCCATCCCCGCCAGCGGCCTCGGCCAGCCCTTCATCCTAACGGTGCAGGATGGACAGCAAGGTGAGGAGGAGCAGGGCTCGGAAAGCAGACCTGAGGATTAACTTCAAAAAAGAAAAAAATTAACTGCTGCGTGTGAACGCTGTTGAGTCCTGCAAGGCCGGCGGCTGGTGTCATCTGGCTCGTCGGCGCTGTGGTGTAATGGATTCCTGCCTGCTGGGCTCCAGGAGGGGTTAAAATGTCTGCGTGACTTCGCAGCAAGGCATGCCAGCGACTTGTTTGTAGCTTAATACACATTCATGCTGCTACGCTTTAATAGTTTGGTCTTTGTGTTAAAACCAAACACCTTCGGTAGGACGTTGTGGGAGGAGAAATGCCAAGTTAGCTGTTGCTTCTTTGGCAGCCGGGCAAAGACGATTCCTTTATCTTGTGGCAAGCTTCTCGGTCTGGGAGTAAATCACTTGACCGATGAAACTGCAGCCTGTTGCCTTTAGCAATCGCTCCATCATTCTTCTAAAACTTAGTGTTAGGCTGTTAAAATCAACTTAAATACACCTTTTCCTCCCATAACTGTAGTTATATTGCCTGGGGCAATATATCAGTTTTACAAGGCAAATGTAAATCGTGTTCAGTAAAGCAGGGCAGAGCTCCAGAGCGCTCGTATAGTGAATTTTTCTTTCCTACAGGGATGTAATTCATCAGCCTCATCTACTACCGACAATTCTTTTAGCACATCCTAGGGACACTCGATTATTTGGATTAACGTTGGTGCAGAAAAAGAGGATTAGGAAGCAGAGCGGCTCTCCTGTAACGTGCATGCAGTGCTACAACGTGAGATAGGTTACATCATTTCTGTCCGTTTACAGACTTCACGACGACTGAAAAGCAGTTTTCTAAAGCTGTTAATTATTCAGAATTATTTGCCAAATTACTACAAATAATTCCTGGCTTGTAACCCATTCTTAGTCTAAGGAAGACAAAGGGAGAACTGTTTAGGTAGAGCTACCTTCAGTAGCTCACGTGGTGCCTTTCTCCTCCTTGGCTGGACGGATTCTTGCTGCTGGCTTCCCAAAGTGAGAACCCATGTTTGCAGATTTAAAATGTGTTTGTTCACTGGAGTATTCACAGCTCTTGCATGCACTTAAAGCTGATTCAGAGCTTAGCCAGTGGGACTGTGTACTGGGAATTTTCGAGAAGAGCTTTCTATTCCTCTTGCTTAGCCTGTCTCGGCTATTAATTGCATTACTTAGGCATCAAAATGATTGTTTTTACCTCGCGTGTTTTCTAAGATGCAAGTCTTTGACTTCGGATTCCGTCAGCCCCGTTGTTTTGAAATACTCAGTATTTTGGAGCCCTGAATAAGGAAAACTGGAAACTTGGTCCAGAGTTTGTCTTCCCCCTCAGGAAGACTTTGGCATTGCCAATCCACAGGTCTCCTCTTTTCCTCCAGAACCACACACACTGATGCACTGACTTCAGACAAGTCTGTCGGGAAACATCTGTGCGAAAGCATGTCTCACACTATAATTTGTCACCTTTTAATTTTTCAGTTTTAACTGTACCTGCTGGTCAGGTTGCAGAAGAGACTGTTGTTGAAGACAGAGATGACGCAGAAGAGGAGAAAAAGCCACTGGCCAAGAAGCAAAAAGTGGAACAAAATGTAGATGAACCGAAGGAAGACAAGGTAGATACTCCTGCTTGTAGCTTTGATTGCCGCCGTCTCCTGCGTGTTTCTCTGCTGTGCTGAGGATGTTGGGCTCCTGGTCTGCCCAAGCCATCTCGGAACAGAAACGAGCTGAGGCCGGGGATGTCTCTGTAACAAACTCTTCGCAGAGGTTCCCTGCTCTTCCCGCCCGTGGCCCTGTGTTAGCAATGAACACGTGAGTGGTTGAGAGGAGCGATGCTTGGCTGAGTTACAGGTTGTTGTTAAAACTTTTTGCCATTTTGCCTATGCTGAAGCTGTAGCTCGGGGTTTTTAGATGAATTGTGGTCACTTACTGAGATTATTTAGGACTTCCTGTAGAAGCACAACACATGGGCTGGGTGTGAGCCAAGTCTCAGCGCTTTGTAAAGCAGCAGGAATGACTCTCCCGTCACCCTGTTGGTGTTTTTCTTGATTGCCTCTCAACTTTTCAGCACTAATACCTCTGTATTTTTCTCGCGTCTTGGTTACACCTGCTTCCAACCTCTGAAATTCATCACGGTGAGATGACACATAACTTCCCTGCCCACCTCCTTGCACGCTGCAGGAACACCTACCAACGCCTCCCTGCGTCTTGGTGGCCTCTGGTCACCTGCGACGAGCAAGCCAGTTGTGCTTGGGTTGAATTCTGTTCATTTCTAGCGCCGCCTGAGAGCATTTTGCTTTTATAACTCGTAACTGTTGGAGTGCTTGCACACCCCGTTTCCTTCGTGTCACAGGTTGGGCCTCCATCACGGGCTCTCTCAACTTTTGTTTTCTGTAGGACAACGTTGAGAGGGAAGTGCTACAGCAGCAGTTGCAAGAGGCGAACCGGAAGGCTCAGGAATATCGCAGCCAGCTCATGAAGAAAGAGCAAGAGGCAGAGGAGTACCGGCTGAAGCTGGCAGCCATGGTGAGCCAGCAGCCCAACGGAGCGGAGGTGATGGTGCTTGAAGAGGTCGCCGAGGTTGACTCGCTTGTGGTAACCTCAGAAGATGTCAAGGAATCCGTGCTGTGCATGCTGGAAACGGATCAGCCAACTGATATCGCTGTGGAAACTGTAACCTCCTAATCCTTGGTGATTGACTGAGTTTTGTAAAGGGAAATAACTTTTTTTTTTATTTTCTCTCTCTCTCTCTCTTTTTTTTTTTTTTTTTTTTTGGTTAAACAAGGTGCTGTTGGCAAGCGGTGTTGAGAGCAGAGGGTTGTAGTCAAAGCCACCCCGTGACCAGGGGTGGAAGCTTCTCCAGCCACTTGCGGCGTAACTCTGCTTTCAGCGCGGTGCCAAAAGGTGCTTTTAAAGCTTTGACCTTGAGAGATTGGAAGCTTCTTTACAAAATTCTAGCCAGTGAGTGACCTGACGGCTTTTTTTGTGATGTCAATACCTGCATTGTTGGGGAGCGGAAAAGAAATACCTCACTGCCAAAGCAGCTGGTATTAGCACTCAGCTGCCTGGAAATCACAGCACTGAAAAGAGACTTTATGCAATAACCTGAGGTGTTCGCTCCCTGCGGTGGAGTCGAGTGACCAGATCTGCACCTTCAGAAAAAGCAGTCTCTTGGGGTGCCGCTTTAAAATCTTCAGAGGTGCGGAGGGGATTTCCCCTTTCAGCTAGGAAGTGAATTGCATGTTCTTTTTCTTCCAAAACCATGAATCCTTTCGATTGAGGCAACCTTCAATGCAAGAGCAAAGGCTGGGCTGAATGCCTGCCAGCCGGAGCGCTTCACGATATCAGGGAATACCATGCTTTGCCCTCTTTGTTTCAGGGATGGTTTGGGGGAGCTCTTCGTCAGACCCCTTAACTACCCAAAGGGATCGCAAAAAAGTTCCTCCTCGATTTTATGATATTGAGTCAAATGTTCTATTTGATGCTTCTGTGCTACACGGTAGCGTTAACTGATCGTAGATGCAAAACTGTGCATACGGCGCTTGCTGCAAGACAGCTTGGGAGTCGAGTTGTTCTGGAGATACGTATGTCACTTGTTTCTTTTTTTACTAAACAGTTTTTATTTTTAAAGATGCTAAAACCTTTTTTAACAAGCAGCTGATCTTGCTACTGAAACGTTCCTATGTTTGTTTGGTTTTTACTCTTTGCAGGCCTGTTTAGTGCAGGGACCCGTTTAGTACGGCGGATCATGGGTTTCAAGACGGCAGGGAAGTGGTTGGAAGCACCCCGAGTCATCGCGTGGAGCTTGCTAATGAAAGATTATCAAGTGAAGTTTAGAAAAACGCCGTCGCACAAGCTGTGCCGTCGGTCGCAAAAATGTTCTGAGGGCGAGGAGTGGCTGGCAGCTCCGAGGCCCTAGCAGCTGGCCTGCTCTCTGAGAGCTTCTCGCAAGATAAAAATTCGTAGCTCTTTTGGCCCATAGGTTGTTGCTTTGGGGGTTGCTGGGGTTTTTGTGTCCTAGTTTTGTAACCGTTGGCAGTATTCAAGGTAATAATTCAATGTCATGGTCCTTGCATTGCATTTGTTCCTGTTATTTCCGTGTGTGGCCGGATAACGTGGCTTTCTGTTGGTTCAGGTGCTGCCTTTGTTAACGTTTCTTTGCCGATAGATCAGCCCGTATCATGACGTCAGAGACGTAATATGGACTAACGAGTTCGTAAAGGTGTGAACGTACGGTCACAGCTCTGCAGGAATATCTCACCCCAGGAGGAAACTGCTTTTCATCCTCACGTCGGCCAGTTCCTGGAGGTCGGGCCTGAAAGGAAGGTGGGATCTGCCGAAATCCCGTCTTCGGCAACATTTGGCAGCGTTTTACCGGTCGGGCTCGCTAACGAGTGGTAGGGGAGGAAGGTTTATGTGGCTCTTATTGTAAAGGCTTCTTAAGACTTGCTGGGTTTTGAGAATCTAAGTGCATTTATTTATAACCGGTGTAGCTGTATTTATAAATAAGACTTTTTTATCTTTTTCCAAATGATGTCTTGAAGAAGGCTTTAATAATTATTTTTATGAAAGAATGTCTGGAGAGACTCAGTTCCTGGTTATTGATTACTTCAGCATTTCCTCGCTGACTTTGAGCGTGCGTTCAAGTTATTTTCTTTTGTTCCCCAGAATATTGACAATTTGGGTCTGTTTGAACTAAAAATCTGTGTTGGAGGGCTCGAGACAGTGTTAAAGTAAATCCAGGCAGATTCTTCTCATCCCCGGAAGCGTTTGCAGATGTAAAGGGACACTGTCAACTTTGGCTTTTACGTTTTTGCCCCAAATTTGTGCTTATTATTTGTAAATTTGAAGAACTCGGCAGCTGTAGTGTATATAAACACTGTGTTGTGCCTTCGACAGCACTGCGATTCTCCGTTATTTCCATCCTTCTCCTGAAAAGGGTCGGTTTTGCCAAAAAGTCCCTTCAGCTGGGAAACAAACTTCCCCTTCAGAAGAGGAGAAAAAATTCAAAAAAGGCCGTGGCGCTCACGGTAACTGGGTTTGGTTTAGAGAGTGGCAACAAATAAAGCTGACAGTGTTCTTGCTGCTTCGCCTTGCAGGGAGGGAGGAATCACACGTTTAATTTTATTTTTAGAAGTACTCGCGTAAGGGGTCTGAACAAAGACGAGGAGAATTTGATCTCCGCCCAGCATTCAGAAAGAATTTAAACCCGGTGCGACCTCTGCTTTTCCACAGAAAGGGTTTGGAGCCTTTTTAAGCCCAGAGCAGCAGTTTTCTGGTCGGTGCGTAGTCAGCCGTGGCAGCGTAGGGCTGTTGTGAGCGGGTAAATAACCTCCCACGGGAGTCCGGGCCCGACTCTGCCGCCTTGGGGCTTTGCTCGCCTGCGCCTTCTTCATCCTCGCGCCGCTTTCGCCGGCGTGCGGTGTTTGAAGAGGTTAAAGGCTACACAAACCCCTTTGCTCTCGAAGCCCACGCTCTTTGGCGAGGCAGAGCGGCCGAGCTCCCCCCTGCCCGCACATCCAGCCCCGCTTCCCCCTCCGCTGCGAGCTTGGGATCGCATCCGCGCTCGCTGCTGCGTGCTTGTGCGGGTGGGAGAATCCCGGCCCGCGTCCCGGGGACGCCGAGGCAGAAGTTGAGGTCTTAAAATGAAGGCGCGTTGTTCCTCCTTGGGGGACGAGGCGGCGTGGCGCTAACTAAACCAGTTTGGGTCCGATGAGACGTATTTTTCCCCTCCGTTCGTCGTAACGAGCTCGAACCGGTTCCCATTATCCGAAAGCGGAAGCAGGGCGTTGTAAATCCGGTGGGGATGAGCGGAGGAGGGCACGGTGACGCAAACTAAATCCTCTGCAGCCGACCACAACGGGGAATAACGGACCCCAGGTGTTAAGCTGAGCGTGGTGTGGGTCCCCGGGCACCCTCGGCCGGGGCCTTCCCTGTCCGTACCCCCTTCCACCCTGACCCAGCGCCCGCAGGGTGGTTCTTGGTGCCAAATCGGATTATTTGCCTAATCTGGCCTTTATCAGATTGTTTTGCCTGTGCCAGGCGCGGCGCCGGCGTATTTATCACAGAATAAACGGCTGCTTCACGGCGGCAGGTCCCTTGCAGACGCCGTTAGCGCTGGGCCGAGGAACCAACTGCTTGGGCCCCCACTACCCCCGGAGGGTGAACGTTGGGAAAGGCAGAATTTTCAACAGTTGTACTTTTTTTTTTGTTTTGGTTTTTTTTTTGGTACTGTGTTATAACAAAATGCCACTCTCTCCGTGAGCCGCTTTCCTTTCCCCCTGGTGTCAGCCCTATCCCCACGAGGGGCTCGGGGGTCTGCTGGCACCTTCTCCCCGCCATGACGCATCCCGCTCTCATCCCCCCTCACCAGACAGAGCCAGGCGGGCACCGGCGTGGGAGCAACCACGTATTTAATTGCCGTGGCCGCCGCGGGGCCGAGCCCTAGTCCTACACAGTAGGACGGACCCAGCTCTGGCGTGGAGAGCCGCCGCATCCCACGCCCGTCCTGGCGTCCCCGGGGTGGGGCCGCGGCGGCTCCAGCGCCCCCCAAAGCAGCGAATAAATTAGAAAGAATCAAAAAAAACCCAAAAACCCAACCCAAAAAGCCCTGGGAGCTGGGGCCATGGGGCCGCCGTCGCCCCAGGCTGGGCCACGGGGTCCCTCAGGGCTCAGGGCGCGCAGCCCGGGCCACGGCACCCTGCCACCCACGGCGGGCGATGGCTCTGGCGTCCCATGGGTGCTGCGGACCAGGAGGTCCCAGTGTCCCCGCCGGGGGCTCAGGGCCGCCCGGGGGCCGCCGGCACCAGCAGGGGCTTGGGCAGCACCGGGGGCTTCGTGGAGAGGGAGCGCTCAGGGGGGCTGGGCCGGGGCCCCCAGGGCAGCCCCCCCAGCGAGTGCATGCGGGTGAGCCCCCGGGCCAGGCCGGGTGGTCTCGCGGGTGCCCCCCCCAGCGAGTGTCTCTGGCCCAGGGGCCGCCGGGGCGGCGGGGGGCTGTCGGGGGGCACGTCCAGCCGCCGGGGCGCCCCGTCGCGGGGGGCCGGGGGCAGGCTGGGGAACGGGGCGCCCGGCTGCACCCGGTTGGCGAAGGAACCAGAGCCCGGGGGGGTCACCGGCCACCCTGAGCCCCCCGCCCCGTGCAGCCGCTGCAGCAGCTCCTCCAGCGTGGCCTTGGCTGGGGGTCCCGGGCCGGGGGGCTCTGGGCAGCCGGGGGTGCCAAGATGGGGGGCCTGGCCACGCCGGGGCTCTGCCGTCTGCTCCTGGGGTGTCTTGCTGGGTGGCTGCGGGGTGGCCTCGGGGGTGGGCAACTCGGGGGGGTCCCGCAGGCCCCCGGCCCCTCCCTGGGGCGGCAGCAGGGGGTAGAGGCGGGGGGCAGGCAGCTGTGCCAGGGGCCGGGGGGTGGCGGGGGGCTCCGGGGGTCCCTTGGGGACGGCGGGGCGGCGGCAGCAGGCGGCCAGCAGCCCGGCGGCCAGGGCCCCCAAGGTGAAGGCACCCAGCACGCAGCCCACCAGCACCGGCAGCGGCACCGTCGCCGCGGCCCCCGGCCCGGCCTGACGCACCCCTGCGGGAGCACCCATCAGCCTGGCCCCGGACCCCCGCGGCGTCCCTCCTGGTCCCTCTCCCGTCCCCGGGGTCCCCCCATCCCAGATCCCTCTCCCGTCCCCGGGGCCCCTCGTGGTCCCTGGGGTCACCCCACCTCAGATCCCTCTCCCGTCCCCGGGGTCCCCCCACCCCAGATCCCTCTCCCGTCCCTGGGGTCCCTCCTGGTCCCTGGGGTCCCCCCACCCCAGATCCCTCTCCCGTCCCTGAGGTCCCTCCTGGTCCCTGGGGTCCCCCCACCCCAGATCCCTCTCCCGTCCCTGGGGTCTCTCCTGGTCCCTGGGGTCCCCCCACCCCAGGTCCCTCTCCCATCCCTGGGGTCCCCCCACCCCAGGGCCCCTCCCAGTCTCTGGGGTCCCTCTCCCATTGCTGAGGGTCCCCCCCATCTCTGGGGTCCCTCTCCCATCCCAGGGGTCCCTCCCAGTCCTTGGGTCCCTCCCGGATGTCAGGGGGGCCAGACAGGGTGTCACTGACCATGGGCCAAGTCCCCATCACTGTCCCCCGCAGCTGGTGCCTCTGTGAGAGCAGAGCGCGGTGGGGCCAGGCCACCCGCGTCCCCCCACATCCCCCCGCGTCCCCCAATGTCCTCCACAGCCTCCGGTGTCACCCTGGTGCCACCTGCAGCCCCCCGTGACCTCACATCCCCAGAAGTTCCCACGGTGACCCTCCCTGTCCCCAAATATTCCCATGTCCCCAAGGCCCCTCAGTGTCACCCCCCTTCACCTTGACAGGTCCCAGTGGTCCCAGGGGATCCCTCCACATCCTGCTCGAAGCCGCTCCTGGGGCACACAGGGGGACGTCACCCACCATCCCCAGTGTGTGTCCCCCAGGAGGAGGGGACCCCCCAGGGCCACCGCGGGGATCACTTACGGAAGGTCCCCAGAGAAGGGGACGCAGCCCGCGGGGGGCAGCCAGACGCAGTAGGGGTCACGGGCGGCCAGGCAGCTCCTGCGCGGGGGGACCCAGGCGGCCGGGTGCTGGAGCCACCCTCGCACGCCCCTGTGCCCTCGCACGCTCGCGCACGCCACTGGCCCTCGCACGCCCCTGCGCCCTCGCACGTCTCCATGCCCTCGCACGCTCGTGCACACCCCTGTGCCCGCGCACGCTCGTGCACGCCCCTGTGCCCTCGCACGCTCGCGCACGCCGCTGGCTCTCGCACGCCCTCGTGCCCCACGCGCTCCCCGTGCCCGTGTGCGCCCCGGTGCCCTGGCACGTCCTCGCGCCCTTGCACACTCCCGTGCCCTCGCACACCCGCGTGCCCTCGCGCGCCCCGTCCAGCCCCGCTCACCTGCGGCAGGCGCCGTGCCGGGCACAGCGGCTCAGGGGCAGACGCACCAGGCACCCGGCGAAGGCGACGTAGAGCTCCCGGCCCGGCGGGTGCAGCTCCAGCCCCAGCACCCGGCTGGCGCCACGCGGCCCCTGGCACCTGTACCCCCCCATAGCACCCATCGTGACTGCACCCCCCCACGGCACCCCACAGCACCCCACAGCACCCATCGGCACCCTGCAGCTCCATGGCACCCACCAGCACCCCATGGCACCCGCGTGGCCCCGCAGCACCTGCACGCCCCAGAACACCCATCAGCACCCTACGGTACCTGCATGACCCCGTGGCACCCACCAGCTCCCCATGGCATCCACATGCACCCGCCAGCACCCATCAATGCCCTGTGGCACCCTCAGGGCCCCCCAGCACCCATATGGCACCCACACTACCACTGCACCCGTCAGTGCCCGCTGCCTCCCGGCACCCATCAACACCCATGAGCCCCCCAGCACCCCCACGTCCATGGTGCCCACGAGCCCCCCAGCACCCCCAGCCCCAGGCACTCACCGCCCGGGGTCGTAGAGGCTGATCTCCTCCAGCAGCAGCGTCTCGGAGCCGGCAGCCCCGGTGTCACCGGGCTCCCGGCTGTCACCGGGTGCCGGAGTGCCGCCGGGGTGCTGGGCGGCCCCGGGGTGCTGCGCGGCCGCCAGGACCTTCAGCACCCGCCCGTCCTCGGCGCCCAGGAAGAGCACGGTCTGGTTCCCCCGCGGCCCCGCGCCCGTGTCCACCGCCAGCTGCGTCAGCCTGCGCCCGAGCGCACCCTCGCACCCGCCTCGCGCGGGGCCTCGCGCGCGGCTCCGCGGCCGCTCGCACGCCCTCGCGCCGGGCTCCCGCACACCCTCGCACGAGGACTTCGCGCTGGCGCGCGCTGGGGCTTTGCACACCCTCGCCTGGCACCCTTGCGCACCCCTTCCTCCGCAGCACCCGCAGGACCGGCTGCACCCTCACCCCCCCGCGCACCCGCAGCCTCCTTGCACGGGCCACCCCGCGGTGTCACCCGTCCCCCCGCCGGGGAGCACCTGGTGCCGGTGCGGGTGAAGAGGGGCCGCCCGCCGGCGGGTGCCACGGCGCCGTGCAGCAGCGGGTGCTCCTTGGCGAAGGCCAACGTCTCGTCGGGGAAGTCGCCGGAGGTGACGACGCCGGCGGCCGGTCCCATCCCGGCGCAGCAGCCCGGCCTGCGGCACAGCCGGCGTGGGGACCCGGGCGGCCGCCGCACCTGGGAGCCCCCCGTGTCCGGGCGCGAGGGGGTGGGTACCTGGGTCGGGGCACCCTGTCCTCAGGCACCGGCGTCCAGGTGCCGGCGGCACCGCGGGGCTCGGCGAAGGGTCCCTCGAACGCCCGCTCCACGTCCGCCAGGTAGAAGGCACAGACGGCCGAGCCGGGGATGCTGCGGCAGCGGCGGGGGGTGGCACCGGCGCCGGGGACACCCCCGTCCCCTCCCGGGGCTGCCAGCCCGCCCCGTCGGTGGCCGCCGTCCCCTGTCCCGTGGGTCCTTCCCCCCGCCCCGTCCCCGTGCCCCAGCTCCCCTGTCCCCACAGCAGCGCACCCCCGGCCCCACGCCCCCGGCCCCGCCGCCGTGCCTGTTGGGCTGGGTGCCGAAGAGGGCGAGGACGGCGGGGCGCCCGTGCAGGGCGCGGGGGGGCGTCACCGCCTCCAGGACGTCGAAGTAGAAGATGGCGTCCCCGGGGACGGCGCACTGCAGCCGCACCTTCAGGAAGGACGTCCAGCGCCGCTCCAGCACCCGCGGGGAGCCGCCCCGGTCGTTGCGGCACACCCGCGCCACCCGCGCGACCGCCACCTGCGCCGGCACCGGCGGGCGTCAGCACCCGCGGGCCCGCGGGCGTCGGCAGCCGGGCGCCCATGGGCGTCAGCGCATAAGCACCCACAGATATCGGGACCCCAGGACCCTCAAGCATCGGCACCGGGGCACCCATGGGCGTCAGCTCCCAGGGACCCATGGGCATCGGCATTGGGGCACCCATGGGTGTCCGGCGCTCAGGGACACATGGGCATCAGCACCCGTGGGCGTCAGCACCCACGAGCATCAGCACTGTCACCCGGGCAGCCAGGGGCATTGGCACCTCGGGCCGGCACCCACGGCACCCCGCACGTGGGGGTAGCGCTCAGGGACACCCACGGGCGTCAGCCACCATGGGCGGGCACCCACGAGCGCCCGCAGGCAGCAGCGCCCTGGGGGGCACCAGCACCCAGCCAGACACCCCAGAGAGCAGTGCTGGGGTCTCCCCCGCCTCGATGCCAGGGGGATGGGCACCCGGGTGCCCCCACGTCCCCGCGCCCCCACGTCCCCGTGCCCACCTTGCCCAGGGCGCCCAGCTCCACGGCGACCTCCCTGAAGAAGAAGTAGACGTAGGGGCCGTAGGGCAGCGCCTGGACGAAGTGGGGCTCTGGGGGGCCGGGGGGGCCGTCAGCCCCACTGCCCCCACTCCCCGCCCCCTCCACGGCCCCAGCCCCCACGTCCCCCACAGCCCCCTGCCCCCCATCCGCCCCTACCCCTCTGCCCCAGCCCCATCTACACCTCTCCCCAGCCCCACAGCCCCCCCCCCAGCCCTACCCCCCTGCCCCTCGCCCCCCTACCCCTGTACCCCTCTAGCCACCCCGGCCCCCAATACACCCGTGCCCCTCTACCTGTCCCCAGCACCCCCCATGCCTGTCCCCCCTACCCCAGCCCCGTAGACACCCGCACCCCTCCACTGCATCCCCCGGACACCCGCGCGCCCTGCCCCGCCCCACGCAGCCCCCCGCCCCCCGGCAGCGGGGTACCCTGCAGCCAGCGGGAGCTGTACTTGAGGGTGCGCAGGGGGGGGCGGCCGGGGCTGAGGCTGCGGTAGATCACCGCGTCGCTCGCCTGGAAGTCGGCCACCGTGGCCGAGTACAGGCTGCCGTCTGTGGGGGACACGGACACACACCCCCCAGTGTCAGCCCTGTCCCCCCCCCGGGCATCCCCGCCCCGCCCAGCACCCACCGACGAAGAGGGCGACGATGCTCTGCTTGGCGTCGAAGGGGCACCGGGCCTGGCCGCTCACCTCCTCGCCCTCCTGCGCCAGGCTGCTCACCTGGGGGGGCCGAGGCGATGAGACCCCCCGCGCTCATCACACCCTCAGGCTGCCCCCAGCACGGAGATGCTGAGCACCCCCCGGCTCGTCACGCCTCCGGGCGCTGCTCCGCCGTGCTCCCCAGTGGGGGCTGAGACCCCCCCAGCTCATCACACCCATGCTCCCCAGTAGGGGCTGATACCCCCCGCGCTCATCACACCCTCAGCCTGCCCCCAGCACGGAGATGCTGAGCACCCCCCGGCTCGTCACGCCTCCGGGCGCTGCCCCGCTGCGCTCCCCAGTGGGGGCTGAGACCCCCCCAGCTCATCACACCCTCCCACCCTCCCCGGCAGAGGCTGAGACGCGCCCCGACTCGTGAGACCCTCGCCCCCCGGGCTCCCCCCACCTGGTAGGTGCGGCAGAGGGGGCTGAAGGCGTTGGTGCCGCAGGCCAGGAGGGTGCCGGCGTCGCGGGGCACCAGCACCCTGATGTAGTTGTGGCACTCGTCCTGCGCGGGGGCGGGGGGGACACGAGGGCATCACCACCTCCCCCTGCCCAGCCCCCCTGGTTTGCCCCCATCCCTTCCACTCCCCCATGCACCCCCGTACCCCCATACCCTGCACCCCGTGCCCCAACGCTACGTACCCCCACACCCCATGTGCTGTACCCCCACCCGTACCCCCATACCTCCCTACCCTACACCCCCGCACCCCCGTAGCCGTACCCCCACGCCCCTCCCACGCACCCCGCGCCCCGTGCCCCCCCGCACCCCGCACCTGCAGCCGGCCCCGCATGGCGCAGTTCTCCCTGTCCCGCGTCTCCCAGGTGAGGTGCTGCCGGGCGAGACGGGGGTGTGGGCACGGGGACCCCCCCTTGGCCCTCCCTTGTCCCCAGGGACGGTGGCCCCGGCCCCCTTACCCGCTCGGGGTACAGCGTCCCCTTGTCCTGCCCCAGGTCGAAGGCGTAGATGTGGTCCCTGGGAGGGGGGGGTGAGCGTGCGAGGGGCACGGGGGCGTGCGAGGGGACGCGAGGGCGCATGGGGACACACACCACGCACACGCACGAGGGACCGTGGGGCCGCGTGTGGGGCCACAGGAGGGAACACGAGGGCACAAGCACGCGCAAGCGTGCGGGAGCACACAGTGGTGGGCGCAAGCGTGCACAGGCAAGGATAATCGTGCTCGAGCGTGCAGAAGTGGGCACAAGTGCGTGCAAGTGTGCCCAAGCGTGCACAAGCGTAGACAAGAACACACAAGTTTGCACAAGTGTGCCCAGGCTCGCAGAAGCAAACAAGCCTTTAGAAGCACATGCAAGCGTGCACAAGCTTGCACCAGCTTGCACAAGCACGCAAAGGGGAGGATGAGCTTGCGCAAGCACAGACAAGCACGTACAAGCGCGCACAAGCGCGCATGAGCTCGCACAAGCGCCGCTAAGCACGCACAAGCGTGCCCAAGCGCGCGCGAGCGCGTGGGGCCCCGCTCACCGGGCGGTGACGAAGAGGGTGCCGTTGAGGCGCAGCATGCGCTGGAAGTCGAGGCCGAGCTGGGCCGTGACGTTGTCCCCCCGAAGGCCACCGAAGCGAGGGTAGGCGGCGGTGGCTGCGGGGACAAGGGGGGACACGTGGTGACACCCCGCCGCCCCCCCCCCGACTCCCGGCTTCCCCCCCGGCGCCCCACGCTCACCTGCCAGCCCCACGGTGCTGCGTGCCACCAGGTCCCGCGGGAAGGACTGCGCCGCGCCCCCCGCGATGAGGATGAGGAGGATGAAGGGCAGCGGGACCCCCGGCATCGTCGCAAGGGGGGACGCGCGGAGGGGACGCGGGGCCGAGGGTGACCCCGGGCTGCGAGGGGCTGATCTCAGGGGGGACACTGAGGCACGGGGGGGCACGGGCAGCTGAGGGGACAGTGGGGTCGTGCGCCCCGAGCGCAGGGATGGCTCTCCCAGTGCCCCCTCCCAGTGCTCCCAGTGCCCCCTCCTGGCAGTCCCAGTGCTCCCATCCCAGCGTCCCTGTGTCCCCCTCCCAGTGTCCCCAGTGCCTCCACCCAGCGTCCCCAGTGCTCCCTCCCAGTGGTCCCAGAGTCCCTCCCAGTGTCCCCAGTGCCCCCTTCCGGTCTCCCCAGTGCCCCTGCTCCAATGTGCCCATCCCAACGTCCCCAGACCCCCCACCTCAGTGCTCCCAGTGCTCCCAGTGCCCCGGGAACTGCTGCCAGCAGCGCCGGGACACCAGGCGCAGCACAAACGTGTGCAGCGGGGCACGGCTGCGCGCACCCCCGCACCCCCAGCCCGGCGCAGCACCCGCGTCCGGCTCCGCAGCACCCACCTGCACCCTCACAGCACCCCAAAACACCCCGCAACACCTCACTACAACACCCCGCCGACACCCCGCCACAGCACCCCACAACAGCCTCACAGCACCCCAAGTCTCCCCACAACACCCCAACACCCTCACAACACCCCACCTACACCCTCACCTACACCCCAAAACCAGCCCAAAGCCGCCCCGCCCCAACGCTCCACCGCCCCCCCCCCAACAGCCAACCTACACCCCGCAACACCCCGCAAGACCCCTCGCAACACCCCCCCGAGCCCGAGCCCGAGCCCGACCCCTCCGCGCTCGGTACCGGCTCCGCGCCCCGAGCGGCCCCGAGCAGCTCCGCCCCGGAACGGGCCGGGACCGGCCGGCGGCCGGAGTGGGGCCCGGGGGCGGGACCGGAGACCCCCGTGGGACCCCCCCCGGGGCACGGACCCCCCCCCGAGGCCACCCTATAGATAGTCGTTAATCCCCGTTAATGAGATGATCCTCATTAGCTGCTGCGGGCTGGGCTGGGCTGCGGGGCGCGGCTTGCACACGCGTGTGCACACACAAGCGTGGGAGTGGGCACAGCCACGAGCCCGGCGGGGGTGGACGCGCGTGTGCACACGCCCACGTGCAAATGTCCACGCGGAAATGTCCACGCACACAGGCGCGGGTGGATGCTCGCGCGCCGGCACGGCCGCGCACACACGTGCAGAGACCCTTGCACACGCGTGTGCGACGGGGCTGGCCGTCACCTCTGTCGCGCGCCCCACCCCGAGTGGGGACCCGTCAGCTCTCCTGCACCACGCGTGCACCTGGCCCAGTGGGGACCGGGAGCTACCGGGAGCTACTGGGAGCACTGGGAGCTACTGAGCTCCCCCCAGGTGACACTCGGGCTCCGGTCCCCAAGTGTCCCCAGCGCCCCCGGACGCGGGGGACAGGGGACCCTGGGGGCACCGCGGGGGACTGGGTGGCCCTGGGGGACCCTGGGGAGACCCCCGAGGCTCTGGGGGCTCCGGGGGGGGGGGGGTCCCGAGGGTGCAGGCACAGGGTGACACCTGGTGGCACTGTCTAGCGTGGCACCCAGGTCCCCTGGGTGACCTGGGGGACATACCGTGTCCCCAGGTGAGTGCCCGCACCCCCGGGGGTATGACTGTGTCCCCAGGGTGCTGACTGTCCCAGGGGGTGACCATGTCCCCCATGGGCTGACACTGTCCCCAAGGGGGGTGTCCACAGCCCCGAGGAGACTGTGTCTCCAAGGGGAATGACTGCGTCCGTGGGGGGTTAACTGTGTCCCCAGGGCTGTGACCATGTCCCCAAGGGGTGAATATGTCCCCAAGGGGGTGTGAAGGCGTCCCCGGGGGGGGTGACAAAACAGGCAGAGCCGGGTGACACTGCTCCATTTTATTTACAGGCTCTCGGGGTGGGGAGTGACTGTCCCCGTCCCCATGGGGGTCCAGGCACTGGTGTGGGGGTCCAGGCACTGGTGTGGGGGGTCCCACCCCCCCGAGAGCAAAGACATACAAATAAATACCACCAGAGGAAAAACAACAACGGGTAAATCTTGTCCCAGTTCCTCCCAGTACCTCCCAGTAGCCCTGTGACAGGGCTGGCTCTGCACCCAGGCATCAGGTGTCCTTGCAGCAGGACAGTTCCCTCAAAGAAGACAGGGAGGGGACACCACGTGCGTGTCCCCCCAAATCCCTGCGTCCCCTCCAGTATGCCCCAGCTGGGACTGGGTGCTGGGGCATGTCCCAGGGTCCCCATCACCGTCGGGTGGGAGTCACGGCGTGGCAGTCACAGCGACGTGTCCCCGGTGTCCCCTGTGTCACAGAGTGAAGATCTCATCCTCGGCGTCACGGAGGGCGGCTGCCCGCGGGGTCCTGGTGAGGGGTCGGGGGCCGAGGCGGGGGCCCCGGGGGGCCAGTGGGGCCCTGGCATCGGGGCTGTGGGTGCCTTCGGCCTCAGCCGTGCTGCAGGGGATGCAGCGGGGTGGCACTGAGGTGTGGCCCTGCCACCTGCCAAACCCACTCTCCAAAAGCCCCCGATCCGCCCGAAAAGGAGGGGCAGGACGGGCACGCTCACCCTGTGCCACTGGCGTGGAGCCGTTGTGCCGCCACCGCCTTGGAGCGACCGATCTCGGCGTCGAGCTGCCGCAAGAAATCAGTGGCCGAGAGGTCATGGCGGGACGGGGCAGCCGGGGTGTGCCCCGGCGGGACGGGCGCATCCTCGTCCTCATCCTTGTCCTGGGGGCAGGGTCCCCCCGGCTGTGCCGGTGCGGGGATGAGGAGGGTGGGCTTGAGGAAGATGGTGTCCGAGGTGTAGAGGCGGTTGGCGCGCTTGATCTGCTCCATCTGCTGGGGATGGGATGGGGACCGGGACGGGGACGGCGGGGGGACCGGGACCGGGATGGGGACAGGATAAGGGTGGGGACAGGGACAGGGACAGCGGTGGGGTGACAACGGAGGTAAGGACGGGACGGGACAGGGTGGGGGCAGCCGGAGGAACAGGGTGGGTGAGGGAAGGCGACAGGGACGGGGTGGGCAGGCGTGGCCCCATGGGGACCGCGGGGCTGCCGGGGGACCCCGGGGTCGTCCTGCCCCGCCGTCCCCCGGCGATCCTGCCCCACACCGCCCCACGGCCACCCGGCTGTCCCGTCCGTCCGTCCCCCTGTGCCCCACGGCACTCCCGGCCCCCGTGGCCGCTCACCGTCACCCCGTAGCGCAGCGCCAGTCCCGGCAGCGTGTCCCCGGGCTCCAGGCGGTGCTCGCGGGCCGAGGCCCCCGCTCCCCCGCTCCCCGCCGCCATGGCGGGACGGCCCCGCTCAGCCCCGGACCCCGCCAGCGCGGGGGGGGCTCATGCGAACGGCCCCGGCCCGGGCGGGGACCGGCCCAGGGCCCCGGCGCTCCGGCCGCCGCTCACGGGGGCGGACTCGGCCCCGCCACCGCCCCCGGGCCCCGGTGAGGCCGGAGACGCCAAACCCAGCCGCGCCGCCCTCGCGGAGGCCTCTGGCACTTGTAGTTCGGGATGGCGGGGGGGAACGACCCTCGAGCAGTTACGCCGCCACCCCCACTCCGGGATCCTCCCCGTTCCCCCGGCCACCCCCTCGGTCCCTCTCCCCGGAGGGGGGTCTCTGCCCCCCAACCCTCCGCGCGGGACGGCGTCACGGAACTACAATTCCCTTCATGCCGCGGGGCCGCGGCTGCCTGAACGCACGGCGGACCCTCCCGCCCCGCCCCTCGCGCTCTTTAATTGGTCGCCGCTCCCGCGTGCAGCCCGCTGGGAATAGCCACCCGGAAGCTGGACGGAAGGGGGGCGGTTCCCATAGTAACCGCCGGGCCGCCGCCATGTCCTTCAAGCGGGAGGGGGACGACGTCGGTCAGCTGGGGGTGCTGCAGGTGCGTCCCGGGACCCCCCGACCCACTCCCCTACTCCCCAGACGCCTCCCGGCCCCCCAGTAAGCCCGGGCCCGGCCTCCCTACATACCCCCCGGTTCGCCCCCTTGCTCCGGCCTGCCGTCCTCCCGGTTCCCCCCAGCCCTTCCCCGCGCCTCCTTGCCTGTAAATACCCCTCCTGCCCGCCGGCCTCCCTGCCTGCAAATGCTCCTCTGCCCCCCCAGTTCCCCCTCCCCTCTGGCCTCTCTTGACCCCACCTCAGGGTTCCCCTCCCAGCACCCCAAACACCTGCCTTGGCCCAGGCTGCTCCCCGAAGTTACCCCCTTCCCCTGCCTCAACCTGCCCCCGTCGCCCAAACCGCCCCCTCCCCAGCCTTGACACCCCAATTCCCCCCCCAGTCTCCCCCTTGCTCCCTCAGAGAGGTGTTCCCAGGCTGCTGAGGTTTCCTGGTCTAAGGGGGGGACAGGGCTGGGGGCGAGGGCTGGTTCCCTGTGGGGTGAGTTGGGTCAGACCCCCCGCTCCAGCAGCAGGCACAGGGGGGACGAGCGCTCACCCGGCCCCCTCGGTTTCTCCCAGAAAAGACGTGTAGCGGACCTGTTGGCCAACTACATCCCCGAGGACGAGGCGCTGCTGTTGAGGAGCGGGAGGTGAGTGGGAACCCCGAGGGCAGCCCCCCACCGCCAGCTGTTTGTGGGGTCCTGACAGCAGCTTTCCTCCTCCTTGGCATAGGTACGCCTGCACGGTGTGCGCCCACCGCCCCGTCTTTGACACGCTGGACGTGCTGACAGTGCACAGGGCTGGCAAGAAGCACATGGGCAGTAAGTGGGGGGCCGGCGGCAGGGTGGGCTGCACCAAGCGAGCATGGCATCCATGGCACCCCCCATCCCCTTTGCTCTCTTCGCAGGCCTGCAACACTTCTACAGCAGGAAGCGCTTGCTCCAGGATGCGGCCCAGAGGCGGCAGCACGAGCAGGAGGTGCAGGCAGAGGAGGCAGGCACGCAGGTTGGTGAGGACTCCCCTTCCTCACCCTGCTGGACCCCCTGGCCGGGCCCCACTGAGCTCTGTCCTCTCTCCCCAGGGCTCCCCGGCCCCTCTTCTGGCACGGACGAGGAGGATTGCCCGGAACGCTCTGCTGAAAGCCGCTCCCTACAGCAGCTGCTGCCGGAGGACAGGGTAAGACCTTTGGTTTTGCTGCTGGAGGATGAGAGAAAGCTCTGGGCTTTCCGGGAGGGACCGGCAGCACCACGGCCTCACCGCCATTAGGCGTTTGTGGGATGAGGCTGTGACTCCTTCCCCTTTGCAGGGTGGAGGGAAGCAGCTCACGGGCTTGCGTGACCCGGACGGGGCCGAGTGCCGCCCTGGCACCTCCGGAACCGTCACAGAAGGACGGAGCAGCTGTGGATGCCAGCCCTGCAGCCCTGCTGCCAGGGCACCGCGGCGGGCAAGCAGGTAAGAGCCGGCCAGGGGCTCCGGGGCTGTGCTGGCACCAGCGGGACAGGGCGCCCGGGCTCTCAGCTGGGCCTCTCCCGTTTCTGCGGGTCCCTCCAGCCCCTCTTCGCCCTCCCAGGCACACCGAAGGCGGCTCTGGCCCGAACGCAGCGGGGTGGCAAAGGAAAAGCCTCCTCATCAGCCCTGAGCCGGCCCGAAGCCCTCAGCCCCGAGAGACGCCAGGCCCTGGAGCGATACCTGCAGCTGCGGAGGTGAGTCTTGGGCCTCGTCGGTGGGGGGAACCACGTAACAAGCCGCCTCTCACTCTGTCCGTTTGTCCATCTGTCCCCAGTGCCGGCTGGATCCAGGACCGCTCTGGCAAGTGGGTGAAGGACGAAAACGCCGAATTCGACTCCGACGAGGATGAGCCGCCTGCGCTGCTGCCGGCCTGAGGCCCCCCCTCTGCCCTGCCGGTCCACCTGGGGACAGTCCCCCTGGTCTGTCCCCAAGCCCCACCATTAATAGAGGCAGCTGGAGAGGACGGAGGTGTCCGAGCTGTTGGGGCAGGTCCTGGGGAGGGGTGATATTTGGGCTCCCAGCATTTTGCCACCTTGGGATGCTCAACCTGGTGCCTTTTAGGGGTGTCCCCACTCCGGCCAGAGCCCTACGAACGCTGCCAACCTTGACGTGGGTTTCGGCCCGGTCCCTCCTCTCCCTGGCCCAAGTTACGCTCATTTTCTCACGCGTTGGCAGCTGTGATGTTACCCCTGGGCATCGGGATTTACCCGCTTGCTCAGCTCGTGCCTATAAATAGGTGGCAGGACCTATAAATAGGCCCTGCGTCCCCCCCACCCGCCTCACCGGGCCACGGGTGCTGGCCCCCATGGGCCCTGGGTGCCTGGCACCATGCCAGGGGGGCACCTGGCTGCCCGCCGGGGGGGTTACCCTGCTCCCCCACCCTTCCTGGTGCCGTAACCCAATCCCCTGGGTATAAATACCCCGTCCCTGCTGCTCCCTGCAGGGATCTAGGCGTCCGCTTGGCCCTGTGGATTAACGGCCGGAGGCTAACGGGGGCCTCGAGCCCTGCAAGAGGAGAGGGGGCTCCCTGCTGCCTCCCCACGGTGTTACGCTCCCTCAGCTGATCCCTGCGATCCCGATTCCGGCCCCCGCGCACAAATCCTGTCCCAGGACGCAGCTGAGCAGATCCCAAAGCTGCGTCTCTCCGTCCTCTTTATTTACAGCGGCCCCAGGGAGCCGGAGCTCGTTCATGCCGTGGTGGGGACTGTTAGGTTTTCTTCTGCTTGCGACCTGGTGGCAGGGGAAAGGGGGGGTCAGGGCCGGGACCCCCCGCCAATTCCTGCCCCGTGAGAGGACGCAGGGCGGCACTCACGGAGCTCATTGTTGTTGGTGATGGCAGTGGCGGCACGGGCGCGGGGGCCTTGCTGCGTGAAGTGGTAGCCAAAGCGCATGACGGAGGGGCACTGCTCCAGCATGGTGGCCATCTCCATCTCCACCGTGTCACCCAGCCGCTGGCACTGTGGGGACGGGGTGAAACCAGGCACGCCGGGAAGTTGGGGACACCCCTGTCCCCTCCCCAGGCCACCTGTGGGTGCCGATCCCCTACCTGGTTGTCCACCTTGAGCTCGCTCAGGGTGGTGTTGTGGTACATGGCCTTGATGATGCTCATCATGCCGGCGCTGGTGATGAAGTTTGATTCGATGTTGAGGCTCTGCAAGGTCTTGTTCTCCATCAGCATCTCGGCCACGGCCTGCGTGTCACCTCAGGGTGTCACCTCGGGATGTCACCCAGGGCTGGCACCCCACGGCTGGCATGTCCTGGGCCGCCGATGCCCCAGGCGACGGTGGAAAAGCCACCGTCACCTGGCCTTGCTGGTGCCCAGGATGGAACCGCGTCCCCTCCCTGCCTGGGGACGTGTGGGGGCACAGGGGACACGGTGCCGGGACTCACACTGGCCACGGGGTCGTTGCTGCGGGTGGCTACCAGGCTGAGCTTCTTGACGTGGGTGTTTGTTTTCATGGCCTCGCAGATGGCTTTCAGCGTGGAGATGGGAATGTCCTGCAGCAAGGGGATGTGGGTGGCACCGAGGGGATGGGGACATCACCGTGGGGACGTGGGTGGCACCGAGGGGCTGTAAGTGGCAGGGAGGGGGCTGTAGATGTCCCCAGGGGTACGGGGGCATCCCCGAGAGGGTGCTGGATGTCACACAGGGATGTAAGCGGCACTGAAGGGAGGTGGGGTGTCACCAAGGGGACACAGATGCCCCAGATGAGGACCAGCACCCTGAGGTGCCCTGGAGCCACTCCAGGAGGGGCCAAACACCCCTGGGATGCCCCAAGACCTGGACCAACCCTGCAGGGACACCTTGGGACAGGATGACTAAGCCTCACAGGGACACCCCAGGGTGGGGCCCATCACCGTGGCAGCACCACAGCTGGGGGCCACAGTGATGGCCCAGCATGGAAGCACCTTGGGGTGCCCTGGGGACACTCTGGGATAGGGACCAGCCCCATGGGGACCCCTCCAGGATGGGGATTGGGGTGCCCAGGCCCAGGACTAGCACCCTGGGGACGTGCTGGGGACATTGCCGCCAGGTCCTTCACCTTGATGTTGTTGAGGTTGACGTCCTCCAGAGCCCCGTCGTTGGCCTGGATCTGCCGCAGCGTCTCCTCCACGTTGGTGGGATTCGGGGGCTCATCCGGCACCGGCTTGTACGTGTCGGGCTTCACCACGCCTGGGGCACACGTGTGTGCATGGGGACACGTGACCGTGCACGGGCGCGCGGACACGTGCGTGGGGTCACCAGCGGGGAATCCCAGAGGGGTTCTTGTCGCCAGGTCCCCCCGAACAGCCCTGTGTCCCCTGTCCCCACGGCACTCACTGTTGATGCCCTCCGTGTTGGAGATGGTCCCGCTGCAGATCGCGTCGTAGTACTGCTTGTTGCTCATCAGCGTGTACATGCCCAGGATGGCTGTGGGACGGGGGTCAGCGGCTGCCCCAGGCCCCCCCACCGTCCCCTCGTGTCTCCCCAGGGGTGGCCGCAGCCCCCAGCCCTGCCTGGGGGGCCAGCGGTGAAAGCTGAGTGCGGGGGCACGGCGCATGCCTGGCAGCGGGGAGCACGGGTATGACACGGGGCCGGGGCAGGCGTGCAACGCGCTCCCCCCCACGCAACGCGCTCCCCGCCGTGCGACGCTGCGGTGCGACGTGCTGCCCCCCACGTGAAGCCGCTGTGGGACACGCTACCCCCATGTGAGGTTGTGGTGCAACGGGGCAGCCTCGTGCGAGGCTGCGGTGCGATGCAGCAGCTCCGTGCGTGGCTGCGGTGTGACATGGCTGCCCTGCGCGAGGCTGCGGCGTGATGCGGCAGCGCCGTGCGACATTGTGGTGCAACATAGCAGCCCTGTGCAAGACTGTGGTGTGATGGGGCAGCCCCGTGTGAAGCTGCGGCGCGGCGAGGCTGCGGCGCGATGCCGCGGCGCGATGCGGCAGCCCCGTGCGAGGCTGCGGCGCGAAGCCGCGGCGCGATGCGGCAGCCCCGTGCGAGGCTGTGGCGCGAAGCCGCGGCGCAGTGCGGCAGACCCGTGCGAGACCCACCGGCGATGTCGCACATCTCGGCGTCGGTGGCGTTGGCCAGCGCCTCCTCCAGCTCGGGCTCCAGCGTGATCTGCTCCTCCCGCGGGATCTCCCGCGTCGGGTTCTTGGGCACGAAGGGCTTCCCTGGGCGCGGGGACGCGGGTCGCACCCTGCCCGGCCTCGCACCGGCCGGGCGACGCCGGATGCGGTGGCCCAGGGACGGGGCTGGCAGAGACGCGTGGGGATGTGGCGTCTGGCCCGGGGGTGGCCGTGCCTGGGGGTGCCGCTGCCGGGGGTGGCCGCCCAGGGGGTGACGTTGCCAGCGGGCGGCGGTGCGGGGGGGTTTGTGTGACCGTACTGGGGGGGTGATGTTGCCAAGGGGTGGCCATGCTGGGGGTGGCCATGCTGGGGGTGACATTGCCGGGGGTGGCTGTGCCCGGGGCTGGCGAGGACCCAGCTCGCCCGGGACACCCGAGCCGCTGGCGAGGACCGTTCTGCCAAGCTAAATATACCCAGCACTGCGGGGCCCTGTCCCCTCTGCTCCCCGCCACGGTCCCCGCCGTGTGCCCCCCCGGGTCCCCACACCTTTCTTCTCGCCGGTGAAGGGCACCAAGTCATCGCGCTCGCCGGCCTCCAGCGCCTGCTTCTCCAGGTGCTGCAGCAGGGCGTCCCGGTCCAGCGGCCCCGTCGGGCTCTTCTGCGTCTGGTCCCGCTGCCGCAGCCCCGCCGGCAGCATCATGTTCTGGGGACCCACCATGTCACCCGCGGAGGACCCCAATGGCCGGGTGGCACCTGGCCCGCTCGCTGTCCCCCCCGCTGTCACCCCGCGCCGCGACCCACCTCGGGGTCCATCTCCATCAGCTCCATGTCCAGCTGCGCCAGCTCCTCTGCCGACAGCTCCCGCAGGATCTTGTCCTCATCGATGTCCCGGTACTTCTCCAGCTCCTGCCGGTAGGACGTCATGCTGGGGGGCCGGGGGTGGCCTGGGGGGGACAACAGGGGGGCTGAGCAACTGGCAGGAGGCTCCCCAGGGTGGGGGGATGCACCGTCCCGTGAGGGGACCCCACCCCATGCCACAGTGCCCCCCCAGTGCCATGGCCGGTAGGGCCCCTTCGTGCCACGGGGTGGTACTGGGTTCCCACTGGGCTGGGGCGGCCATGGGGCACCCCAGGTGGGTGGTCTGGGGTGACGTGGTTGGGGAACTCTTGGGGAAACTGAGTCATACCTCTGAGGTGCTCCCCAGGGCCAGGACCCAGCATTCCCCCCCCAGCCTGCCCCACTGTTTTGGGGACAGGTCCTTCAGCGGCCCCAGCACCCCCAGGCCCCCCTAGTCATGCCCCTTTGCGCCCCGACACAGGTCCCCACCCCCCGGGGGGGTAGTGCACTTGGTGCCCCCAGGAGGGAGCAGGCCCCCCATGGGTGAGAGCCAGGAGGCTGCGGGGTGGGGGATCCCTCAGTGCAGGGATCCCCGACAGCACCCAGGGACCCCTGAGCTGGTGTCCCAGGAGTGACATGCACCCCCCACCCTTGGGACCCCCACCCCGGTGACTCCCACCCTTGGGACCCCCACCCCGGGGCCCTACCTGGCCGCTGGCCGGGGCAGCGGAGCCTGCCTGGGTGCGAGCCCCGGTGCTGAGCCAAGGGCTCCGGCCGCGCAGGGCATGAGATCAGCGTTTTATTCTGCGAGCCGACGGCGGGGAGGGGCGAGATCACATATCCCCGGGCGTTATCGAGCCCTGCCAGCCCCGCGCCGGCTCCACCCCAGCGCCCCGGCACGGCGGGGGCACCCCGGGGCCATGGGGGGCCCCCCCGTGGCCCGGTGGCTCCCCGGTACCCCTTGGGGTGCCCTGGCCAGGGGGGAGAGAGGAGGCTGGGGCCGGTCGCCGCAGGGAGAGGCTGAACCCTGCAGCCCCTCGCAGACCCCCGACCCCCCACGTCACCCCCACAGGGACACTTTATGCCCCTTCACCCCAAGATCATCTGGGTGACTCCACCCCCAAGTGCCCCCCCAGCCCCCAAAATCGCACTTGGGGGCGCACGTGTGGGGCCACTGTGATGGAACTGCTTGTTTACTGTAGGGTTCCTTAGAAAACAAGGGGTCATATGCACCCTGTGTTTACTGTAGGGGCTCCTGGTGTGGCAGGTGCTGCACGTTGAATGGAAATAAGAGTCCGCACCCTTGTTGTATGCAGGCTACTCGGATTTATTTCTCTTTTTATATAAAAAAAAAGGTAGGAAGGAGATAAATAGAGCAACAAACTGTTGCCCACCGGAGTCGGAGCAAGGAGAGGCCTTGACCCACGGCGGCCACAAGCCCCCACCGGCCCCCCGGTGCTCAGGTCGTGGGGACGCTCTGCTTGATGATGATCTTCTGGCGGGTGGGACGGACATTGGGATCGGGGCCAGGGGGAGCGGCAGCCCCCAGGGCGGCGGAGGCGGCGGCGCTGGGGAGCCCGTGTGCCGTGATGTATTTCTTGTAGGCCTCCCGGATGATTTTGAAGGCGCGGATGTTGGAGTAGGGGATGTCAGTGATGGGATCGCGGTAAACGGCCGGTTTGTGGGTGACGGGGCAGATCTCCCGCACCGGCAGCCGCGGTGGTTTTGCTTTGGGGAAGAAGCGCTCGAAAGTTTCGTCGTCGCTGAAGGAGATGAAGGTGCGAGAGCACTTCCCGGCAGAAGCCGGAGCTGGGGCTGGAGCTGCTTCGGCCTGCTGCGGGTCTTGGTCCAACCTGGGAGAGATGCAGTCAGCACCCAGGAGACCCCCGGGGAGGGGGGAAACCCCATGAGAGCTCCCGTGGTAGGCGTCTCGAGCCACCCCCCAGGACTGGAGCTGTGGGGCTTGGGAGGCTCCAAGGTGCTGCGCAAACCCCGCTTCTCCCTCATCGTGGTGGAACGGAGCCCAAGGAGGGACTGGGCTTGGGAGTCTGGGACAGACGGGCCCGGTTGGGTGTGTGTGGGGGCAAAACCACCGGGGGCCACGTCGAGGTGACCCCAACCTACCCCTCCACATCCACGTTCTCCTCCTTGCCCGGCTCTGGGACGAGGGGCATGGTGACGGACCAGTACCGGATAACAGGCCCCACGCATTTCCGCTTCTTCTGGACCTGCTTCTTCTTGTCGGCTTCCAGGCGCTCGTAGTTCTCTGGGAAAGCAGAGACAAACCGAGGGGGAGGCTCAGCGCCTCACCGACACCCTCATCCCCTCTGTCTGCACTGTTTCAGGGGTCCCTGCGCCCCTTGGCATGGCGCCTGGCTCACCCAGGGAGCGGAGGTTGATCTCCTCTGTGATCTTGGCCTCTTCCAGCAGCTCCTCCTGCGTCAGAGGCCGGTCATAGTTGGGGCCGCCCTTCTTACGCTTGGACTGGACCTGCCGCTCCTGGATGCGCAGGAAGGTTTGGCGTGTGTGCTCCGTTGTTGACTGCCGCATGTGCTTCCGGCCTGCGGCGGGAGGATGGGGCTCACCGGTGGGCACCAGCTGGCCTGGCTCACCAGGAGCTCTCCCAGAGGGGCCCCGTTTCCAGCCTATCCCATCCCGTGCACACTCACTGTCTCCCACATCATCCTGGAGCTCCAAGGGGACAGATTTCACCTCTCGTGGCCTCTGGGAGCTGCCGCTGGGGACGTCCGTCTTCTTGGGGCGGAGGCTCTTGAGGGGCTCCTACGGGATGGGGCAGAGGACGTGAAGAGGGAGAAAAACTTCCCTCAGCCATGGCTTCGGTCTTGTTTAAAACCTCGCCTTGTCCTAATGGGGAGCCTGTCCCCTGCCTGCAGTGCTGGGAAGGGGACCTCAGAGCCCCCAGCCCACTCCCCGGCCGCCCGCCCGCACCCGGTAGGCCTTGGTGACGACACGGCGGCGGCGCTTGGGCTCGCTGTCGTCCTGGTCACTGGTGGGTTCTTCACCCTCGTCGATGTCGAAGTCCGAGTCCACCTCGTCGTCGCTGTCCGACTGGTCGCCCCTGTACTCGTCATCGCCCGACTCCTGTGGGGACAGAGGGGCTGTGTCACCCCCCCTGGGGCTCCCTGAGCCCCGCTGCCCTCCCGCCGCCGCGGGGGCAGCTTCTCTAACGGCTGGACACCCCTTGTCCCCCGCAGTCGCTCCCCGCCGCTCCTCCCCCGGCCCCTCCTGCTGTCCCGCAGCCCACCTCCCTGGGGGACACTCCGCTGCCCTCCCCCGGGGCTCCGCATCCAACCCCCCCCCCCGCAGGCTCCCCACCTCCCCCGCAACCCCAGGTACCCTCCCCCGCCCCCAAGGCCCTCAGAGCACCGGCACACCTTGGGTACCGTCCGCCCCGGGGCGCCCAAAATCCCCCGTCCCCCAGCTCTAGGGCTTCCCCCCCTGGCCCGCGGCGGCTCCGCACCTCGGTGAAGCCGCCGTAGGTGGTTTGGTAGAACTCATCCTCCTCCTCCGCCTCCAGCAGCCCTGAGAGCCGGTTACCGGCCGTGCGCCGCGGGGCGCGGCCCTCCGCCAGGCTCATCGCGCCGCCGCCGCGATCGGCGCTCCACTGCGCGCCCTGTCCGGCCCGCCGCTGGGCCGCCAGGCAGGGGAGAGCGAGCGCCGAGCGGCCGATGGCGGCGGGCGCCCCCTTGCGGGCCGGAAGGGGCACTCCGGGTTCCTATGGGCGATGGGGGCTCCGCTGTGGGATACCGGCGCGCGGCGGGGGGTAGAACCGGTGGTGCGTCACCGCGGGGCTCTCAGCCACGCGTGACGCCGCAAAGGCGGTGGGCCGGACCGGCACCAGCATGATGTCACGGGAGCGTGAGGTCACAGGAGCGCCCCACCACGATCCTCCGCTCCCCAACCACCATCCAGCCCCTCCCGCCCCCGGGCCTTGCCCCGTCTGTACGGCCACGTCATGCCCCTGGGGAGGGAACAAGGAAAATGACGTAACCGAGTGACCTCACGGCAACCCCTGCCGTGACGTCTCGCGCTCCATGTGGCCCCTCCCCCCCCGCTTTGTTTTGGTCGCGCTTAGCCCGTCACGTGACACCAGAGGGCCGCGCGGCCGCGGCCCTCGCCCCCTCCGCGCATGCGCCCTGGGGGTGTCTTCCCCCGCCCCGGGTGGTCGCGTCCAAGGGGACGAGTCAAAGTGTGTGTGTGGGGGGGGGGCAACCGCCTAGACTGCGCGTGCGCCCTGGGGACGGGCGCCGCCGCGTGTCGCCCGACCCGCCCGCGGCCGGATGGTGCGGTCCGGAACGGCGGGGCGGGGCCTACCGAGGAGGGGCGGAGCCAAGCGGGGAGGGGCGCGGGCGCCGCGCGCGAGCCGGCGGCCGCCGCAGGAGGAGGGAGCGCTTCAAGATGGCGTCGGCGGGGCCCGAGTCGGGGGGCAGCAGCGGGAGCAGCGGCGGCCTGGCGGGTACGGGACTGGGCCCGGCGCCGGCGACGGGCCGGGGGGCGTGGGCCTGGGCCTGGGGGCCCTGGGGGAGCCCTGGGGGCGGCCCTGTGGGGCTGAGAGGAGCGCTGTGTGTGGGTGTGTAGTGCTGAGGAGGGCTCGGGGGGAGGGCCGTGAGGCTGATGGGGGCTCTGAAGGCTTGAGAGGCGTGGGGTGCGTGGGGCTGAGGAGGCTCTTCGGGGTTGTAAGGGGTATGGAGGGAGTACGGCTGTGGGGTGCGTGGGGCCGGTAGGAGCTGGGGGGCCGGGAGGCCTGTGGGGTGCGTGGGGCTGGGCGTGACAGGAAGGGACTCGGGGCCTGGGCCGGGCCCTGCGTGGGGCGAGGGGATGGGCAAACCCGTGGGCCGGGGAAAGGCTCTCGAGGCGGGCCGGGGGTGGGCGTGGGAGGTTGGTCGGTGCTCTGGGGCAGCGCTGTGGGGTGAAGCGGGGGCCGGGAGAGGCCTCTGGGCGGGGGGCGACGACGAGGCTGAGCGGAGGGTGTGTGGGAGTGAGCGCTGGAGGGCTGTGGGCCGAGGCCCGAGTGGGATGGGCTTCGCAGAGCCCAGCTGGTGCCGTGGGGTGGGCTGGGGCAGAGTTTTCACTGGGGGAGGTGGGTGTAGGGCTAACCTTTCCCTGGGGAGGAGGCTGCGGGTGGGTGGCAAGGACCCTCTGGGCATGCATGACTTGAAACCCCCCTGCAAAAGGGTAGTTGGAGGGGCCAGAGGCTCTTGGGGAGGGGGACGGGGTTACATTAGAAGGGGCGCTGCGATGGGGTGGGGCGAGCGGAGGGGTCGGTGCCAGGGGAAACTTGGCTCCCTGTTCCCTTGTATTTCCTGAGCCACGAGTCAGGTCGCCTGCCTTGGGGGTGGCAGCGGGTCCCGGGTCAACGAACTCGGTTGCTGGGGCACGGAGCAGTGGGGGGAGCCAAAATAACTCCCTTTAGTCAGAGCCACACTGGGAAAGGGGGAGGAATAGCATCTCCCTGGCAGAGGCACCCTCTTCTCCGCTGCATCTGGTGTTGGGCACGGGGATGGTAGCTCGTCAAAGCCATTTGGCACCTGTGGGAGGGAAGCTATTGTGGGAACGTAAACACCTTCTGGTTAGGTTTGTTTCGATGACTAGAACCGGAGCCGGTAAGAGTCAAGGGAGAGGCGTTGAAGTCCTCTGGCGGCTGAGGGTTTCTCTTGCTCTGCTGATCTGAAACATGAGCTGAACCAGAAACGTGCAGGGTTGGAACTGGGCACTGTCCTCCTCCCCGCAGAGGGATGGTAACGATGGATGGAACTCTTGCCTGGGATAAAATGGGGCACTTTGGGCTCTTAAACCTGAGACTCTGCCTCCTCCCAGTGTTTCACAGGTCTGGCAGTGTTCTTGGGGGAGTCGAGAGCCATATTCCCCTTTCCTACAGGCCCCAAACCAGCTTCTCCACACTAGTTTGTGGCTAGAAACCAAAATGACTTTACCAAAGCCGTGAAATTTGCATTTGGCGAGACCCAGCTGTCCTTCTTGAGCTTCTCCGGTAGAGAGCAGCCAGGTTTTTTATTTATTATAATGCAATATGCTGAAGCTTCCCAGTCAGTGTGACAGCACCTGTCACCCAAGTCACAGCAAGGAAAGAAGAAACCCACGGGAAGACTTGTGGCTGAACCCTGACTTTGTTCAGTGCTCCCGGTGTGTTGGTGTTTTGCACCTCAAGCCCCGCTGCCTGCTACTCTGATTCTCTTTTAGAAGTATTTAGGGCCAGATCACTGGACACTGCCACGAAGGAAATTACTTTAATCGTTGCAGTGGCGTTGCTGAAGTATTGTCTAGTATGGATGTCTGTATGCGCTCGATTTTCTGGTTCCTTAGCTGTGTCCTTTGGGCAGTTTTGAAGATAGACATCCAACATACCTGCTTTATCTTTGCTCACCATGTGAGCAGGCACGGGGAAGTCATACCTGTCAGTCCGATAAAGCCAGTTTTGTGAGGAAGAAGAGAGCACTTGGGTCTTTACTGGATGCGGCAGTCGCAGTGCCTCAGCACGGGGCTGAGCATCCAGGGGCAAGACCCTTGGGCCTTTTGCTTTGGGGCTTCCTCTGAGATCTTGATCTTTTCCTGTGCTTGCCCGACTTCTGAACGGAGAAGGAGGAGCCAGCTTCAGAAGGCTTAAAGGGTTTCAGGAGCGTTACTTGAGAGAAAATATGCAAGTAAATGAGTAAATCTCTTCTCCCTTCCTGGTGGAATAATTGCCATTGTTCGCTCCTCTGGCGAGCGAGATGTTGGCTAACACGTGTTTCCCACAGGATTTGAATTCTGGTTGTGACAGAGCCTCTGCCGCGTGACGTGTGCGATACGTGACGTATGTTCGCCTCAGCTGATCCCTGATGGTGCAGGCTTTAAACCTCCGAACTCGGCCCCACCTCTGGGAGACTCGGGGCTTCTTTAGGTGGTCGCCTGCTGTGTTTGGGCAGTGTTTGGGCTTTGGGTGGGACCTGGTTTTCTCTGCAGCTTCTGGAGAGGACAGGTAGAGCTGGGGATGACGAGAGCTGTGAGCGAGGAGAGCGATCCTGAAACGGGTGCTGGAAGGGCTCGGATGCCGGAGGAGCAGCTCTGTGGAAGGCAGGGGACGAAAGGAGGCCGGCGGTTGTTTCGGGCGTGAGGTTTTGCTTTGCTCCATGGTAAACCTTAAACCACCTCAAGCCCCTGCATGGCTTTTTGGGGCACTGTCGCCCTCAGTGGCCTATGGTGCAGTTTGCCCCGGGGGGCTATTACTCTATCACTGGCATCATCCAGCGTAGATAAAGGGAATGTGGAGGATTTGAAACCCTTCCCGGGCCGGGGAGGCAGCGGTTCCTGCTCTCCCTACCTCAACGTTTATTTAGCTCTCTGGGGAAACACCCAAAGAGGTTTTCTCATTTTGCTGCTTTCGCTTTGAAGCAGCATCTGCCAAAAAATGCTAATGTGGGATTTCAGTTGTTTGGCCCTTTGTGCCTTGGGTGCCGTGGCTGCTTTATAATTACGGGTCGGAGGGAGTTGAGAGTTCATTGTCACTCTGGCTTCAGGCCCCTCCCTGGAGTCCACAGACAAAAGAATTGCTCTCAAAATGGCTCAGTCATTTCTGGGCACAAGAAAATCATCCCGACAGTGAGGTGAGAGCAGGGTCCTGACTGCTGAGCCCTTAATGTAGGTGTAAAACGCCCAGAAAGACTTAACCCCCAACCCCAGATTCCTGAAACAGGGACAAAGCTTTCTTGATCCCACCTCGTCAAGACCAAGCGTGCAGGAGGGAAGATGAGTTTATTAAGTAGACATGTCTGAATGGCTCATCATCCTCAAGCTTAAAATAGGATTGTCAAATGACTCCAAGTCCCGTTTCTGTTCTAAAAGTCTCTCTTCTTCCCATCCCTCAGCTGTGAGATCTCTGTGGGTGTCGCAGGTTAGTATCGGCAGCCGGGTCCTGTCGCCCAAACTCTCGCCGTCCCTTTCGGTGCTTGTGTGTGATGCCCACCCCGGCGCGGGGCAAAGCTCCTTTTCTTTAAGATGGAGACAAAAGATTACTGTTGAAAGAACAAAGGTAGGAGCCAGCTTGTCTAAATAAATAACAAATTTGTCTGTTGGAGGGAAGCTTGTCTGGCAAAGCGGTAGCTGGAAAGCAAGTGAGAATCGTGCGGTTTTGGGGGGGCACTGATGACCTGGAGTACCATTTCCTGAATTATAACTGAATTTCCCTTTGGAAAGTAAAAGCCGTTCCTCCCTCCCTCCGGCTCTGCCGTGTATTGTTGAAAGGGGCTGCTCAGTGTTTTGTTTCTCCTCCCTGTCACCCCTGTTAGCCCTGCAGGGTTGAAAAGCCCTTTTTTTTTTTTTTTGTTTTTTTTTTTTGTTTTGGAGACAGAGGTGAATTAATGCCTCTTGCGCTGCTTCCCTGTGTTCACCCAGCGCTTTCCTCTCCAGGACTGGGGCTTCGTTTTCCCCCAAACGAGGTTTCGTACTCATTCTTGCCCTTTCTTGATCACTATGTAATTGTGGTGATTAAAAGTATTATCTCACCGCATCCCTGCGGACTCTGCCTTGTTTAAAAAGCAGAGCGCTCCCAGGGCAGATAGATACCTTACATCTGACCTAAATCTTACTCCTCTGGGAAAGGGTTGTTTATCTTCCCCCAAATTAAGAAGGTGGCGCAGCAGGCGGGATGCTAATTCTGGTTTCCCTGTCGCCAGCTCCCTCAGGGGTCGGTTTTGAGCAGATCCCATAATTGCTCAGCTGGAATAGAGGCTGTTGACATGCTCCCTTCCCGGGGCTTGGTGATGGTTGCAGAGCAGGCGGGAAAAGAAATGCTTGGAGCATTTATTGTCAGGATTCCTATCCCCAAAGTAGCTCCCGATAGCCGTAAAGCTGGACTTTAAATTCACCCTGGAAAACCCATTGCCTTTGTATTTCTTGAATAGGTATTGCTGTCTGGGAGTGGGGGTCAGCTTAAATTTTACATCACTGACGTGTTTCGGTGGAAAGCTGTAAAATCCGTGGTCGTCGGCCGATGGTAGGATTAATTTTCAAGTGGCAGAACGTTGTGCAAAGCCAATGTGCTGGAAGGTGCTGCTGTAGGGAAGGAGGGCCTCCCCAGCTTTTCCACAGGTTGCAGGGGCAGGAGTTACCATCAAACGTTCCAGAAAGTGGTCTTGTCCCAAAACGTCTTCCACAAAAATTAGTCTGCCACTGTCTCCTGCTGGGGAACGTGAGGTAACCTCGTTCCTCCTCCTCCCGAGACAGTGTTGCTGTGAACCATATGGAAAAGCAATAACAGCAATACTTGCCGGCCGGCGTCTCGCCCGGCTGCGTTAGCCCTTGCTCACACGTGCTTTGTTTCCAGCCCCTTCCCTGAAGCTGGAGGTAGTTTTGCTGAACTTGCTCACCGATTTCTTTTCTTTTAATGGTGATTTTTGCAGTTCCGTGGTGCTCTGACTCCCAAGCAGCTCGATAACGAGGACCGAAGAGTTTGTGTGTCGGCTCTACCTTGGAGTTGGTATTTGGGGGGCAGTGGGAGGGCATGGCTCCGGCCAGAGGGCTGGTCTCAGGAGAGGGGTGGTGGGGAAGAAATACGGCTGGCGGTCAGGAGCAGATGCTGGAAACTTCTCGCTCACTGTCCTCTTGTCTTCAGAGTTTCCACCCTTTAGTCCTGCCGTCTGCCTGCTGGTCCGTGGGCTGTCTCCGTCCTTCGCAGCTGCTGAAACCATCAGGCATCCGAGGCTCGTTTGCCTCGGAGGTTTTTTATTTATTTCAAATGTTTTCAGTGGAGAGAGTAACTTGTCAGTCAAGACGTGTTTGTGTTTCTGTGCCCATTCAGGCAGGGTTTTGTTTGTCGGTGCTCTTGTGACCGCTGATCTTTGGTCAAGGTCTGCTGTGCTGACGAGACACGAAGGAAAATGGGTTTCTTCCCAGCCCTGGTGAATTGTGTTAGTTTTGGATTGGCGCTCCCAAATAACTAGTTGCCGTGAAGCACATCTTTTCCTGGAATTGCTGGGATAAGCCCCAAACGGTGGATCCAGAGTTTCAGTGAGGTCAGCGCCCGTCTGCTGACGTGAGCACTGACCCGAGCTCACCAGCCTCCAGGTGAGGGAAGACCAAACCTCATTCTCTTTGGTATGTTCTCTTCTCGCCTTTGGTGAACGCCTCTTCTGCTCGCCGCTGCAGAAGGCTGAGGAGCTGCTTGCTTTTTTTTTTTCTTGATTTCTAGATGACGTGCCTGGCCTCAGCTATCTTCTGAAAATGCTGGTAACCCTGTGCGTGGAAACCTGTTCTTAATTCTGCCCCTAGAATAAAAAACTGCTTTATTTCTCCATGGCTAGGTGTGCTGACCTCCTCACAAAGCACTTGGCAGCTTGCTGGTGAAGAGAGGTTGAGGAAGGGTTTACTGTTTCTGCAAAGCAGCGAGAAGTGTCTAGATAACGTTACAGACATTGCGTCTCCTCTATCTTTCTCTGGGCCTTTTCCCAACGTGTCACCCGCTCGCCGGCGGGGACACGTCAGCGGTGTCCAGTGGCTTGCAGGAGCGTCCCGTCCTGCGCCTGCATCGACAGGCTGGTAAAACAAGCGTAGGGGAGAGGGAGGGAGATGTGCTAAGCCGGGGCGTTAAATCGGTCACGCGTACGTCAGCTGCCGACTGCTAACGGTGGTGGGGAAGAGAACCCCGAAGAGGAATCTATGACGTGCGAGAGCTCTTTATCTAGAAACTGAATTCACGAGTGGTTTACGGCAGCTTTGATGCGTTGGTTTAATGTCCTCAACGTAATTTATCGGACCAAATCTATCGATGCAGAGAATTTCAAAATTATTACTCACTGCTTGGCCTTCTGGCCAAGATCAAGTGTCTGTAAGTGTTTTATCTTGCTCTGGAGGGCTGTGTTCTGTGCTGGCAGGGACGGGCTGCGTGATCTCACGGGTTTTCTTCCCTCTCCAGCTGCTGTGATTAAGAGCGTTGGCTTTGACTTTTAGTTTGGGCCAGACTTCTCTAGTTTTCCGTAAGAGCTTCCTGAGAGAAGCAAATGAAATATTTAGGCTCTTATCCTCCAGAGCCATGGACGAGGTTTTTGTTGTGCGTGACTAAGGTGCCTTGCTCAGAAGTGTTTTGCTTGCGAAGTTTGGACCTTTGTTTTCTTAACCAGTGGAAATAGGCTTTCTTTTCGTGTTTCTTTAACTTTCTTGGGGAAAATGTCTCTTGTTTCTTCAAGTAGCTGAAATATCAGTTCACCATGACAATGGTATAACCTTTTTGTTTTTCCTTGTATAGATTTCAGCTTTTTGTGCTGCTCGGTGATGTCGTTTCGAAGAGGTAGATGTAATTGCATATACGTGCTTAAAAAAAAGCATGGTTTCTTCCTCTCCAGTAACCAGCAGCAAAACGCCATACTACGTAACTGCCTTGGCTTTTGAGGATTGACAAAACTTGGTGGGTTTTTTTCCCCCTAAATAAGCTGCTACTGCTCTCAACAAAAGCTGCTGTTTTATTGAAGTGTGTTGTGTAAGCGCTCTCCTGACATCTAAACAGCGCTCCGCATCCCTGTGCGCACCAGCAGGATTGTTCCAGCGCGGCTTTTCTGCTTTGGTTTCTGCCTGGTTTGCACTTTGAAGAAAAGAAATCTCGCTGCTGTTCCCGTTTGCAGCCGTGGCCTTGGGCTGGGGGGAATGATCCCAACAGACTCTTTTTGGGGGGATTTGCAGGCAGAGAACCAAAACGTGTTGGGGGATTTCTGGGCAGACAGCGACTTGGATGTGTCCACGGAGGCTCCGATGTACTACCCGTCCTCCAGGTAGCGCGTGGTGGGTCTGAGGCTTGGTCTCACGACTGACTTCTGTGTGCTCAGAAGTGCTCTTACCCACCGTGCCACCGCCTGCCCGCAGAGTCCGGGCAAGGAAGGAGACTAGTCCCATTTTTGAGCATCAAGAGGGCCTGTTCGGGGAAAACCCAGCTGCCCCCCTCGCCCTGGCCACTCGTTTGGCCGAGATGAAGCCCGCAGCCAGCGGCAGGAGCGGGGCGGAAGGGCAGTGCATGCCGGTGTGGTGTGTCCTGGCGCTCGGCTTGCCCTGCTGGGACGCCGGAGAGTTCAGCTTGATGATGTGTTTGGGTGTGTTAACGTTTTCACTTTTTATTTTTGTCTAAAACATGAGGCGCAGCTAAAATCTGTCTGAGCGGCTCTATTTAAAAATAGAGCGAAGCCGGTGTTTGTCCTGGCTACGCCGAATTAGCGTGCTCTTCTGCTAGACAAGATGAGCAAGGGTCTGACCCGAGTGCTGTATGTGCTCCTTCCAGTGAAGTATTTGTCTGAACCCTTTGACCAGCTGCTGTTGCCACAACTTTTTAGCTTTTTTTTCTTAGCATTTATGTCACGGTCGGTAAGAGTATACTATCTGTTGCTGGCTGAAAATAATCCTGGACAGCTAAGGCTGGTGGAAGGCAGACGGCTATTTATTTAGGTTGATTCAGCTTCCAGTAAACAGCTCTGAGGAATGCTCTGAAATTGCCCGTAGGGATTGCTCCCAGAATCATGAAAGAAAGAAGAAAGGAAACATTTTGGGACACAATGAATTCATTTTTGAACAGGACTTTCTAACCCTGAACTGCTTCCTTTGGACAGAATTAACTGTTTAGGTCTCTCGAGCCGTTTTTTCAGTTGCCAGTCTGGGTCAGGATTACGACTGATGAATTCTTTCATTTTAGAGGTGCTTAAACTGAAATAGCGGTTTTCTGGAAATTATTTCATGTTGTTATGCTTATGCCATTGAATTGAACACCTTCACTATTCCAAACAGTCTGCGTGTGGGATGACACAAAACTGCCTTTACAGAGCGATAAAGAGGGGTGGAGATAACTAAAGTGTTTTCATACGGAAACCTCCGAGCCTTATTCTCTGACCTCTGCTGGTAACACTTTTGGTAATCGAGAGAGCTTGTTTTTGCAGAAGGACGCACGATAGACCCGTATGTAGCTTCAGTCCTGCCTGGGAGCTGAGCAGACCCCGTCGGCCGCGTATTCATCCTCACGCTCGGGCGTGGATGAGAGTTTTGTGTCATGGTCAAACAGGAATTACCTATTTCCCAATCAGCAGCAAACTTGTTTGGAAACTAGCGGGAGGGAGGGGGGAGCTTCCTGCCGCGGAAACTGGGCGTGCTGGGACCGGAGCGATGCTGCGACCGCACCGACGCTCTGACCGCACGCTGTGCCTTTCCCTTCTTGACTCACCCTTTCTTGTAACCGGCCCGATTGGGAGCATCGTTGTTGCTTCCCAAATCACTACGTGAAAGGGTGGACCGAGATGCCGCGCTCTCGGGGCGCTGTGGGAAGAGAAGGTGAAGCTTGATGCTCTGGTCTGTGCTGAGGTGCTGTATCTCTTCCTTAAAACCACGGTGAAGCCTCCAGGATAAGGACACCCCACGGCATCGCAGGGGACGGGCCAGACCCGCTTTGGGACGCTAGCTCTTCGACCGAGGCTCGTTGTGTGTTCTCACATTTAGTGTTTGTTGCGTGCGATTAAGGCAGCGCAGAGATTTGGTTAAATCCTAATGCAATACCGTTTTGCACGGATGATTAAATACTAACACGGCGAATCTCCAAGGTGATGAGGCTGGCGGTGCTGCTTCAGGGCTGCTTAAATCATGGGGCTTTTAGAGGTTTCGGTGTACGCGATTGCAGGTATTTGCTTAAAAAGAGAAGACTTAATTGCTATTGAACAGGCATTATATTGTGGTGCCTGGGATGCTTCCTCCGTCCCGGTGTCCTGATGGATCTCGCCACGGTCAAAAGCCTCGTGGTGAGGTGTGGAGTTGAGCTTGATTGGTTTCACCGTAACACACCAAGTCACAGAAGCTTCCTTCCAGCCGGAGATGCTCCGGGGCTGGGCCGGTGGCAGGGGGAGAGGGAAGGGGTGCGAGAGGTGACGCGGGGCGGCCGGCTCCGAAGAGCCCCGAGCGTGCCGGGAGGAGGAGAGCTGGCTACGAGAAACTTCAAACGCAAAAAATGAGAGCTTGTCGGGACAAACTTTCTGGTCTTTAAAGGGAGATGAGAGGGGGTGGGAAGGCAGTTGGAGCCAGTCGTTCTGCACTGGCTTTGTTTAGCGAAAAGCGTTTGTCACAGATATTTTTTTTTTCTTCTTTGCTTGTTTAATATGTATTGAAATGAGAACTTTGATCATTCGATAAGGGGATCAGAAGGCTGCTGGATTTTGCTGCTAAGTACCTCTGTTCCTTTTGCTGAAATGCAGTTTTCGCGGAGCTGTAGCGCTTGATGAAATCACAGCGTGAGTCTTTACACCGCCTGTAACAGGCGAGCAGAAGCGGCTTCTCCGCTGAGCGAGCGGTGGGTGGACCCAGAAGGATTTTTGTGTAGTAACGCTTAATCTGGTAAAACAATTACTGGATGTCGGGGGAAGCCACCCTGCGCGTACGCCGTGGTACGACGGGGGTGTTGCTCCTGGGTGGGGGCAGTTTTATAAGGCTGTGGTCACGGCTCCCACGTAAAAAAAAAAAAGATTTGCTGTGCCTGAAGCGGGAAGAAAAACAAAATGAAGCAGCTTGTCTGCGTTCCTGGGCTGGAGGCAAGAAAGCACATCAGTGTTTTATGCATCTGCCTGGCAGGGGCAGTGTCCCTGTCCTGGGAGCACTCGGCCTCACCGGGGTTGGTCTCGATCTGGCTTTGTGGTGTAGACAGACATTGCAGAGGGGCAGTGTCATCTTATTGCTGCTTTTTTTTTTCCTTGCTGCGTGCAAAAAAAACCCCAAGATGGGAATCCAGGCCTAAAAGGTATAAGTTAGTACATCACCTTGCAGCTATTTAACACCACAGTAGTTACGGAAATCTCTGGGCTTGGCTTCAAGTGGAAGGGTTGATGTTCTGGGCCTTTTTAATAAAAGGTCCTGGAAATAATTTTAAGATAAAGCGTGGTCAGCGCATCTACTGAAACACCGCAGAGCGCTTGGCCCTCCCCGTTCTAATTAAGAAATGGCAATAATGCTGAAAGCCGCGTAACTCCATCGAAGGCAGGGACGTTGCTGCTACCAGCCCGGAAGGTGGTCCTGCGTGTTCGTGCGCAGCCAGAGGAGCGCTGGAGGCCAGCGGAGCGGCGCAGAGCAGACTCTGTCCGGTAGCACCGACACAAAACTGAGTTTGGCTGGCGGCTGGTAAGCAGAACAGCATTTCCGTGTGGCTTAATGCAGATTCTCTCTGCTCTAAGAGAAGCTGGGAAGAAATCAGCTGTGAGTCAGTGCTTTTCTTCAGATGCTTTGAAATGTTCGAACTGAGGCGGTGTGTCAGGCTTTTTTGTGATGCATAGTAATGGATAACCCTTTCTGAGTGTGGCTTTTTTCTTTTGACAGGATCATCTACTTTCAAAAAATCCCTCACCCCTGAGGTAAGTTTCTGACCGACAAGCTGCTGTGTTCCCTGGCTGAGAGAAAGCCCAGTTTCAGACTTGAACGAGATTGTAGAAATGGCAGAGAAGGTAGGGGTAGAGCAGGCAGTGGTAGGTACAGCAAGTTGCAGGTACTCATTTGGGAAATCAGAGCGCCTTTCCTTACAAAGAGGATCTCCACTTAAAAACCCAGCTTGTCCTGGAACTGAGCAATTCTTGTGCCACCAAAACGCCATGGAGCTCTCCTGCCGCGAGCAAGACGTTCAACTCGTTTTGACTGAGAAACACCATTTAACAACCGCGTGTGTTAGACGATGAGTCAGGAGAGCTCCTGTGGCATGAATCAGAGTAGAATTTGCCACCTTCCTAAAATCTTTCCTCAAAGACTTGGCCTTACTGGTAGAAAGCACCGTGACCAGCTGCGGTTGGTCCAGACTTGCTTAGAGCTGATCTGTTTGTGGTGAGGGTGATCAGAAAAAAGCAAACCCTTCCAGGTGGTCTTGCATGAAGGGGTTTCCCTCTAATTAGACGTCTGACCTCAGTCATGCGGGAGTCAATGGGTTCTTTGAAGGCGTTTCAGTGCCGTTGCTGTCCCACGGGTCAGCCTGCACCATGTCCTCCCGTTGCACGCGCGCAGGGACTGGGGCCTTCAGCGCTTCGCAGGCTCCATCTTTGAGAATAGCAAAATTATGCCAGGTGGTTCTGGGCAGCCACCGGCCTCTAGGACGTTGGGTTTTACATCCTTGGTTCTCACCATCTTTTACTCCAATCCTAGATGCCAGGTTCTTCTGGGCAGCCAGGCTCACAGACGATAAAGAAAGGGCACAGAGGAGTGGACTCCACAGGCGAGACTACCTATAAAAAGGTAGGTTGCCTCTTGCACAGCTCATTTGACTGTTGTCATTCTCCTCTTTGCGATGCAAGCGCTGCCCAGAGCAGCGGCGTGTCTCACAACATTCAGCGTTAGACAGTCGGTAACGTCTGTGACAGTCGCTGAAGAAGATCTCAGGGAAAAGGAACCAAAGGAGTGAATACGTGCTTCTTGGCTTCTGTTCTGTAGCCTTCTAAAGGGGGATTATTTTTAAACTTTGCCCGTTAGCAACACTTCCTAGGCCTCTTCTGGCTTACTGGGTGCTTTCTGTGCTCTTTGGGCACAATAGTTTCTATAGATCTTGTGGCATTACTGGAATTTGCTTTACAAAGGGGAGATTGTTTGGGTATTTTAAAAAGCCTGTAAATGTGGGTATTTTGTGGATGCTGCTTTTGGTTTATTGGACTTGATCAGAATCGGCCGACTTCCCTGAACTGAGGTTGACTTCTGGGATCTAGATTAAATGGGTAATGGCTTGATGTGGGCATTTCACAGCTTTGGGTAGGCGAAGCTTCTGGTCTGAAATCTCTACTCCAGATGTACCCCCATCTGGCTGTCGGGTATCGGAGCGGAAGGGTGGAGTTCAAATGGTATTTCCACAGAAGCTGGCTTTTGTTATACTGCCCTTTTTGAAATGGCTTGTGTCTCTAGGATTGGGATCCAGCTTTCAGCTTCCCAGCAAATTCCAGATACAAGGTTAGACAGCAGTAATGGGGGAGAAAAGTAGAAGCTAATGGAAAATGCCCAAAATGTTTCTTGCAAGGGTCCCAGAAACCTGGTGGGACACTGCATGGGATTTATCTGGGAATGAGACTAATGGCAATCTGTCTGTTTTCCATCCCCTCCTTTTCCAGGGGTGGCAAGTTGTTTTTTTTAAATTCTTTGCCCTATAAAAGCGATCGTAAACAGGCGGTCAGCTGCTCAGCTGATCGTGCTGGCTAATAGAAGAGAAAAATACTTGTTCCTTGGCAACCTGGCCCTGTGGCTCTGTGTTCACAAACAAGGCAGCAATGCTGCGCCGTGTTGGTAGGTTCTGTTTCTCATCAGTCAGACTGTCCTGGGAGTTTAAGCAGGGCTAGGTGAGCTGAGCCGAGACCTATTTTCAAGCAACTTTAGCCTTCTGAGATTAAGAAGGGAAAGTGGAGCCAAGTTCTTCCTCCTTCCCCATCTAATACTGAAGTACATGTCAAATACAAACAGGTAGCTTGTTGTTCTTACAACAAGCTGGAGTTACTGCCAGTTTTTGTTGTGCGCTCTGCAGGGAACCGTGAGCAGGTCTCTTGCAGCTATGATAACAGAAAAACAGTTAAGTGGGAGAAATGTTCCTGTTTGTTTTGCAAGGCTTCACAGTGGATATGTGTCTGGGGAAAAAACTTGAAATGTTTGTCCCCCAGATACTGCGGTGTCCTCTGGTGCCAAATGCTTTGATCTACAGCGATTTCTTGCATGTGGCAGGGGGCTGGGCTTTGTTTAGCTTAAGGAAACAAACACAAGCTAGTTGGATCGTGAGCCCTGGATCTTGTTCTGGGTCCAGTTGCTTTATGGAGAAGCCAAGTGGAATGTCCGTGAGCTGCAGCGCACGAAGTCCAACCTGCACCTGCTCTGCAGCCTCAGCATTTCCAGGCGGCTTTGCAGCAGAGTTCCTGCCTCCGTGCTGCGGGAGCTGACAGCCCATGTAACACCGGGCTGTTGAGCCGATCTCATCTGGGCTGTTCTGGGAAGGACAGCCGTAGCACGAGCTAGGCTGAAGCACGTCTTGGTGGTCTGAGATGAGATCATGTGCTTCGTAGACAGAAGAGGACTCTTGATGTGAGTAGCTGTTACGAGAACACAGTCCTACGTTGTTCTTGGGCAGTTTGCGCAGAGGATGCGGGAGCGGGATTCATGCCTTTGCTCCGTTAAAAACGACAATGAACTCCTTCAGGCACCACGAGCTAGCAAGAGGCGCGGATGGAGGAATGCGGTAGCACCGGACGGAAGTGTGCGTTGTGTGCGGGCCGTGCCTGCCTTCTCCTATAGAAGACCCGAGTCTCTGCCCAAGCTGGGGAAGGGCAAGCTTCAAAGTGTATAGTTCTAAGACCAAGGTGACAAAAATGTGTTTATTCAAAGGGGCAGGATATAATCTGTCCCTGGATGTCTTCCCCCTCTGACTGCAGGGTGTAGAGATGTGTGCTGTGGGAGGAAGAAATGAAATTCAGTCCTTTTAAGGACCGGCTGGATGTTGATTCCAGTTCAAGTCCTTTACTGCTCGACCACCCAGAGTGTGAGGATCAAGCAGGATGCTATCAGCTGTAGGGGTGTTCCCATCACCAAAGCGGTATTAGTCAATGAGAAAGAAATGACGGAAGCTGGAACCAGTAGGTGGAAAATACCCCGGCTACCAGTGCTGTTAACTGGGGACTCTCTCTTCTTTAACTCCATTCATTCCTATTTCCAGTCTGCTGCTCCACATTGCCTAGCTCATTTTCTCTGCCCCTCCAGACGACATCATCTGCCTTGAAAGGTGCCATTCAGCTTGGCATCACACACACAGTTGGGAGCTTGAGCACCAAACCCGAAAGAGATGTTCTCATGCAAGATTTCTACGTAGTAGAAAGTATTTTCTTCCCAAGGTCAGTGCTTGCTTTCTACTCTCCGTGGTGCTTTAGTAGTGAGTGGCAGCATTAATTCCTAACCCTGCTTGAACGTGAGGAAGCGGCACCAAACCAGGGCAGCAGAGCTACTCAATGCACTGCGTACAGACCAGCGCAGGCTCCTGCCTGTGACCTGTTTCTGAAGAACCCTGGCTCTTCCCTATACATGTCCACCATCGGTCGTGTGAACAAAGGCAGGCTTGCTGTTGTGTGTGCCTATGTGTGCCCCTTTTGGGTGGGTGCTTTCTGGCCCTCCAGTGTGTTAGAAGTAGCCAGCTAGTGGGTGTTTGCTTTTTGGGCAGTTTTCTTAAGAAATGTTTCAAATCCAAATACTTGTGTGTTCTTCTGTCCTTGATCAGTGAAGGGAGTAACCTGACCCCAGCTCATCACTACAATGACTTTCGGTTCAAAACCTATGCTCCAGTGGCCTTCCGCTATTTCCGGGAGCTGTTTGGGATCCGACCAGATGACTATCTGGTAAGTTGGTGGTTGGACCAGGTTCCCGTTTGCTGCGTGCTCTGTGTGATGGGGTGTTTGTCGTCTTTCCCCTCTTGGAGCTATGGAGCGCTGTGAGGCCCCATGGCAAGCTCTGTAAGTACAGCAGTGCTGATGTGACCCTGGGGTTTGCCTCTTTTGATCTTTAAAAGGGAGAGCCTTCGCGCTGAAGTTCCCTGTGGAGGTCTCTCTCACCTCTGTGTTTCTCACCTTGTCCTCCTCAGTACTCACTCTGCAGTGAGCCACTCATCGAACTTTCAAACTCCGGGGCCAGCGGATCCCTCTTCTACGTATCCAGCGACGACGAGTTTATCATTAAAACAGTTCAGCACAAAGAGGCTGAGTTCTTACAGAAGCTGCTGCCTGGCTACTACATGGTGAGTCACTTGGGCTTTCTCTGCACATTAGGGAAGGGACCCCCAAATGTACAAGTGTGACAAATATTGCTGTGTACCTCCTGGTAGATGTGAGTGGAGGTTTGGTCTGTGCCCCCCCAGCCGAGCAGCAGCTTCTCTCTCAACTGTCCGGTGACAAAGACAGTTATGGACTAACACAAGCTACCTGGGTATCGCGAGCCTGGCGTGCTGCGCAGGGGTCTCGGGTTGCACGTTGTGACTCGGACCCTTTTGGAAGGTTGCAGGCTGCTTCGTGACCAGCTGTGAACTGCTCATTGCTTCCTTGCTGCACATCGTCACGCCCACGGTACTTTCTCTTGCAAACCTGTACTTGTGTTTCCCTTCCCAGGACTATGCTTGGTTCTGTCTGCAAAGATGAAGTATCGTGTTGAAGAACTCTGATTTTAAGTTTCTATATATAGAAGCAGCAGCTTTGGAAGTAAAGGCCTATTAATTCTATGAAAGTGCCTATAGCAAAAAAGGGTTTTTCAGTTCTGGAGCAAAATCAGATTCCACCCTGAACACAACGTGTGTTTGATCTGACTGCTCGTGTTTATGTCCAGCCTTTACAGCCACTTCTGTGAAAGGGAGTTTAGCCAGGAGGTAGTCTTGCCATACATACAGTTAGTTTAGCCTTAGGACTTTTGATGCTGCTGGGGTCACTAGCTGAATTCCTTAAACTGCTTCTGAACCCGCAAATAACTTTGCTGTGGTTATATCCCAGAACCACATCGTTTTTCTTCAAAATTCTGTCTAGTGCCTTCGGCAGCTGAGAGAGTTTAGATCCATCTCTATCCTGATGTATTTAGCTCGACCTAAGTGCCGAGTTTAAAAAGGTTAAGCACAAGATTTTCCTTTGCTCTGAAGCCTCCCCAGCTTAGCTTCTGTGTGAATGAGCAGCAAACTCCCTTCCTTCCTCCCTTCAATCTTCCTCGGACCCATTCAGCTTTGCAGAGAGGTTACTAACAACTGTAGGCATCACCCATCTGTTCCCCGTGTTCACCTGCCCTTGTCGCAGCGTCTTTGGCAATGGCTTTGAATCACTGCCAGCTCCACTTCAATATAGAAGCACAGGAAGGAGCAAATAATTCCTCTAACTGGCATGTGAATAACCAGAATGGCTTTGAAGGTATTTCTGTGTCTTTGTTGTTTCAGAATTTGAACCAGAACCCAAGGACGCTGCTGCCAAAGTTTTACGGCTTGTACTGTGTCCAGGCCGGAGGCAAAAACATTCGCATTGTCGTGATGAACAACCTACTGCCGCGCTCTGTCAAAATGCACCTGAAATACGACCTGAAGGGCTCCACCTACAAACGCCGAGCATCTCAGAAGGAGCGGGAGAAGGTCTTCCCAACGTACAAGGACTTGGATTTTATGCAGGACATCCCTGATGGCCTCTTCTTAGACTCTGACATGTATAATGCTCTGTGCAAAACGTTACAGAGAGACTGTTTGGTAAGTGGAAGGGTGGAGGGGGGTGTGAAGAGTTCTTTCCTTTTTTCTGAGTCTTTCCTGTGGAAAGGAGGTGGGAGCTGCTACCCTTGTAGCCTCTGCCTGGGGTGCTGACTTAGAGAACCTGTTGTTTTGGTGGTGGTGCGGACAGCAAGCAGGACCTGGACCTCAGTTTTGCTCAATACTTTCAACCTGAATTAAAGCCCGCGCTGCCTCCAGGGGTGGAGGAAGCACCCTCTGCCGAGGTTGAGCTCTGGAGCAGGGCAGGATCCGTGGAGAGGGCTGGGATGTTTGACTGAGTCTGGTCTCAGGTCGGGCTGCTATGGAAAAGTCAGCATTCTCTCCTGGCTTGGGTCCCTGTCTGCACAGGAGCACCACCGACGGTTTTCCTCTAACTCCCTTTGGCGACTGTAGATGAGCTGACTGTGCGTGAGCTGTGGATTAAAAGCCATCCCCTCGATACGCTCGGGGCTCTAGGCAAAAATGCTGACTGTGCTTCTGAAAATGTCTGCTCTGACGGTTTCACTGGGCTTGCACTAATGAGTGAGCCTTTGTTGACTTTCTGCCCAGGTCCTGCAGAGCTTTAAAATCATGGATTACAGTTTGCTTGTTGCAATCCATAACATCGATCTGGCACAGAGAGAGCACGCGATGGCAGACGGGACATCCCAGACCGATACGCGGCGACCTGCTGCCCAGAAGGCCCTCTACTCGACAGCCATGGAATCCATCCAGGGAGAGGCCCGGCGAGGTGGCACCATAGAAACAGATGACCAGTAAGTCAGTGCTGCTGTTCCCAGTGGAATACTGTGAGGAGGGAGGGTCAGACCCAAGCTTGGCTAATGGAGATGCAGACTGGGCTATACAGGATTGCTGTCGCACTGGGCAGAGAGGTCTTGGTATCAAATCTGATGCTTTTATCTTTGATTTCCCTTCCTTAATATAGAAAATATTAATTAAATATGGCATTATTAAAATGTCTTCTAGGTGGCATTTGAGAGTTCTCTGCCCACCAGTTATTGGCAGCTTCAACTAGTTATTTCCGTCCACCTCTAGGAGGCACAGGGAGTGCTTTGGTAGATCAGACTAACAGCCCAGACAGTCCAGCTGCCGTCTTAGGGTGGTAGTAGATGGTCTTCACAGGTGCTTGGTCTCCTCTCACGGATAGTTGGGATTAATCCTCTCTTCAGTGGAATTGTATACGGAGGGGAAGAGGGTCAGTTCTCAGGAGGTTTAGTGAACTTAGGCATTTTGCTATGACTTGTCTTCCCCAGCTTGTTAGCTGAACAGGAGGTGCCTCCCGCATGTTGACGCTTGTTAAATAGTTCGCATAATATTCAGCCCACTCTAGGCTGCGTGAGAGAGGCAGTGGGGTGTGAGAACACCCTGTTTCATGTTTGTGCCCTGTCCTTTTCTAGGATGGGAGGCATTCCAGCCCGCAACGCGAAGGGTGAGAGGCTGCTGCTGTACATTGGCATCATTGATGTGCTGCAGTCCTACAGGTAAGAAACATTTAACAGCAGCTTTGAATCCAGCGTTGTCTGCCCCTGCTTGGTTGTCGAGATTGGCTTCCAAGAAATACTTAAGGCACAAATAAACTTAAGACACAAATAAATTTTTTGTTAATAACCATTTTCTGTTTTCTTGAAGTTGGGCATTTTGGGATTAATTTCTGGGTCTTGCTTACTGTATTTACTTCATGTTCCCAGAATAGATTTACCCTTATGAAGTTGTTTTTGTATGCTGTGGTGGTTGTACACAGGCACTGTGCAGGAAGCGGCAAGGAAAAAACAAGTGGTGGCTTAAAATGGCCATAATCACTTCTCCCTGTAAAATGAAGAACAGCTGAAAGGCTTACCTTTTCTTCTATTTATATTAAAATGCAATATGCAGAGGGTTACATACGTGCATCCTCTGTTAAATGTCATTGCAAGTTAACTGCCCTTGATAACTATGCCTGTGAAACTCTCCCCTGGGGAGAGTGAGCTGTGCAGTCAGCCCCGGTGTCTGTGGAAGAGTCTTAGAAAAATGGGACAATGAAGAGAATCTAAAGCTGAAGTAGTTTGCATCTGGGGTTTGTTTGCCCCTGTGGTCAGAAGCCAGGCTCGGTGCTGAGCAACCACGATGTGATACAGACAGTGGGGACTTGGTGTGAAAATTGTTCTTAATTCTTCCCTTTGTCAGATTTGTCAAGAAGCTGGAGCACTCTTGGAAGGCCCTTGTACATGATGGGGTAAGTAGAAAAATATCACTTTTTAACTTGTTTAGCCAGAATACCAGCATCTTGTTAAACTGTGCCTGCTGTCCTTGCTCCTTCTGGGCATAGGATCCTGGATTTCTAAGGCATGTGTGTGTTTGCCCGCTCTTATAAAAGCATTGCTTTCTAGGTACTCTCAGAAATGTTGGTTTTGTTAATGCTGGTCACCCACGTGTTCATTAACAAGTATTCATTGCGTTGTATAGAATGCCTACTGTTTGTAGCTCATCTGCTTCTCTCAGCCGCTAGTGAGAGCCACTGTGAGAGTCTCCGACTGTTCCTGGTCGAACATCACGTGTGTTTCAAGGCTGACAGCCTGAGAAAAGCTCATGTTAACCACGATCGCTTACTAATTCAGATTCACATGTTCATGTTTGTCCCTCGGACTTCTAGGACACTGTATCTGTGCACAGACCCAGCTTCTACGCCGAAAGGTTCCAACGGTTCATGTGCAACACAGCGTTCAAGAAAATACCGCGTAAGTACCTCCGCACAGCTGTACCCGTGGCAATTGCCATGGTTTCTGGCTTCTGCCTGCTCAGCAACTGTGGTTTGGGAAGGTGAACAACAGCGTGCAAGAGCTTTAGGAAGTCTGTCGTGCTGTGTCACCCCTTCCTTCCTCCTAGATGGTTCTTGCCTCACAGATGTGACCTTATAGGAGCTGTTCCATCCATCAGCACGTTCCTTCAGGGCACAGCCCTCGCACCAGAGTCTGTCACGGGAAAGCTGCTGTGTTGGGTCTTTTACTCCTTCCTGAACATGTTAGAAAAATGCTTTCTGTTTTTTCTTTTTTGTCCTTAAGTAAAGCCTTCTCCCTCTAAGAAGAGTCGGTCTGGCACAACGGTTCCTCGACGGAGCTGTCAAGGAGTGCCTTCCCAGTCGCACATGTCGTGCGAGACAAAAGCACAAGTAACAGCAGAGGCGGATATAGAGCAAGGTTGGTGCCTGGGCTAAAAAAACCAAACCAAAAAGTCGAGAGAAGTTATTTTTTTAGTTTGTATTTGTCTAATCAAAGCTTGCTGCCTCCTGAGCTGTGCAAGACACCTTCACGTTGATTTGTGGTCTTGCCAGGGGAGGCTGTTTTTGGGGATTGTGTGTGCAAGAAACCAGACGGGGCCAAAAACTCATACACACCAAATGGCCTTTGACAGCCCCATGACAAAGCCTTGGAGGAGCAGCGAGTCCTTCAAACGCTTGGCTGTTTCCAAGTACTCTGTTGCAAGAAATGCAGGGCAGGATGGTAATCCTCATGTTTCAGTAAAAGCCAGTCTTTACTCGCAAGCAGGATAAGACCAGGTTGTGGAGGTGGGGAATTGTTTCTTAATGTGTCTTCATGGGATCTTTCAGCCTCGTCCAAGCATCCAGCGTGGCCCACGCTCACCCTGGGAAGTGGGCTTAGGCTGCATGGCAGTCCCATGTGCCTGGTCTCTTCCCGACAGCTTGTGCCCGTGGGGTTTGTGTCAGGGGAGAAGCTGGGCTAGGCAGTTGTGGGGAGACTCGGACTTGGAACGGAGAGCTGCGTGCAGGGCTGGTTCTTCAGTGCTCAGGTGTCTTGGGTGGGATCCAGCATGGATCCCAACCCCCGGCTAGTGTGGGAGCTCGATCCCACTTATGCTGGTGATGGAACAGTCTGTGCTTCAACTCAGGTTCCCACCTTGGTCGCCCAGATCTCCTGCCCAGGACCCTGCCAGTAGACGAAGCTAACAGCGATTCCATCGCAACGACCCTGTCCACATCTTCCTTGGGCAGCGGAGGCCTCAACTCGCCCGCAAATAGGTAAGGCTCTTGCTGTGTTGACGCATGGCAGGCCAGCGACTCCTGCAAGCCAGGTTTGTGAGCCGTGGGAGGACTTTGTGCTGCTTTGTGGATGTTTTCGGGTTTTGGCATGCTTGCAGAAATACCCGTTTGAGTGGTCCATGTGTTGTGGAGCAAGTTCAGCGCTGTCGGTTCGAGCATGTGCAAGGGGGGAGCATTGTGTCGCCGTTCTGCGTGCAGTTCTTCACAGATGACGTGATCTTGCATCTTCTGCTTGGGCTGCGTGGTGGTCCCAGTACCGTTGAGTTCCGTGTGTGTTCTGTATTTAATGGCTTTGTTCTGGAGGGGAGGTAATTGTGCTAATTAAAGTGAGCTGGTCAAGGTGTCGCTGCCAAAGTGTATGTGAAGGGCATTAATGTGACGATGGGTGATGCTGAAGATGACCTTTCTGCTGCTCTTCTCAGAGGGTTGGGCTCTCTTGCAACTTACTGATTGGGAGAGCATTGAGCTCCTACAACTCCTCGGGAAGGGAGGCTGCAGGATGCGTGCAGGTGCGGTTCAAAATGTCTCAGAAGCTGACATGCATGGAGAGCCCCGAGGGAATGGTGGCTGCCTTTGAATGTTTAATTTCTTGCTGAAGTGGTAAGACTAGCAGGGACGAGGAGGAGCTGTGGTCAGAGGACGATCCCTTTCGTAGAAGTTGTTCGGAGGTGTTAACTTCCCTTCCTGGAAGCGATCGGAAACCATCTGCCCCATTCCTGACCCACTGCCTGCGCAGCGGCACTGACCAAAGTGTCTGCGCTCTCCTGAGCTGCGGGAGAACAAGGCGCAATTGTAATTAACACCTCTTGCTCCCTCTGTAAAACGTGGAAACTTCTTGGTAGGGATCCTAAACCAGAGCTGCTCCTTTCCAGCACGTCAGCATGCCTGAGGTGTTTTTTTTACTTACTTAACTGCGGGTCTCTCTCCCTCAATCTCTACGTAGGTCAGTGGGCGTACAAGTGCATAAAGCTGACAGCTCAGCCAAGGATTTGACTAGAACAGCTCCCGGCATCTTCCTGTCTAGGTGAGGGGAGGAACTGGACTTTGTCTGAAACCTTCTCTTGTCTAGAGGGTGTGCTCAGTGAGGCTTACCCTGGGATGTGGCCGCACGCTTGTCGCTCGCTAGCGGTTACAGAGGTTCTCTGCAGTCAGTTCACTCCTAAAATGCAGTGCTGTAACACAGTGTGTCCCCGTGCCAAGGCTCAGCAGTCCTTAACGCATCTGTCTGCTGTAAGGCTCAATGGTAAAACCTCTTGGGATGGTGTCGTCCTGACCCTGCGCAGCACTGAGCACCCTTCTTGGTAAAAACATGGGTTCTGGTATGTAAAGTCAAACCTGTTGCACCACTGGGCTGAGTCCCAAGTGGTTGTCCAGATGCAAAGCCTGATCTGTTTGCTCCGGGTACCTCTGGAGCAAAGCACACTGCTTACCGTAGCCTGCAGGCACTCGAGCATGTTGGTTACCCTTTGCCAACATCCCATAAAGCTGTGTGCGAGTGCCAGACAGTGGTAATAAAACCCAGGAGGGAGGAGGCATCAGTGTCTTCTCCTATGCAGGGCCTTGGGGTCTGAGCTCCCTACCTCAGACCTGTTGTCAGAGGCTTAAATCCACTTTTGCGACCTTGGGAGATCCGTAAAGCTCTGCAAACCCTGAAAAGGATGAAAGTGATTTGTGGATTGTTGATTTATAACAACATAACTCGTTGAATGGATTTAAAAAGATGTTGGGTTTTTTCTTCTCTACGGAATCAGCCAGTCTAGCAAGGTGTTTACCACCCTTTGGGGAGGTAATCTTAAATCTCCGTAGCCCTGTGCAAAGGGGTGTGATCTCACCAAAAATCTCTCCAGTTAGAGCTTCTGTCCTTCTAGGGGTGGGCACAGGGGGAAGGCAGGGTCTGTCCCGCGCCAGCTCTGCCTCGGGAACAGGAGCTCAGCCCTCTTGTCTGTGCTACGACAACCTTGGTCTCTCTTTTGCAGCACAGCCTCACGCCTGCCTCAGAAATGTTGCCACGTGCCTCTGTTTGGGGTGTGCAACCTGTGTGTCGAAGACGTGCTCTCCGCCGTGGCGTAAGCGATACCATGCAGGCGTGGGTGCCCTCGCGAGGCTGGGATTCCCCTGGCCCTCAGCCCAGCTCTGTCGCTAACCTCTGGCAGAGGCGTCCTGGTGTTGGGACACCTAAACGTCAGCACGTGCCCCTGGGAGTGGAAGCAGGACTGGCATCCTGCGGCAAGGGGTTCCAGAGGGTGATCCCTTCTGTTTGGAAGGGGCACTTCGTTTTCTCTTAAACGCTGTAATTCAGTGGTGGGCTTGGCAGTGTTAGGTTAATGGTTGGACTCGATGATCTTAAGGGTCTGTTCTAACCTAAACAATTGTATGATTCATCCTGCAGCCCTGCGTTAGGACTGTGCTGCTTTAGCACTAATTAAGACAAACCTCAAGGGCCGTATGCGCTGTAACCAATGCTGAGCATCGCCGCCTTTAATTTCTGCATAGGACAGGAGCAGCGAGTCGCCAGTTAGAGAGCTCGGCAGAGGAGGAAGCCAGAGCAGCTCAGAGTAACCGGGCGCATAGGTGAGGCGTGATCAGGCAGAGAGGGAGCTGTGCCTTCCCGGCGAGGATCCCCGTGTCTCCATTCGGGTGCTGATCCAAGGGTGTCTGCGTGGGGTGATGCGTAGCCTGATGACTGAACAGCTCAACGCTTCCTGTACACTAGCAACAGGCAATCAAATGCCCGCTAATTAAGGCAACCACTGCAGGCAGGCTGGGGCAAGCCTTGGCTGTTGGCCGCAGGAGGGCCGAGCGGGTTCTGCCATCCGTAGGCGGTCCCGAAACCTCCGTTTTAGTCGCCACTGCACCAGAGAGCCCTGACTGCGTGGCCTGCGTGAAACGTGCGCTTGCAGACTTGGCTTCTCACACGAGGGGCAAGGAGAGAAGCTGTGGTCGCCATAGCCTCAGTAGGAAGTGGGGCAAGACCCAAGCTGGGAATTGGAGTTCCTCAGCCAGCAGGTTGCGACCTTTTAGCTGTAGGATCGTGAAAGAAGTGGGGAAATACCGGGGGCGTTGGAGTCAAGCAAGTCTTCTTCCGTGCCCCACCTTTCCTCCTTGGCAGTGTATCCTGTCGGGTGCTCAGTGTGCCCGTGTTATATATCCTGCTGTCAGGCTGTAGCTCACATTCAGAGCACAGGAGGTTTGCAAACGGTTTGCCAGAGGCTTTTTCAAACAAGGGTGCCTCTGTCTGGAAAGACTGAGACTCACGGAGCTTCGTGGTTTCTTTGTCCCTGGTCTGTTCTCACCCAGGACCATTTCTGTGTTGGTGAGGTGCCTGAAGACTTCTGTAAAGAGGTGCTGCTGCTTGGCTGGATGAAAGATCCTCGTTTCTAATGTCTGAATTCACATTGATTCGCGGGGATGATTTTCTAGGTGGTGTTTTTGGGTGCCTGGCCTAGCAGGGATCGTGTTGCCTGTGCCTTCATATTAAACCTGCCTAACAAACGCCTTTGTGCCGGGATGTTCCCGTTGGCTGGGTACAGCAGGGCAGCCCCGGAGATGTGACTTATTGACGGCTCACTCTTAAAAACTGCTTTACAGTTCTCCCCCTTCTGTTTCCCCAGCGGTTCCCCAGGGCCTTCCATACCAGAGTGCTCCGCAGAGCTGAGAGAGCAGCTGGAAGACCTGCAAGAGACGGAGATAAGCTTTGTGAGTACTTCCCTGTTTAGGAGGAAAAGAGCAGCTCTGGAGGTGGATGGAGATTTGCAGGGGTTATGCGGTCCCTAGCGCTGGGAACACGGGCACTGAGCGGGATGTGCGAGTCGATCAGAGCAGGAGCAGATGTTCTTCAGCCCCTCTGGTATGTGACAGCTCAGCCTGCCCTGTGCTAGGCACCGTTCGTGCTCTTAGTGATATCTGCTGCCCCGAGTGCCTTAAATTAGATAAGCAGGAGGCAAAGCAGAGCCGTTGCTCTTTCCTGAGGGCCCGGAGTGGGCCTGATGGCAGAGATAAAGCGGGGTGAAGCTGACCAGGCTCATCTTGCTGTCCCTGCGGTGGATGACGAATACTCACAGACCCTCCTGTTTTAATATAAGATGGTGGTTGGGGTAAGCCTGAACTCAACAGCCTCTTCTGCTCTGCCTCTCCCAGGGTAGTGGAAGACCAGGCAGGAGACCTCCTGCTGCTCTTCCTCTGAGGAAGGCAGACCCCTCCCCAGCATGTCCCCCTCTTTTCTCTTCACAGTGAAGCAACACCGAGACCGCCGTGATGGAAGCAGATTGTTCTGTGCTCTGCGTGGTCTGTGGAGTCTTGACAAGCGTTCAGCCTCTTTTGCTGATTTATATTATTTTTTTTTTTTTAAAGAAATCTTATCTGGACAGAAACCTAAAAGCTGGAAGGCTGGGCTACACTTAGTGAGATAGTATTAACAAAGACCGAGCCAGCACAGCTGAGCCTCGGACACCTGGAAGTCTTCTTACAGCAGAGCCCACCGCTGTGTCCCTGCTGTCCTCCTTTCTTTGAAACCTGTGGGAGCCAAGCCGGCTATTGGGAGGAAGAGGAGGAACTGCTCCGTGCAGGCTGAAGCCTGCTGGAAAAGGGATCTGACCTTCAGGGAGTTAGCTGCTTACGATGCCGACACCACAAACCTTGCGAGAACAGGCGACTCTTCGGAGTTACTGGAGGGAATTGGGAATTAGAGCCTCGTTGGGGCAGTTTGCGACAGAGCAATGTGGTTTTATTTTGTATTTCAAACAAGTTTTTAATTTAAATGTCTCTCTGAATTCAGTGATATCACTTCTTTTTAGTCCTGCAATATAGTAATTATTTTTTTAATTAGAGCTGTTTTTTCAGTGCTCCACCAGGAAATACCCCATGTGAGGGAGGCAGAAAGGGGGAGCAGAAGCTGCACCGACCATGGACGAGCTCCTCTCCCCGACCAGCCGTGCCTGGCTGCCGGAGCCTCCTCCGTTTTCAATCTTCTATTGCCCTGAGACAGTGATGAGGAGAGCTCGGTGCTGCGCTGTGTTGCTTGGAGGACTTTGAATGTGCGAAGCTGTTAAGACGTCAGGGAGGTTTTGGATTGCTTTGTCCCCCAGTTTTTAAACAAAGCCCTTTTGTTCCTTCCCCGCCAAGCAGGGAGTCGCCGGTGAAGGGAGATCTTTGTAAGGGGCACACTTTTTAAAAAGTATTTCTTAAGCAAATGGACCAAACCCAGCCTGCTCCGTTCCCTTCCCCTGCTCTCTGTCCTGCCGCGGGCCCATGTGCAAAACTCTTCCCATTTTTATAGCTCGTCTCCCTTTTGATGTCTCGCCTGTATCGTAGCCGCAGTCGACACCAGTGCTCCTGGCGGCTTGAAACAGAGATCCCTACGTAAATGGGACAGCCTTCTGCCTCCGCAAAAGTACGGGGCGTTTTGAGTCCGATTTTAAGCAAAATAATAAGCTGAAAGGAGGGATTGTTCTGCTGCCGTTTCCCCGCGGTGCCGCCTGGCCCACGCTGGCTGCAGATGCTTCTCTAGAGATCTCCGAGCAGATGTTGGACTGATCTTTATTTTCACTAAATGCTTTTTTTAAAGAAATGAAGTGACTCTTCCCCGTGTTCCCGGTGGGTTAGAATCCTCCATTCTTTTTTATATATATATAAAAAAAATGTAATTTAAAGTTTGCCCTTGCGGTAGTGCAAGGGGTTTCTATACTAATTAGCAATGATTGCTAAGGAAGCAAAGAATGTAGTGGTGTAGAAAGGGATTTTTTAGTTGATGTTTCAGAGCCAAGCCTCTTCCCACCTTCCACTTCAAGCTTTTAAAGTGGATGCGACACAAGCTGATATTTTTTAAGAAAAAGCTTTTTTTTTTTTTGTAAAATTCTATTATTTTTTTCTCGAAAGACCAAGCGGAATGGCCTTACTCCGGGTATCCGGATCCCCAGGGGGTTGGTGGAGCGGCGAGGACGGTTGGTGTTCACAAACTGGTTCTCAAGGGCTCTCAAACCTTTCGATCACCGATTTAACGTCGCGACGAGACCCGGGAGCGGGAGGAAGATCGGCTCGGGGACGCCTGCACCGTCTCTGCTGGATCTTCCCTTCTCCCTCCCCTGTACCTCTGCCTCGATCCAGCAGGTTACGCTTTATAGCTGAAGTAACTGTCTATATTAGACACTTGTTTCTTATCTTCCCTCCTAACCCATATTGTTTGTTGTTTTTTTTTTAACTAGGAGGGAAGAAAACCAAGCTCAATTTTTTTTCATGATTTAATATTTATGAAGTTGTATTTAAGTGTTGGTTTTTTTTCTTTTCCTGGGGATAGTTATTCAGCGAGTAGGGGAGGCGGGTGGCATTTATATATTGACCTCTGCTTTGTAATGGGTTTTCAGAACTGCTTTTTTTGCGCGTGCGTGTTTCAAAGTGACGGGCGCCGGGTTTTCGTGACTTTTTAAAGCCGCTCGGGTGTTTCTCCACCGTGGGCAGGGGACTGGGCTTCTCCGGCCACACGGGGCTGTGGGGCGGCTCGGGGAGCAGCTGATGCCGCCGTGACCTCTGCATCAACGCCGGATGACAGGGTGGAACGTGGACGGACCTCTCCTGTGCTGCTCGGCGTTGGCATCGGCATCACCATCGTCACTGTCGGGAGCGTCGCCAGGGAGGGACAGCCCTGCGTCCCCCTGCCCTCGCCCCCCGGGAGCAGCTCGTGCCCTGCGTGACCCTTGTCCTTTCGGCTCTGTAGCGCTTGTGGCCTCGTCCGCTGGTGGAACGACGCTGTCTCTCGGGTGCGCAATACATGGTGTGCTGCTGACCCCACCGCCCGCCTGCCGCCTCTGTCTGGGGGGCTGGGGGGGGGGGGGGGGGTCAGGGGCCAAGTGGGAACTCCTCATTTCTTCCCGGGGGTGGCGGCGGAGGGCGGGGACGGTCGACGGAGACGGGGGTGTCTCTGCTTCGTGGCCCTGGGGGACGCCGCAGCTCCCCCAGCCCTTCCTGGACTACATGTCCCAGCGTGCTCCGCGCCCGCTGCGCCTCACCTCGCAAGACGGAAAGCGGCGATTGGTCGGTAGGGCGGAGCCAATCGGCGGGCGCCTTGTTGAGTCGGATCCGGGCCGGTCTGAGGGAAGGAGGCAAGATGGTTCTGGAGAGCACCATGGTGTGGTGAGCGGCCGGGCCGGGCCGGGCCAGGCCGCGGTGGGGCCCCGCGCCCCACAGCACCCGCCCCACAGCCGCGGGGGCCGGCCGGGGCCGCCGCGGGTTTCCCTGAGTCATCCCGGGCGGCCGCGGGGCCGGGGGCGGCCTGGTGTGGGAGGAGCTGTGCGGGGAGGCGACGGGGGCGCGGGGGGCGGCATTCGGGCAGAGGAGACAGGACACGGCCGGGAGAGCGTGGGTTTGAGTTGGGGTGGTGAAGGTTTTGGGTAGCCGGGGAGAGGTTGGGTGAGGCGAGGAGCGGGTGAGGCTGGGGGCCGTCGCGGAGGGTGGGGAGGGAGGGGGGTGCGTGGGACAGGCTGGGGTGAGGAGGGGTCTGGTGCTGGGGAGGGCTCCTGGCTGAGCGGGGTTCTGCAGGCGCTCCCGGGCAGCGGGAGGCCGGCGAGGCGTGGAGCAGAGGGGCACCTGGTGGGAGAGAAGACCCCGCTGAAGGGGATGGGGCAGGCGGCTGCCGTGGGGCTCAGGTGCGACAACAAACCGGGACCGCGTCCCAGCGGAGGAGAGCCGCGGCGCAGCCCCGGACTGTGCAGCGCCCGCGCTGCCGGGGCGCCGGGTGGGTGTTCTGCGGCCCGAGCAGGGTCGGCCGCTCGGGCTCGGGGCTTGCGCCGCACCTCTGGGTCCGGGGCGTGGTGGGCCGGCGCTCGGGCGGTCCTGCCTGTAGCAGCTGCCGGTTGTTGTTGCTCGGCATCAGCGTTGAGGTAAGAGGGTTTTGTCCCTGGGGGCCGAACACAGCCAGGGCTGGAAGCAGAGGCAAACTTTGATGTGTCATTATTATCACAGCACTACAGTCTTTCACTTTTTGGTTTTGGTGTTTGAGGCGGCCACGATAGAGCAAACCAGTGAAATCTGTCCAGGTTCTGTTGTTTCCTTGGCTCCACAGAGTCCCGCGGCTGTTTGTATACAGATATTACCCTAGCCTGACTCGCTGACCGTATGCCGAAGTCCTTGATGTTTTCTATGGGCAGCTCTTTGCTCTCGCACGTTTAAGGGCATTAAAACATGTCGCCGCTCCTTGTCTTGTCCTGGAGAGCGGGAGGAATTCACAATTACTCTGTGAACAGTAAGCTGCAGTTTGGAAAGCCTCAGCTGGGTCCCTTCATGTCTTTGTGCCTGAGGTCAAGTTCAGCCACTGCTGCCTCCTTGCTCCCCAGCTTGCAACGGGGTGTTTGATGTGGGACGGAGGACCCTGAGCCGGTCCTGAGTGGGGAACCTGTGGCTGCAGGGTCAGGGAAACGATTGCAAGTGGGGTGATCATTTTTTTTTTTTTTTTTTTTCAGAAGAAACTTTTCCCCTGGTGTTAAAACTAAGAAATTCTGGGAGTACTCCTCAGGGAAGTCTTAATTTGAGTCCAAAATAAACTCTTAAGCTCTTATTTAACTAGTCCTCCTTCGCAGGGTCACTTCCCTGAAGGCTGGCGTAAGAGGAGGGCTTTTTTCTGCCTGCTCTGTGCTATATTTAATAGCTGACGGAGTGGAGGGTAGGGATTTAATTACAGCGATGTTGTGATGTGGCTGCTGCCGTTAGACACTGCGGGGCACTGTTGCCTGTGTGCTGCACAGCATAAACCTGCATGGTTTGTGTAGGATATTAAAGCCGGGCTGTCGGGGTCCAGAGTTCGGCTCCTTGTGTGTCACTTCGAGGAGGGCACCGTGGCGGTGGAGCGGAGCCACGTTTGGAAAGCGCCTTGCTGTCCCTGCCCCGGGAAAACTGCTTTTTGCCTGATGAAAACTCCACGGTGGCGATGAGCGCGAGCTTTGTACTTTACTGTGGAGTGGTGTCTTCTGGGCTCTTTTTTTGTTGTGGAGAAGGAGGAAGATGTCAAGGAGACGTGGGTCTGAGGTTGGACCTGGCCGCAGTGGCCTGTCACGCTCTTCAGGGAGGAGCGGGAGCTTCCAGCTCCGGGCTGGCATTTGTCTTGTGACCCAAAGGTCGGTTCTAATCTGAACACTTGGGGAAGCACAGAGACAACTCGTCTCTCTGCCTTGGGAGAAACATCCGTCCTGCTGCATGTCCCCAGCTGTGTGACCTTAGGTGTGCTGTCCCGAAAAGCACATTTTGGGGATAAACCTCAACTGTTTCACGAGCTGACCCCCTCCTCTGTGTTTCAGCGTTGACAACAGTGAGTACATGAGGAATGGAGACTTCTTACCCACTCGCCTGCAAGCCCAGCAAGATGCTGTCAACATCGTGTGCCACTCGAAAACCCGCAGTAACCCCGAGAACAACGTGGGGCTCATCACCTTAGCCAAGTACGCCCTGGGGGGAACTGGCCTCAGGGGGCCACAGCTCCTGGCAGGCAGGCGGTGACGCTGAGGAGCGGCTGGGGGGACGTGTGAGAGAGCGCAGGGACGAAGAACAGGGGAGTGTTGCAAAATGGGGCGGCAGTAGCACAGTCTAAAACCAAACCAGTTCTTCCAGGAGGACTGGTACAAGAAGACCTGGTTCCTGGCCAGTCTCTATCTCGTTAGGCTCACTCTAGCAATGTCATCATATGTTAAGGAGGCTTTTTTCTCTCAGGACCTCTCTGCCAGACCCATCCTTTTGTGGCCTTGTGTCCCAAAGGGTGGCAAATAAGGGCTGAGCTGTCACTGCAGCTCATGGGCAGCCCTGAGAGCACGGTTCCTCCATTTTCCTGAAGTCTGTAGGACTTCAGCGCCTCTGTGAGCTCCCTCTTAGCTAGAGTTGATTAAAATTGGCCAGTGGTCTCAAGGTTGCTGGGGCAGGGGACAGAGACACACGCCAGCCTTCACGCAGACAGATTACTTTGGGTTTTTTTAGGAGATCAGGCCAAAAGTCTTGCTCCCTCTGTGCACTGACCCACCAGAGCGGAGTGCTGGCAGATGCTTGGAGCAGACACCAGCTGCGGGCTTAGTGCAGGGAGGGCTTTTCTTACCCCCATAGCAAATAAAGGGTTTCGTGAAGAAATTCTCAAAGAAGAGGTCGCTGACGTAAGTGTGTTTGTGTTGCAGTAACTGTGAAGTGTTGACCACACTCACTCCAGACACGGGCCGGATCCTTTCAAAGCTACACACGGTGCAACCCAAAGGGAAAATTACCTTTTGCACGGGGATCAGAGTTGCTCACGTAAGTGGTCCTGTTGTCCTCACGAGTGAGTCTGTGCCTTTCTCTGTAATTCCTTTTGCCTTAGTGTGTCCTGTTGAATTACCTGTCCTGCTGATGGCTCAGATACGGGAAATCTTGCCCTCTTTCCACCTCTGGCTGAGCAGTGCCGAGCAAATAATTTTAGTTTTGCCTCTGTCTCCCATTCTGCAAAACGCAGAATTTATAAAATCCAGTATAAAAGCTCAGAGGTTTCGTAGCCTGGTCCTGGCTTGCTTCGGAGGAATCTGGCAGCTGTTTCTCAGAATTCCAGCCGGGCCGTGCAGCCCTGCTCACCCTGAGGAGAGCAGCCGCCACCCGAGGAGTGTCCCCCAGGATGTGGCCACCCTTTTGTCCTGTTTTCTTGCTCTGTCCCAGACTGTCTCTGTGCCAGCAGGCTGCTCCCAGCTGAGTCATAACTGCTAGCGAAGGGGAGGCCCCTGAGATATGCCTGCTTGTAGAGAGTTTGGTGAAGCTTGCATTCAGCCTAAATTTTTCTGTGTACCAGGAAAAGTATCAGGGGCGACTGCTGGCCACCCCTTTTTCCTGAGAATTGCTCCTCTAGTACAATATGACTTCTGTCTTGCAGCTGGCTTTAAAACATCGCCAAGGCAAGAATCACAAGATGCGAATCATCGCCTTCGTTGGGAGCCCTGTAGAAGATAATGAGAAAGATGTGAGTAATGGCCAGTCAAAAGAAAATATGTTGGGTCAGCTCTGCGCTCTGCCTTGAGCCATAAATCTGGTTTATCGCTTATTCCCTGCCCTGTATTGAAAGTAAAGTTTTATACCCCAGCGAGGAGGCTGCTTGACGGAGCCCCTTAAGCAGAGCAGTCCTCAGCTGGGAGGAGAGGGAGGGAGAGAGAAGGCCAGATCCCTGGGCACAGCCAGGCCTGAGCCAAGGACAGAGATCCAAATCTCCCGCTGTTTTGTGTAGGATTGCTTCCCCTCCCTGGTTCAGGTGGCTCCAGAGGGAGCTTGCGCCACGTCCCATGCCTCCTGGCTTGTGGCTGTCACCTAGACCACTTTGGGCTTTTTGCCTGAGGAGCTTGGGGAGGAAGTCTGTGTCCCTGAGCAGAAACGATGCGCCCAGCCTTTGGAAGATGCTGTTCCGTTGGCACTTAATGCAAGCGAAGTTAATCCCGATGTTCTGGGTGTCTTGGAAAGAAAGGTCAGAAACGTGAGGAGATGCTGCCTGTCCCAGCCTCTTGCTGTCCCCTTCGATGGGGACGGTTACTTGCTTTGGCAGGAACAGCTACCTCGCTTGTGCCACCTCGCAGCCCCCCGGGCACTGTGCGGTTAGCTCCTGTCCCACCTAGAGAGGTGAAATGCCTCAAACGCTTTCCTACTGGGAGGGCTTGAAACTGGGAAGCTGATTTTGGGCTTCGTGCCTCAGGGGTTGAATCCTAAGCGCTGTTGTCTGGTCTCTGATGAGCTGAGCGTGGGTAAGAGCCGAAATCCAAGCTAATGCCACAGTGTCTTCTTGTTGCAGCTGGTGAAACTGGCAAAGCGTCTTAAGAAAGAGAAAGTCAACGTTGATATCATCAATTTTGGAGAAGAGGTGAGGCTTCTGCTGTGTGTCTGGCATAAGATCCAAGGCGGGATTTTGTATCCGTTCCAGCCCGGAGCCCTTACCCAGACCCGTGAGGATGAGGACAGTTCTCTGAGCCTCAGTCTCTTCAGCAGCTGCCCCCGTAAAAACGCTGGTGTGGAGAGTAACGTTTCCCTCTGGGAAGACACCTCTCCTGTTTCACTGCAGGCTCGTTAAATGCTTCCCGTTCTGATGGAAATAGTGGAGCTCTTGGCTCCCTCGTAGCACGGAGAGATGCGGGGTACACGGAGCAGCTGGCCATCCCTCTCGGAGCTGAGGAGGGAGCCAGGCGAAGCTCCAGTCCCAGCCTTTCTCTTTGGCCCTAGGAAGCCAACACGGACAAGCTGACTGCCTTCATTAACACCTTAAACGGGAAGGATGGCACCGGCTCCCACCTGGTGACGGTGCCGCCGGGGCCAAGCCTGGCCGATGCCCTCATCAGCTCCCCGATCCTGGCCGGGGAGGGAGGTGCCATGCTGGGCCTCGGCGCCAGCGACTTCGAGTTCGGCGTGGACCCGAGCGCAGACCCGGAGCTGGCTCTGGTGAGCGGCGGGGAGGTGGAAGGCGGCTGGGGCGCCGAGCTCAGTCCGTCCGAGCGCTGCTGAGCACAGCTCCCTGCCTGTCCCTGTCTCCGCAGGCTCTGCGCGTCTCCATGGAGGAACAGAGGCAGCGGCAAGAGGAGGAGGCCCGGAGGGCTGCGGCCGCCTCTGCGGCCGAGGCTGGGATCGCAGCCACGGGCGGGGATGGTAAGGAGCTGGGCAGGGAATAAAGCAGGACAGGCAGGGTGTTCCCTAGGGAGGGTGTCCGGTCAGTGTGCTGTCTCACGTGGCAGTGCTCGTAGCTGCGAGGCTGCCCAATGCTGCGGGCAGCGTCTGCGTCCATGGCGGGGCCCTTCTGCACAGCGTGGCGCTTCCTGGAGACACTGGGGTGCAAGGCAGGAGGCGGTTTCTGCCCCGGAATATCGGAGGGAGGCAGTTTAACTGCAGCGTGCTGGGGAGCTACCTCTGCTTCTGCTGAAACTCCCGCTTCTGAACGCTGCAGGGAGCCGCTCTGCTCTGGCCCCATTCCCCAGTGAGGCCGTGTGTGCGAGAGGACCGGGAATCGTGTCGGGCGCTGACCCCGCCGGGGCGACACCCTTGCTGGCTTCTGAGGGTGGGTTTTGTCTGCACAGATTCGGACGATGCTCTGCTGAAGATGACGATAACTCAGCAGGAGTTTGGCCGTGCTGGGCTGCCCGACCTCAGCAGCATGACGGAGGAGGAGCAGATCGCCTACGCCATGCAGATGTCACTGCAGGGAGCGGGTGAGTGCCCGGTGCCGGCTCTCGGCCCATTCCCAAAGGGAAAGCCAAGGGGCAGCTCCTCTGCCTCTGGGACTGGAACCACCGGCCCCTACACCCCGATGTGTCCCACAGTGGGGCTTTGTCAGCTGGGCAGGGTCCAGATCTCCCTGAGCACTTGTGCGGTGGGTGCAAGGGTCGCTCCCATGAGCCGTGGGGGGCCGTGGGCACGTAAATCATCCGTCCTCAGCTGCCCCTCTCCTCCAACAGAGTTTGCCCAAGCGGAGGCGGCAGAAGTGGACAGCAGCACAGCCATGGATACCTCTGAACCCGCAAAGGTGAGGTTTTGTCCTCCTGGGAGGGGATCCCGTCCCAGCCCTGTCCCCTCTGCCTGTGGGAGGAACATGGAGGACCCAGCCTGTCCCCAACTCCTCTCCCTCTGCCCGCAGGAGGAAGACGATTACGACGTGATGCAGGACCCCGAGTTCCTGCAGAGTGTGCTGGAGAACCTGCCGGGCGTGGACCCCAACAACGAGGCCATCCGTAACGCCATGGGCTCCCTGGCCTCGCAGGCCTCCAAGGAGAGCAAGGACAAAAAGGAGGAGGAGAAGAAATGAGGGCGTGGGGCCGGGGCTCCCTGCCGCTGCCCGCGGGGTGAGTCGGCCGCCGGCCCGCGGGGCCGGGGCCGGTGTGGGTGGGTTCTGCTGTACCGGGGCAATAAAGGCTTTCCATGGGGCTCGCTGTCCCGACGCCTCAGTGGGGGTGAGCCCTGGTGGGGGCCAGGCCAAGCCGCTCCTGCGGGGCCTCTGCTTCCCCCTACGCTGGGGGGACTGGGCCCTGGCCTTCCCCTATACTGGGGGGAACTGGGTGCCCAGAACCACTGTACTTGGGGGGACCGGGCCCCGGGTCTCCCCTGTGCCCCGGGTCTCCGCTGCGCCCCGCCTGCACACGTGTCTTGAGGGCGTGGCCTGGCTGCCCAAGCCCCGCCCCCTGCGCCACCTCCCAGCGTACCCTGCTGCTGCCCGCAGGATGTTTACAGTGAGGCCGGAGGGGGTGGGCCTTGGTACTTGATGGGCAGTGGAGTCAGCCAATCAGTTTGGCGGGGTGGCATGGACGTTGTCAGTTCATGGGCCTGGGGAGTTGGCCAATAGAGTGGGGAGGAGAGCTGGGGAGGGCGGCATTTTGTGTTGAGTGGCGGCCAGGCGGCTCAATGAGTGCCGTGGCTTCGTCATGGCGGATTGGCGGGCGGGCGGGCCAGCCAACGGGGGGGCAAAAAAGTAGGGGCGTGCCTGAGTGACAGGGCTCATCACCAACGGGGTTGAGTGCTGTGCATCAGGTGCCAGGTGGAGGTGGGCGGGCCGGATACGCAGCCGCCTCCCTGAGTGACAGCGTTACCAGCAAATGGGAGAAAAATGTTGGAACCACCGCTGAGAGCTTCCGACCAATGGGAGTGGTGGAGGGGCGTTGAGCGACAGGTCCCTCGCTCAATAGGAAAACAACAGCTGGGAGACGCCCTGATGAACATTTCCTGCGGCCAATAGCTGTGAGAACCCGTGCTTGAAGGATAGCTTCGTTTGACCAATGCAAAACAGGAGGAGGCGGGCTGGCTTGATGAACAAAGCTTCCAGCCAATAAGCAGCTGGATTGCTTCGTGGGCGAGCCAAGGTCAACCACCAATAGGAAGCGGGGTAGGTGGGGACCGTGCATTGAATGGCACCCGCGGTCCCCAATGAGCAGACTCCGTGGGAGGCAGGCTCCAAGCGCGGAGTTGTCGTCCGCTCCGCCAACGGCGAGTGCGAGCAGCCGCGACCACCCGGGAACGACAGCGGCGCTGGCCAATCCCAATGCGCGAGGCGGCGAGTGGCGGGCGGCGCTACCAATGGGGCGGCGGGAGGGGGGGGGGCGAGGCGGGAGCGCGGCGTGCGAGCGGCCGGCGGCGGAGGGCGGGGGGCGCGATCCAAGCAGGAAGTGGCTGATGAGAAGCGGCCGCCGCGGAGGGGCCTGGGCGGGAGCCGGCCGCCCCCCGTCCGCAGCAGCAGGTACCGCCGCCGCGGGACCCCCGGGCCTCTACACGGCCCCAGGGGGCGCTGGGGGTGGTCTCGGGGCGCCCGGGGCCTGCAGGGGGGTTGGGGGCCTGGAGGGGCGTGGGCAGGCCTGGAGGTGGGGGGGCCCGGTTAGAGGGGGCCGTCCTGCCCCTCTCCCCCTTCGGGGCTGGGGTGAGGAAGAACCGCCCCCCTCCCCGCTCGGGCTGTGGGGCGGTGGTAACGGGCGGCCCCTCCCCTTCGGGTGGGGTCACGGTCCCCCCCTTACCCATGCGGGCTTTGGGGTGGGGGTACCGGTCACGTTCTCTCCTCCCGGGTTTTGGGGGCAAGTACCGCTTATCCCCAACCTCCCCGAGATGTGGGGCGGGTGGCAGCCTAACGGTCATCCTGTCCTGTCGCCTTGTGGAAATGGGGGGGAGGGAGGGGGATAGCAGTCATTCCCTCGGGGGTTTTGGGTGGGGGAGCGGTCGCGTGCCCCTGCGCGAGCTGGGGAGGGGGGGCTGAGCGCATCCCTCCCCCCAGGCCTAAGGGTTGTTTTTTTTTGGGGGGGGGGGGGGGGAAAGAGGGCGGGTGGCACTGGTCGTGGCTCCCCACTGTCTCTAGGGAGCCTGGTCCATGTCCCCCTCCCTCCCCAGTGGTGGAGGGGCTGATAGTGCCCACCTGCATCTCTTGGGGACACCTGGGCTTGTTCCCGCCTCCCTGACATCACTGGGGAGGGGGGCTCTGGTCATGTCGCCCTGTAATTAGGGGCAGGATGAGACCTCTCATAGCTCCTCTGCAGCTGGGGGGCTTTGGGAGGGGACGGGGGCCGTTCATGTGCCCCCCCCCCAGCTCCTCTCTCCATCTGTGGGATTTGGGACTCCTGTCATTCCCTTCCAGAGGTCCTGTGACTGAGCCCCTTCCTCCTCCCTGCCCTGGGGGGCTGGGGGGGAGGCAGCCGTCCCCCTCCACCACAGGGCTCAGAGAGGGGCTGGCAGGGGTCCCCCCAGTTCTTTAGCTGTAACTTCTCTTACAAACAAGGTGGTGTCTTCTTTTGGGGCCCCAGTTCCTGGGGGGATTTTCTTGCTCCTCCAGTTTTTGAGGAGTGGCCGTGTGAATAAGAAGCTGGTCGGGCTTTGGGCTGTTTGGATCCTCTCTGGTTTCTCTAGGTACCTGTGTCCTGAGGATGATGTTTGCGAACGGGGAGCGTGGGTTTCTTATCACACCCCAGTGTCCTGGGAAGAACAGTGCTGCGGCTACCAAATGGTTTAGGGTTTTGGGAGGAGAGAAGCTTGCTATTGCACCGGTTTTGGTGAGGGAAGAGAGTATGGGTGGTGCAGAGAAGATCCCGTTGAAGCCTCGGTAGTGCAGCCTGTGTGTTTTTGGGTCCCGTAACAGCTGTCTGCCTCTTCAGGAGAGGTGGGGAGGAATCGGGAAGCTCTCTAGGGGTGCCCGTTGTAGTTCCAGATGCAGGAGACGGCTCGCGGAGAGGTGGGCACCATCCTAAATTGGGGTCTAGGCCCACCCTGATTTCCTGCAGGGAAGAAACTGGGAATAGCAAAGACTAACGGCAGGTTCTTGGCGTCACTTCTCAAGGTTCCCAATGAGGCTTGGGGGATGCTGGCCTGCCTTGGGACTGCGGGCAGTGAGGTGGCCCTGGGCTGCAGGTGCGTTCTGAAGTCCTGGGGAGGAGGAGGCCGGGGGCAAGGAGTGGACCTTCTGCAGGGAAGTCAAGCACTTCAGCGGGGCTATTTTTTGTGGGTCTTGGCCACCTCCTTAAGAGCCTGCCATTTTTTTGTTTGTGAGAGGGAGAGTGGGTTGGTAGTAAGAACATGTTTTCTTTCAAACTCAGTTTCTTTTCTCTCTTTTCCCATTTCTTGGTCTCAGCCCCTGTAAAGTCCCCGAATTCCTCACTGCTGGTGGCTGTGTGTGTGATCTGGTACCGGGCAGCCCTTTGGGGGCTGTGATTATCTTCCCACAATTAGTCTAATTCAAGGAGACTTCCCTAGAAGGTGAACAGGGGAAGTTTGATAGCCTCCATGCTTAGGTTTTAAGCAGAGCGTTAGGCGTTGAGCCTTGTTTGTGGAAGCAGCTGCCTCAAAGGATGTATTTTTAGTGTGTTTGAGGAGGAAAAAAAAATGCGTCACCCCACGTGTGGCCGTGCTGGCATTCGCAGAGGCGGGAGGACTGGCAGAGGTGCTTCCTAAAGACTTTCTTCCCCTGAGTCTTCCTGGTCAGGAGCGGCAGAAGGATTGGTGAGCTCTACAAGTGCTTTTACTCCTGGTGTTAATCCTGCAGTTTGGCCTGTGCGAGGGGTGCCCGATTCCCCATAGGGACCATTCTGAACCAGTGGGAGCGTACAGAAATGCAAGACTCCGGCTGTTGGAGAGGTGTGGAGGCAGCTCAGGTTCTCCCGTGATGACCAGGAGTATCAACAGCACCCGAAGCTCTCACTGTCTTGCAGGAATCACCTTTGTCTCTAGTTTCCTGGGTTTATTCCCCCCATTAGGTTCTCCTGGGTCTAATCCCTCCTTCCACTGATGTGCGATTGCCCCCTGCAAGATATTTTCTAGGGCTTTAATTTATTTCTACCACCAAGTACCTAAGCACACATCTGGGTATTATAAAAATAATGATGCGCTAATAGCAAGCGAGTGCAGTTATGGCGCGGGGCTGTCGTCACGTGTGTCGGGAGCGAGGGAACTCTGTGTTCCCTTCCTTTTGGCATCCTACGTGACAGATTTTCTATTTATACCGCTAGAATAAGTGGGGTGTCCTGGCTGAGTTTAGACACTTTACATTATAAAACCCAATGTGATGAAATAGCACAAAACACACCAGGATGGAGGTAACTGGTAACCGCTCATCACGACGTGGAAATGAACCCAGGTGAGGGGAGAGTCATTAGGCTGAACGCCTGGGGAGATCCTGGTCATTCTTCCATGAAATGTCTGCCTGGAACCACCGAGCCCTTGTTCGTGTACACCAGCGTGGATGCTGGTCACACTGGTAAATCTGGGAACAAAAACCTCCCCGCATTGACACTGAGGCTGCTTTATGCTGATCGTGCCTACAAAAATGCCTGCCAGTGTTTAAAAACTTAATTTTTCAGGCCGGCCAAATCGTTGGGATTTCTGGATCTCGTCCACCACTTGTTTGTTTTGATATCTCCAGAAGTTAGCAGATGGTAGAGACTTAATTCTGTTAAACGTATGGGAATTTAATCCCCATCCAGCCTCCGGTCAGGATGTGTCGTCTCGGTGTGGCAGCTGTGCTCCGTGCCGGGAAGGGAGCTTGGGACCAGGACTGGGCTGCTGGGCTCCTCGCCGCGGATTTGCACCCATTGCGAGGATGGGGCATGGGGAGGAACTGAGTTGCCTGCTCTGTTCCATGATGAAGCATCTTTTTTTGCTTGAATTTGGTGAAATGTGTGAGCTAGCTATTCATATCCCGGCAGGGGGAATCTGTGTCTTTGCTGCATGTTGGTGAGAGACCGTCTCCTCCCCCCTTCCTTCGCAGCCGATTTTAGATTTGCCTCTTGCTTTTAAAGATTCACTTGCTGTCTCAAAACCTATTGACAGATAAAAATGATGTTTCGGTGGCCATACCTGCCAGTTCTGGCTCTGACACCAGCCCTTTCTTTTTATGTCTCTGTAAATGTTATTCTCTCCTGTTTTTCTTTCCCCACGATGCGTCGGAGGGAAATGTGGGGTGGTTTTGTCCTTGCCACATGTGATCCAAACAGCGGGGAGGGATCCTCAAGAAGCCCCCTTAGATGGGCGGAGCAACAAAGGGGGCACATTTTTTAATTACAGCAATCATAAATTTGCTTTATAAAAAAAAAAAAAGAGGGTTCAAACTCTTCAGAACCAGCGTCTTCAGACTGAAAGCAGCAAGGCAGTTGTTTCCTTCCTCGCACGAGAGCCGGGGCCGTCTCGCTCAGCCCTGCGGCGGTGAGGAGCTCCAGCCTCTGCCCAGAGCGTTTGGAGACGATGCTTGAAATGATGGGGCAGCCCGGGCTGGCGGATGCCGCTCCCTTGTCTGGGCGGGTTGACGTGCTGCGGTGAATAGCACGGTGTGGGTTGGTTTTTTTTCTGGGGATGTCTGTACAGGACTGAAACCAAGAGCAACCTATGCACATCCTCCAGCAAAAAATTCAGCCTCCGTACTTCAAGCTGCTTTGAAATCAGAGGCAGTGGGCAGACTGCAGCTGCGGATGCTGCGAGGGGGAGAAAATATATATTCTTCCTTGTTAAATTTTAAAGCGGGGACGATGGGGGTGTGTGAGAGAGGAGGCAGCATTTAAAAAGGAGGGGGAAATACCGCTGCTGGGCACAGACCTTCGTCCCTCGGCAGAACGGGGCTGGGTGGCGTCGGATGCTCTGGGGGCACAGGCGCCTTGCTCGTAGCTGGGGAGCCCTTTTGCACCGACACAGCTTCTATCATTTATTTACAGAAATAGATACGTACTGCCCGACCGAAATAAGTCGTGCTAACGCAAAAAGACTTTTTTTTTTTTTTTTTTGCTGTTGCAGGCCTTGTTTGTTGGTCTGGAGTAGGATTTGCCTGCTCTTTGCTCCCCCTCCCACGGTTTTTACCCCACGCCGAGCGAGTTCTGCCAGCAAAACCTCTAGGTGTGCCGGGGACGGGTCTGGGCACAGGGACAGCCTTGGCTCCAGGTTTGGAGGCTGGGATTTGCCACGGTTTGCATCATCGCGGCTGTGTCTGGTGGGGGATAATTTTTGCTCGGTGATACGGTCGGGGGCATACGAGCGAGGCGCGTTTGCGTTGCCGTGCCGGCGGACGGGCCCGGAGCCCTTTGCCGCACCGGTTTACCCTCTCGGTGCGGCTCCCGTGCAAACGCCGGGCCTCGCACCGTCACCAGCTCTCTGCCCGCTCGCTCTCCCTTAGGAAATGGAGCCAGGAGGGGGTTTTCAAGCGGCACTCCTCCTCCTCGAGCTGAACCGAAACAGCGCTGGCTGGCTTGTGCAGGCACGCAGCTCGCCAGCCGCTTCAGCCGAGGCATTCGCAGTCCTTGGGTTTGGGGTTTTTCTGCGAAGGGGAACGGCTGCTGCCGCGAGCTGCAGTAATCATGGACGTGCTGATTCCAGACCAAGGATGAGAAGGGCCTGCCTGTTCCCCTCGGGAGGGGATCCTGCTGTTGCCATGCTCCCAGCCGGCAGAGGCGGCTTTGCCACGCCATGCGGGAAAACTGCAGGCGACGGGATTGCCATGGCTGCTCAGCAAACCGCTGCCGGCGCCCTGCATTTCTCCTCCGCTCCCGCTTGACCTGCGGAAACGTCCAGCTGGCTTGGCTCCAGTGCAAGGTCCGGTGGTTGGGCGTACGAGGAGGAAGGGGCAGCGGGCCCTGGCGAGGCTGCTGTGGCGGGGAGATGCCCAGACCAGCTCTGGGCTGGCCGTGCGACCTGTTTAGATGGTAATGCGGAGGGACGGCTGAGCAGAGCACAATGGAGCACAAAACATGCGCATAATGGCTGAAGTTTTAATCCCCTGCTGCCGCCTGGAGCAGGGAAAACAATGCGGAGGGTTTCAAATAGCCCATCCAGCGCCCTGGCAGAGTATTATTTTCTACCTGGTACCCCCAGAGAGCCTTTTCCTGTGCTAGAAGCAACGAAAAAAGGAAAGGGGGAATGAAGGAGGGACAGACAGACCGAGCCCATTCCAAGGCACGTCAGCAGCAGGACACAGGCTTCGCTTGGGGCAAGGCAGCATGCCTCCCTGAGAGGCAGTAGATTTCATTGGGAAAAATTAATAATTAAACTCTTGGAGTGCCTTAAAGTGGCCGTTCCCTCCCCGTCTGTCAGTGAGCTGATAGCCAGGCTTGGCAAGAGCCGCCGAGCATCCCACCGTGCCACCTTCTCCTTGTGTGTTATCTGGGTCGTGCCGCAACAGCATCCGGATGCGGGACGAACCAGACCTGTTGTGTTTCTGGCCGCGCCGCGCTCTGAGAGCACGCCGGTTATTTGCCGGCTGCTGCGGCGGAGCGGGATCCGTGGCTGAGGTCTTGGCAGGAGAGAGGGGACCTGCCGCAGCGGACCCTGCTGAAACCATCTAGGCAGGACAGCTTGGGCCTCGGAAGGGCATGACCAGAGGGGCACAGCGGCTAACGTGGAGAGATACCCTGCCCAGAGCTCACTGAAAATGGAGGAGCAGGCTCGGAGAAGAGTGTCTCGGAGCCGACCCAGTGTGAGGGAGTGTGTTATTCCAGCAGAAGCTGAGTTTGTGCGGCTTGGAGGTGTTGCAGAGAGCGGGTTGGAAGCAAATAACCAGCAGGTCGGCTGTGCAAGCTGAGCCCCTGCTCATGTTGGGAGGCCGCGATACCTGCCTGGCTTCGTCCCTCAAAACCAGTACTGCCCCGCCATCCTTTCCCAGCTTGATAACAGCTGCTGGGAATATATATCCAGGCGTGCTGGGGTCGATTGAAATCAAATCTGGATTGAATCACACCCAGCCCTTCTGCCCCCTTGGCCTTGAGATGGGACATGCCAGGAAGCATGGCCATGGGCTGCTCCGTACGGACTAGCCCTCACGGGACAGGTTATCGGATCATCGCCCGCAGGAGCCATTTCGGCAGCAGCATTTGCCTTTATTGTGGGTATCCAAGCACGCTCGTGTTCAATAAAGGACAAAAAAAAAAGCCTGAAGTGCTGGAGCAAACTCTGTCCGGATCATGTCATCGTTGTCTCTTTTCTTTCCCTTAAATCCTGCAGCCATGGCTACTTTTGGATCCAGCCTTTGCGACTGGAAACACACAGGGAGGCTGTGAAAGCCGCTCTGGCCCTCCCCAAACACCCCCGAACCCCAAGCCTGCGCGGGGGCCACGTCTGCCAGGGGCACGTCCGTTGCTGGAGCGCATGGCGCCTGTGCCTTGGAAGCGGATAAACCCTGCCCTCCCGACACGGCCAGGGGCTGTTTGCTGCTTAATGTGGGGGGAGACGAAGCCCCAGGGAGGGGGCGGCCATCACGCACCGAGGACGAGGGTGTTTCTGGGTGCAGACTTTGTTCCTGGAGGTGCCGAGCGCCTGGATTTTGTACCGGTAGCGTTTTGCGCGTTCCTGTGCCGAGGCCTTAATTGCTCGGGCCCCCGCCAGCCGCTCCTCCAGCATCGTTTCCCCTTCTGAGTGTGTGCTAAAAACGTTCCTTTTGGGGGTGATCCTCTCCTTGTTTGGTCTGAACCAGGAGGTGCCGGCTCTTTTTTTGGAAAGCCTGATGCTAACGTCTCTTCCCCCGCGCGCTTGGTAAATCTAGCGGAGCTGTTGGCTAGCCGTAACCCCGGAAAACAGCTGAACAAAGAGTTGGGGGTGGCAGGCGGAGGCCCTGCTGGGCGGCACGGCGGCCCGGCGCGCGCGAGGAGCGAGACTGAAGTTCGCTCCCGAGCGAGGAACGGGCCTCGCACCTCTCCGCGACCCGGCAGCGTCTGCCGCTGCCTCTGTGCTGCCGGCTGGCCGGAGGGGACGGCTGGATGGGCCTGGAGCGCCCGTTCCTGCTCCGCTGCTTGCGCTGCTGGGTGGCTTCGGTCAGCTCTGGGTTTCTAAACTGGGGACTACTGGTCCTTAGACCGCCCTTAGGTGCTCTTTTCCCACGTGCTTGGAGCCTAGCAGAGGGTTTCTCCTTAGGTCCCAGTGGATGTTGGGCTGTAGGCAGCAGCTTCCTGGATGGAAAAAGGGAAACGGAGCTCCCAAAGCCGGGAACCTCAGGTCCTGAGTGTGTGTTTGGCTTTGAGCAGGAGCCTGGGGGCCTGGGCATGGAGATGGCGGCTTATGAAACGCCCCAGACACTGCCGTGCTTTGTCGTGAGCTTACCTCCTCTGTGCCTGCTTCTGACCGAGCCTTGAAGCTTCCGCAGCCCCGCTGAGGTGAAGAAAGGGGGGGAACCGGTCAGCTCAGGCCTCTGGATGCTTCTGGGCTTCGACTCAGGCCTTTCCCCCTTTGCGAGATCTTGAAGAATCCTAAAACCAGAGACCCCGCACCTTCTGCCTTACTCCGTCCTTCGGAGGGGCCGGAGGGGTGGTCTGCGCTCCCCCGTCAGATGGTATTTTCTCTCTCTAGCGTCTCTCCCGTGTGGTTCTTGATGTGTTCCCAAGCTCCACAGCATCCTTGGGGTGCCCTGATCTTACAAACGCTGAAGCGAAGGGATTCTCGCTCCCTTTTCCCCTGCGTTGGCCGATCCGAGTCTGGCCAAGCTCCGGGGACCGCAGAGGCTGCTGCTTCAGCAAACGCAGACTCCTCTCTGTCCCAGAGCTCCCTGGAAAGGGCCAGGAGATAGGGAAGAGCCTCTCCAGGAACATCTAGGAATATCGAGGATTTTGCTTTGGGTTTCAAGTGCAGGGGAGGCTGCAGACGCTGCCGGGGAGGCTGGGAACCCTGCTTCGGTGCCAGCAGAGCCCGGGCAGCCCGTAGCGGCAGCTGCTCCCCGCAGCCCCGTCGCCCGCAGCCCGCCCTGCCCGTGCGGACGGCCGCAGCGGGGAGGCCGAGCCGCGGAGCTGCTGGGCCCCGGCGCTGGCAGATGGCAGGGGAAGGGGGGGCCGCTCCCGCCGTCAGCCGCTGCGCTGGGGGGCAAGGCGGCGGGGAGGGACCCCTCCAGCTCGCCTCGCCACCGCCTGCGGAGCCGCCAGCGGTTGCCGTCGGACCATCGCCGTACCCGGAGCCGCCCTCCCGAAGCGCCAGGGCGGCAGGGGAGTTTGGTGCTGGGTTCTTTCAGTTATTTCTCTCTCTCGTTTTTTTAATTTATTTTCCCCTGAACCTCCCCTCCCACTGCAGCCGTCCCCGCTGAGCCCTGACCTCATGATGTCACGCTGGGAGTAGGACGTGTTGCTGGTTCTTGTTTAACCAGCCTGCCTTTCTGTCATTTTCCCCCTCTCCTACACGTGAAACCTGAGACCGCTCTCTGTCCCTTCCCCCTCTTTTTTTCTCCTTTCCTCCCTCTCCTCTCCATCCAGAAGCTCCTTCCCATCAGGTCAGTACTGGGCTTGGGTCCCTGGCACAGCGGCTGCCTCTCCGGAAGCGCAATGGGGATGGCGTTTGCAAACCGTGCCGCTAAAGGCTTGCTAGATAAGCAAATTCTTAGGAGATCAGGAGGCAGAGAGAGAAATCTCGTGTGCTGGCAAGAGGTCGGTGCTGTGATTTGGGAATAGGCAGCGTGGGTTTGGACTACGGTTACGGAGCAAGTGTCTGCGAGCGGGAGCCGGGGTGTGTCACTGAGGTGATGGCTGGGGGACTTCGTGGATCGCCGAGGTGTGGATGACACGTGGGAAGGGGCGGAAAAGCATTTGGGGTCGCGAAGGAGCGCGGGACAAGTGCGAGGGGACGGGCACGAGCAGAGGCTGCCAGTTCCCTCCAAGGGCTGTTCCCCAAATTGCTTTGTTGCCCTTGATGCTGCTTCTCTGCTTGCTTCCTTCATCCCGAGAAGGGGGAAGTAATATTTCCTCGCTGATAGGGAGGAGAAGAGGGGGTATGGGAGATTTAATTCCATGTCTGTGGATCCACAGATTTTAATTTTGGTTGCATGGACATGGAATTAAAAGACAGACCTTTAATGTGCAAGAGCCATTCTCAACCTTCGTTTGTCTTCTGACCTGTGTTACCTCTTCTGAAGCTTGGCTGAATCCCTTCTGCTTTTTACATTAGCAAAAACTAATTATAGTTCTGGAAAGTAGTGAGGGGCGGCTAGCGAACGTTGGAGTTGGAGGATCTGTCTGGCACCGTGCTAGATACCAGAAGGTGGTTCCCAGAGCAGCCGGCGCAGGAGGGGCCTACGCAGAAGCAAAGAAGGCGGAGAGGGGAAGGATGTAGCTCCAACAGGTACGGGGTTTCAGCGGAGTGGGGTCCGTCGGTGGCAGAACGGGTCCCGATGCGATGGGAGATGGTCCTGGGACGGGTGCTGGTCCGGCTCCGTTGGTGTGGTGTTTACATCACCCCGCGCCTCAGTTTCCTCACGTGTAACGGGGAGCAGGGGCTAAAACCCAACTTCGTCAAGAGTGTGAGCTCGTTAGGACGTTACCTGTACGCCTGATCTTGCTTAAGAGGGAAATGCTGATTGGAGATGGGGAGAAGAACAAAGCCCTCTTGCGGGTTCAGCGTACGGTTTTCTGCGGGGCTGACAGCAGCGCAGCCTGTGTTGCCTGAGCAAGCAATCCTTCTGAGTCATTCCCTGGTAGCTTGCTGTCAGACTAATAATGTCTCTTAAACTCCTTTTGTCTCAGAAATCTTGTTTACTTTTTGGCCTCAATTTGGACAGTAAAATGACACTGTTCTGTGTCACTTGAAAAATACCGAGTTGGTTTCAGCTTCCTGTTGGGGGAAGGAGCTCCCTGTCTGCTTTTCAGGAAACTCTCCCTTTTGGAGATACCCTGTTTGGAGCAGGGCACCCTGTGCTGCAACGAGAAACTTAAACCAACTAAACAAAACCCAGTCATTTTACAGTGGCTTTCTACTCCAAAGCCACGGCTGCTCGTACCGACTTGTGCAAAACTTGTCAAAACTACACTTCTAGTCCGAAAACAAAGGAAAGCCGCGCGTTTATCTCGCACAATCTCTCGACCACGAAATCCGGGCAGCGGCTCCGCGGCGCTCTGGGCTCTGCTCCCGGCTGTGCTTTCTTTGACGAGTTGCAGGGCTGCGGGGAAGGCAAGGCATGGCAAGGCTGCTGCGCCATGGCTTTATCCGCGCCGGGGCAGATGCCGCCGATCCCGTCCCTGCCTGGCACCAGCTGCGAGCCGCATCAACCATTAATGCGGCTGTTTCGTGGGAGCGCGGCGGCGGGAGGAGCTGCCCCTGGAGGGAAGGGAAGGGGAACAGATGAACGCTGGCCGTTGCATAAATAACCGAGAGCGGGGCTACCTCCGGCTTTTCTTTCCTTCTCTCCACCAGTTGCCAGTAACGGGGGGCCGGGGGATTTGGAGAGCCAAGGGAGGCACTGAAATGGAGAAAACGTGCCAGGTGCTATGAGTTTGTTGCTCTGGGAATTTGCCCCCCCCGTCCTCCCCCCCTCAAGGTCTCCACCAGGGAGTGAGATTGTATAACACCCAGCGCTCGCTGGGCTCATTAAAAACAGTTGTTCTCACCGGTGACGTCTCCTCTGCACAAAGGCTGGGGCTTTTGAGCAGGGGAGCAGTTTCAAAACAGCTCCAAGAGCCCCGGGAGGATGAGAGAGGCAGCGATCCGCTCGGCTCCCTGCCGGCCAGGTGAACCTGTCCTTATTATTCTGTGTTTTGCAGATACCCACGGCAGAGATTTGGCCGGCGGAGGCCAGCGGCTCGAGGCCTGGGTTCAGCGGCACGGGGACAGGCTTTGTCAAAGGTTTCCTCTGTGCCTCGGAAGCTAATCCCGCCTGTCACGTGGTGCCGGGAGTGCAGCCGTTCCCGCTGGCCTCGGACGCGGTGGCAGCAGGCAGGGCGGCAGGCAGGGCCACAGGCAGGGCAGCAGGCCCCCCCCCCCCCATTAAACCTGGCTTAACTTTGCTCCAAAGTCAGGCTTTGGAGGGTAATTTTTCTTCTTGTTTTGGTGCAAACTTGCTGGTGGGCAAGGCCCCGTGAGGGTCAGGAAGGGAAACAGGAAAAGCAGCTTTTAAAAATAGCAAGCCCTTGAAATAGTCCCAGCGATCGGCCTCCTTTGTCTGAACCGCTCTGGCTGCTCTGGAGCAGCCCCCACTTGCCCCACCGGCCAGCGGGCCAGGCTCGGCGGGCCCGGTGCTTCCACAGACGGTGTCCGCCACTCCCCTGCCAAAAAAAGTGCGGCGAGAAGTCCGTTGGGTGCTCTTGGCGTCGAGGGTGAGTGTGCGGTCCTCCGTGCCCCTGCCAAACGCGGGGCTGAGCGGTGGCTCGGGACCCCTTGCGTGCGAGGGCTGGCTGGCGTGGGCTGCAATGGGAAAGTGGCCCTCACAAACCGGCTGAGCTGCGTGGGGGGCACAGCCGGATGGTTCGCGAGGACGGGATCCTTCGAATACGTACGGGACCAGCGTAGGACCGTGGTATGGAGATGGTGAGTTTGGTGCACGGAGGAGGACGTGGGTGGCGATGGGCGAGCGGTCCTTCGAGCTGCTGGTGCGGGGGGAGCTGGCATGTTTGGCGGGCTTTAAGCAGGAGGAGGCTGGGGAAAGGAGAGCAGCGGCGTCTCCACGCGTGCTGCGGCCAACTGGTGTCGGCGTCCTTCTGAAAGAGTGAGCTGGGCAACCCCCCTCCTAATGAGTAAATAATCTTTTCTTTTAAGGGAGGCTTAGCTGTGGGAGAGGAGATTTTTAACAACGTTTTGTCATTTTGTGGTAGACTAAATAAGCAAATGAGCCATAAAAATAACAGTTGTGTTTCAGCAGTTACTCATTGTCTTACTATTTTAGCTGTGAGCCTCATTAACTGAGGGGAGGCTAGCAGCGGTTCCCCTCAACCGGCCTGATTCAGGGTCTGTGTCTCAGCGGCGGAGCAGGGGCTGGCTTAAGCTCCAGGCCAGCTTTTCTGCATTGCTAATACGAGCTCGGCTTTGGTGTGTCTGGGCCTCACCTGTGACAGTTTCTCTCTGGTGGGGGATTATCTGCTGGTGGGGAACACCTGGACTCTGGCGCGGTTGGATTTGGTAGGGAGGTGCTTGGGTTGCTCCAGACTTGGAGCTGCAGGTCTGTGGACTCAGACCTGGAAAGTGGAATCTCCTCTTCCTCATGGTTGTTCTCCCAAAGCTTGTGGATTTTTATTGTCTGTGCTGTGCCGTGGAGGGCAGCAGCCCAAGACCTGCCTCTTGCCCAGCCTCCTGCTCTTCTGAGAGGCAGAAACCCAAACTTCACAGGAGAGCTGCAGCAGAACTGCTTCCTCTTCCTGCCAGGGACCAGCTAAAGGGCGTCCCCGCCGCGTTTCAGCCTGACGCCGTTACATCCCAGGTATCTGCGCTTGTTTTGTAAGTGTGCTGGGCTGCTGATTGCAGTCCCTGCACCCCGTTTATGTCCCATGTAAGATCGGACAGCGGTGACACAACTGCCCCGGAGCAAAGCTGTGCTGCGAGAGCCGTATCCTCCCTGTGCCCCCAGAGCCCGGGCAGCCGCGCCGGACGCTGGCGTGGTTTTGTGAACGGCAGACTGATGCGAAACTATCTCCTTCTGCCTGAGACTGAAAGCCTGGCGACTATTGGTGTGATTTGCTTTTGCTAGGGTTTGTGTGTGTGTGTATTCATTATGCAAATAACGGGCTGAGGCTGCCCTGCTGTTCAGCTCTAGCCCCGTCTCTCCAGCCTTGAGCTTTGCTGGAGGAAGGGCTGGTTTTAGCGTAGCGTTGATGATTTCAGTTCAAAACTCTGTGTATCCTTGGGGTGACTTGTAGAGAAGGGACATCTGGCATTCCTGCCTTAGGAGTCACCTACCGAAAGGCTGCGGCTCGTGGGCATGAGGCGGCTGGGTCAGCAGCGTGGTTGGGGTGGAAAGGGGACACTAGTAACTCCGTGGTTTTGGACTCAGCAGCCTGCTCTGACTTCCTTCTCTGGCCGGGGATTTGGGTTACCCAGGTCAGCCTCCTTGCTGATCCCGGGACGTGTCCCGCTCCCGAGCGGCACGCGGCTCAATCACTGGGTGCCGTCTCCCAGCGGAGTGGCCAGCAGTGCCGGCTACGAGGCGTAGCCCCGGTCTATATGCTGCACGAAGGTGCACGACCCTGCCTCCTCCTGTTTTCCGTCAGGGTAGCCATCTCCGTGAGCTGTTTTTCAGGGTGATCCTGTGCCCCGTGTGCTTTGATGTGTTTTTGGTAGTAGTCAGGATCACAGAGCGGGGACTTTCAGATGTGGAGTCTGCTGGCCTCTAATTTAGAGCCGGGGCTGTGATGTTCAGAGCAGGCTGGCAAACAAGTTTGGCAAGCTTCTGGTCTGCAGCTCTTCCTCATCAAATCCAGAGAGGATTTTGGGATCTTTTCCACAGCTGGAGTTGTACCTCTGACTTTTTCTCTCCCCCTGCCATGGCTTCCCAAGTGGTGAAGCCACGGGCCCGGTGACCACCACACTGAGGGATGATCTGACTGTCTCTGAGCTGCACGACCACGGACGGGTCCGGCCAGTGCTTGCGAAGGCAGCCTGCGTGCGGGGGGCTTGTGCACGGTGCTGCGTTGTTGCCCCCGTTGGAGAGCTGTTTCCACGTGAAGCTGGTGCTTGTTGTACTCCTTCCTTGAGGCAAGATAGTTAACGCCGCTCAGTCAGTAAGGTTAAAAATACCCTTTCCCTTCCCCCCTCGTTGGCTTTGTTTCGCCTAAGAAAAATAGTTCTTTTGCCTAAGAAAATAGTTGTGTTTTGAGCTACCAAAATAACTCCCCATGTCAGCCTGGTGGAGTTCGAGGTGGAGCTGGGCTCTTCCCATCTCTGCTGTCCCCTTTTCGATAGGAGTTACTGCCTCGAGACCATGACTCTCCTCTTCCATCAAAAGGGGCTGAACGGGGGACCTTAGACTTGGGATTCCTAAGAATAACAAAAAAAACCCCTTCTGGGGTGGAGACCTTCCCGTTAACACCAAACAAGGAGAAATACTCGTGTAATCAGTCCTGTGCAGGGACTTCTGCAAGGAAGAGCTCCCTTTCGCTGGGGAGCCATCAGTTGAAGAGCATCTCTGAGAGCGTGGAAGCGATGAGCGGTTCGTAAACGACTTCATTCCTGCCTCAAAGCTGTGAGCTTTTAAAAAAGAGACAGAGGATCTGTAATTTGTTTTGCTTTTAAAGGCAGGGATGCTGAAAGGAGGGTGTGGTTGGCCAAGACAGAGCTAGGGTGTTTCAAGGCAAGAAAGGACAGAAACTTTTTAGTGAGGGTCTGGGAAGGAACCAACCAAAGGAAACGCTTAAAAAGATCAGTGGGCTATATTTAAAACCCACCTCTGAGCCCAGAGAAGTCAGCGCTGTGGGTTCATTCTTTCCTCTCCCCATTAGAGACCCTGATAAAAATGAATTAAGGGTTTATGGCAGAGCAGGTCTTCAGCACAAAATAAAAGCAATAAGCCAGGCTGAGCACCAGGCAGGTCCTCTGTGGCGCGAGCACACGGAAGCGCTCCGTTCCCCTTAATCAACAGTGAGAGCAGCCGGTGGTGACGCAAGCCAGCGCTTCGGAGATGGGAGCGACCTCTTTGTGCCGGGAGCCGGGCCGCGGCGTGCTGTCCTGCCTCCGCCAGCGTCTCCGGGCTCCGCTCAACCCAGCGGAGGTTCACCGTCGTGCTGGTGTTCACTCGTGCGCCCTCCGGTCCAGGAGAGCAGCTCTTCTCCCCAGCTTTGTGCTTTTAGCCCTAGATCCTTCTCGCTCGGGGAGGTACGGTGGGGGTGTACACCTTGCAGGAGGTGCTGGGGGTGCAGCGAGGCTGGCTCCTCCGTGTTGCTTGTGAGCCATCGCCTGCCACGGGGAAAAGCAATATTGAGCCTGAGGACGGATCCGTCATCATCCCCAACCTCCAGCTCAGCTCGCTGACCCAAAGCCACTTTGAGGATGGAGCTGGCACTATCTCCCTGGGTACTGGATAGAGAAGGATTTCCCTCTCATCACCTCTTTTCTTCTCGAGAATCTTTTCCAGGGTAGCAACCTGCTTCTCTCTTCTTTACTGTAAATATTTGTATCCTGCTAAACGGTGATTAGAAAAGTCATTTGAAAAACAAATGTCCTTGTGTCACGCCGTTCTCGGCAGAGATCCTGTGCTGAAGAGCCAGATGGCAGCGCTGGAAGAGGAGCGTAGCGTTCGGTATCTCCCCCCGCCGCAGTATTTTAAAGCCTGGTGCTTTTCCTTCTGGTCCTCTCACCGATGGCTTCCCTCCGCTGAGGTCACGGCTGAAGTCCTGCATTGCCTGGAGGAGCACGTGGTGGAAGCTGCTTTTAGAAGGCAGGGTGAACTTGTTGAAATCTCCCAGAAATGAGTCTGCTTCCCGAAAGCCGGTGCTGGAAGGAGATGTTCAGCAGTGCAGACCGGTGGCCTGCTGGGCAGAGCAAGGTCGGGGCGGGGGGGCATGTGCAGGCGGCCATCGCAACCGGCAGCAGCGGCTGATTTTGCTTTTTGGGATCTACATTATCAGCCCTTCTGTAGCAACAGTCTCTTCCCCCCAAATGCAGGCACGTTGTGACTTCCAAAGTAGGATGTTTGGTTAAAAACCCCACATGTTTATGGGGAGGTGCAGAAGCACAGTCCCGCTTGTGCTCGTTGAGACCTTATTCCTCTGTATTTCAGCCTCCCAAAGATGACCTTCCTGGTGCTGAGAGTCCCCTTCGTGTCCTGGCGGGTGAGGCCCGTGCCGTAGCATCCTCGGCGTCCCCGCGGGTGACGGCTCTGCTCTCACAGGAACATCCCTGGCTAGAAGGCGGCTCTGCTGTTTGCCTCGGTGGCTTTCCATGTCGAGGTGTGGATGCCTTCCTCTGAGGTCGCCTTTTTCTTGTCTGCCAGTGCCTTGTTCTGATGTCGAATCTTTTGTGCTTTTGCAAGCAAGAAATATTACTCTTGCCACGCAGAGCTGCCTTTTCCTTACCGTCTTCCCCTTCGGCTTCAGTGGCCGTTTAAGTGCCAGCGAGCATTCACCCCGTTAACTTCTTCCCCCGCAATGCTGCGGTGGGATCTGTGGGTCGGCAGACGGGGCTGCTTGGGCATCGCAGAAACGATGCCCGTGGAAAGTTGCCAGCTTGCATTTTAAATGTCAGCGTCTCTCTGGAGCAGCAGATTCCTTGCTGGCCCACAGACCCCAGGCTGCACCCGCCGGAGATCCCCTTGGGGTGACCTATGGTGAGAGTTAAAAATAAAGCTAGACTAAGCCTCCTTACTAAGCTGTCTGTTGGGAAAACCACCAGAGTCTTTATAGACCTGCTAAGCCTGAGAATAGCTGAACTGGGTGTATGAGGGGGTTTGCCACGTACAAAAAAAAGACCAAACCACGTGTGAGAGCAGTCCCAAGCCTGAACCCTGCTGGGCGTCCGCGCTGCTCTGTCACCAGGTACCTGTGTCCGAGGGGGTGAAGGCTGGTCGGGAGATTTCCAGCTGCACAGGTAGTAGGTAGCTTTTGCTTCAGACACAAGCGGAGTGGAGCTGCGGTCGCTGCTGCTCGCCTCTAAGGAAACCCAGGCCGGGTGGGAGCTGCTGCTTCCCTGAGGCTGGATGCTGACATGGAGGTGATGGGCGCTCCGCTCGTTTCCTCCATCAACCTCCAGTTTGGGAAAGGAGACGCTGCGGGATGGAGCTCTTTGCCATGGGAGCGTGTCTGGCCCTCCGTGTACACTGCGGGGTCTCCAAAAAAGGCTCAGAGGAGCTCTTCCAAGGACGTGACCCTTCCCCTGAGCAGTACCAGCGTGCGAGGAGTGCTTTCCTGGCCGGCGACATGCTGCCCTCTCCCAGGGCGCTGCACGCTGCCAGGCTGCAGCCATCGGCAAAAGCCTTTCTGTGACCAGTGGGAAGCTGGAGCATCGTGTCGAGGCGAGATGAAGGGCCTAAATGCTCAGCTGGCCGCACTGGGTTGTGTAGGGGTGAGGGTGTTGTGGCCTCCAAGGCACGGGGCTCATGCAGGGACATGTTTGAGAAGAGACGCTGCTCCTGCAAGGGGAAAGCTGGTCTGCATTCATCCCTGTTAGATGGGAGAGATCGCCAGGAATCCAGCTTCGTTAGTGCTGCTGCCTGTTTGGCCAATGCCCAAGATGCCAAGAATCCATCCATCCATCCACCCACCCACCCACTCATCCACCCATCCCACTCCTCACAAATAAGTCGACAGGTCTGAGGAGGTTATTAAATCTTTAATAAAGGAATATAGATCGCAGCAGTGTGTTTGGGCGGACTCTGAACCACTCCCCTCCGCAGCAATGGGTAGGATGAGGGGACGGATGCTGCAGCCCAGAGAGGTGACGGCTGAAGGTGCCTCTAGCGTGCCGCCAGCCCGGAGGATGCTCTGGCTAATGTGTTGAGACAAACGCTGCAGGTTTTCTGCCTGTCAGTGGCTTGGCAGGTTTCAGAGCCATGACTTGTTTCTGGCATAAATTGTGGCAAGGTCGAGGGCTTCCGGCACTGGGTTGCGGGGGCTTGTTGGTTCACCAGCTGCTGGCCACACAGGCTAAACTTCTGCGCTGGCGTTAGCGGGTTTTAACTGAACTGAGCTCCCCAGGAGGGAATCCCTCCCTTTTACAAAAAGCAGATTTACCCACGATGTGTGTCGTCCTGTGGCCGATCTGCTGCTGGTGGATTTTGCCGTGGCAGTTGGAGCAGCCTGTGCCGCTCGCTGCCTGTCCTTCCCGCTGCCGGCAGCTGCCACCCCACCGCAGGGACGGCTGGACAGGCTGTGAGTCTCCCCGGAGCGGTTGGACCAGGCTGTAAGCTGCGGCCATTTCCCTGACGCGTAAGCTGCCGCTGTCCGAGGAGCAGATTCGTGTCCCGCCGCCCTGCCCCGGCAGCGGGGAGGCAGGGTGAGGGCAGGCACGCAGTGAGTGCTCCAGTGGCCTTGGCTTAATCTGCGGCAGCTGGAGGCAGCGCCGAGAGCTGCGGGAAGAGGCGACTGCCAGGGCTGGCTCTCCACGGGGCTGCAGGGTGTTTGTGTTTACCCCTTGCAGCCTCCGAGATAAAGGTTTCTCTCTGTTTTTGCTTTTGCCGATTGCTGTTAGGAGTAGCCGTGTGCCCTCCATGCGAAGAGCAGAAAGCCCCGGGGCAGTGTGCCCCGATACCACCCCCGAGACCCCCCGTCCCCTCGCTCCGGTGGATCGGCTCCCCTGGACAGACACACATCCAACTGCTCTCCGGCACGTGGGGCGTCCCTTGTCCTCCTGCCTGGCGGGATCCTTTGCCGGGTTATCCTTATAAATCAGAGTCTTTCCTGCTGTCTAAGCCACATCCCCTGACTGCAGCTTAATCCTGGGATTTCTTACCCAGCCTGCAGCGACAGGAGGAACATTATTCCCTTTGTCTCTGCCGCAGCCATGTTTTGAAACCTGTTGCCATGTCTCCCCTCGGCCTCCCCTGTTTCTTCATCCTGTGCTCCCGAGCCCACGTGTTCGAGTCTCTTATCTGAGTCTTCTTGTTACTGTCTGGGTGCCTTCCTCGTGAGCTGTGTCCTCGTGGGGCTGGCCTTGAGGAGGCCTTGCTGCCGCGGGGGGGAAGGACGGTTCCTGCGTCGCAGCGACGCGTTCCCCTTGCGAGGCGTTCGCTCTTTCTGCAGCTCTCTGGGCCCGACTCGCGTCCGCCTGGCGATTCGTTGCAACCCGCCGATCCTCTGCCGCGGAGCCGTTGTCTTTCCTCGGCTTGTACGTACTTGGGGAATTGCTCCGGCCTTGGGGCGGTGCTCTCCTTGCCAGGCTGCATCCCGCAGTCTCAGACGTCTCTCCCAGCGAACTGGGATCCTTCCGAACTTTCTTCTGTCCTGGCTGGGGAACAAAAAATGATACGCCAACAAACGGAGCGTAAAAGGCTGAGAAGCGTTGCGGTTTGCCCAAGGGGTGCGAGGCTGGGGTTCGAAGGGGCGGCAGCACGGGGATTTTGTGCGCAGCGCGGGGCTCAGGAGAAGTGAGTTCCCATCTGTTTCTCTGCTACGTGTCTCAGACCACTTCGTCTGCGTGCCCGGGTCACGGTGCTAATGCTGCTTTTCCTTGCTCTCTTGCAGACTCTGCCATATTCCCCACCATGGGTGACATGAAAACTCCAGATTTCGATGACCTTCTGGCAGCTTTTGATATTCCTGACATCGACACGAATGAGGCCATCCATTCTGGCCACGAGGAAGCTGATGCTCACATCAAGCAAGTCCCTGGGGAGTCGGGACCCCCTGACCACGTCCTCCCCCACACGGACATCACCGCTGTCAGTGTGATTGTGAAGAACACGGTCTGCCCCGAGCAGCTCGATGCCCTGGATGGGCGCAGTAAAGATGGGCACGTCATCGGGCCCCGCTTGCTGCAGAATGGCTTTGGGGCCACCGAGATGCCCAGGTCCCCCACCTCCAGGTCCGTGGAAGCTGTGGCATCCTCCAACGGGGAGTGTTGGGTGAAGGAAAAAGGCCCCAAACCCTTGGATATCTTCTCCCATTTTAGCCCCGATCCCAACGAAGACAATGCTGCCAACCTGATTGACAGACCCCGGGAGTGTAAGCCGAAAGAGAAATCCCTTGCCGTGCCCTCCCTCTCGCCGTCTCCCACCCCGTCGCTGGACTGCAAGGAGCCCATGGGAGAGAGCACGGAGAACCTGACCCCGGCTTTCCCGCAGTCCTTTGAAACAAGCCAGGCAGGGGGTGCAAACGGGTCCCCTCCTACCATCCCCTGCATCAAAAAAGAGGAGTCTGACTCAGAGGAGGTGGGCCGCAACGCCAGCCCGAAGGGTCTGGCTGCAGCCCTGGGTGACAGTCCCTTGGATCACCTGAAATCGGTCACCGTTCGCTACTCCACGGATGATTCCCCCATCACGTCCTGGCCTGGTTCTGACCCCAACCTCGACAGCAGCACCAGCAACCTTCCCGAAGTGAAACGTTCTCCCGCCAGCCCCCGGGAGCCGTTCTTCAAGCCTTCCTCGCCGGTGGTACAAAGCCCCAGACTCCCCACTTCTCCAAAGCCGCTGGACAACATCACCCTCAAGGAAGAGCAAGAAGTTCTGGACAAGTCAATGGGAAGTCCTCAGAGTATGTCCAGCGCCGAGGAAGAGGAGGAGGAAGAAGACACCAACAATGATTCCCCGTCTTCCAACTCCTCACGGCCCCTGAAAGTACGGATTAAAACCATCAAAACATCTTGCGGCAGCATCACCCGGACAGTGACCAGGGTCTCATCAGATTCAGAGCCGGGCTCCACCAAGGGACTGGCCGAGCAGAGCTCTCAGGAGACGTCTCTTGAGGGTTCCGGCTTCTCAGCATCAGTAGATAAAGAAGAGGGGATCGCGCTGGAGGTGCCCAAGGAGAAAATGGAGCTTTCCAGCCCCTTGAAAACCATTGAGGGGGCAAAAATCGTCAGTGTTCAGCTTGGCAACGGCACCAAGCTCAAAGGGACTGTCCTGCCCGTCTCCACCATCCAGAATGCCAGCAGTGCCATGCTGATCGCTGCCAGCGTGGCTCAGCAAAAATCTGTGGTGCTGCCGGCAAAGACGGGTAAAGCCGTGGCCAAGAACATCATCAACCTGGTGCCACAGACCCTGCCCAAAGCCGACACCAGGACCAGCATCAGTACCATGACACAGACCACCACCATCACCACCACGGCCAACCAGAAAGTCAACGGCACCACAGTTGTGATGGTACAGCCGCAGAAGCCTTCCCCTACCATTGCGGGCACGGTCATTTCCAGGAGCCAGTCCAGCCTCGTGGAAGCCTTTAACAAGATTCTCAACAGCAAAAACCTCTTGCCAACGTACAAACCCAACTTGAATCCTCCGGCCGACGCGAGCCTCACCCTGCCTCCCTTCGGTTACCGCTGCCTGGAGTGCGGGGACGCCTTCGCCCTGGAGAAGAGCTTGGCTCGCCACTACGACCGGCGAAGCATGCGCATCGAGGTAACCTGCAACCACTGCACCAAACGCCTCGTCTTCTTCAACAAGTGCAGTTTGCTCCTGCACGCCCGGGAGCACAAGGACAAAGGCCTGGTGATGCAGTGCTCCCATTTGGTCATGAGGCCGATTGCTTTGGATCAAATGATCGGGCAGCCGGACATCACCCCCCTGGTCTCGGTGACGTCCTTCCCCGCTAGCAAAGTGACTGGTGTGGCTCAGGACACCTTGGCCACCGCCAACGGGGCTCAGGACCTCCCCATCCTGCCTCTGAGCAACAGCTCGGAGCAGACCAACTACAGCTGCTTCAGGTGCCTGGAGTGCAAGGAGCAATGCAAAGACAAAGCCGGGCTGGCCGCGCATTTCCAGCAGGCGGTGACCACGGGGACCACCAGCAGCACGGTACGTAGGTGGGAGGGCAGTGGCAGTTGGACGTTAGAGCCGCGGTGAACCATCCCTGGGGATGTGGGGCAGAAGTGGAGGGCACTCCAAATGTGATCGAGGCAGCGCCTGCCTGTGCACGCTCGATTCCTCCCGACGTAAAACTCATGTGGGAAGGAAAGAGCGTGAGCCGGGGTTCGGTTCGTGCCCACGGGGCACCGAGGCAAGGCAGGCTGTTGTCGGCGGGTGATAAAGGCGCCCCATGGGTGCAGGAGCCGGGGTGCGGCAAGGAGGGAAGAGCGGGTCACTGAGCATCGGTGCCCTGCCCGTTGGCACCCGCTGCGGGACGTAGCCGTCCCCGTGGAGCCATGTTAGAGCTGTGGGCGCTGCTTCCTCTTTCGCCGGCTTGAAGCACAAATGGAGTCTGGAGAAACCAGGATGGGGTGTGTTGTGTTTCAGTCTTTTTTTTTCCCCCTCTTCAAGAGCCAACCTTGAGATCCCGGGCGCTTCCTGCTGCTGCCAACACGTCCTGGTTTGTTAGGACAGGCAGCATCCAGCAAACACACAGGATTAACGCTGCCGAGGGATGACCTTTAAAAGGCAAAGAGGGAAAACGGGTCCACGGAGGAGCCCTGTCCTCCCTGTGGCATGTCTTCACCTTTCCCTTTGTCCAGAGATGTGTTCAGCCCCCTCGGCTTCCTTTGCATAGAAGGAATTTGCTGTTTCCTGGTAACTCTGTTTACCTCGAAGCTGCTGCCGCAGCCAGGACGCTGTTGAAATGCAGCTATTACGGCCTGCTGTTACAGAGGAGGGCTGCTTTCTGTGTGAAGGTCACCAGGAGCGTCCAGGTTCACGTATTTATATGGGTTGTCCCGAGGAGCTTGCTTTTAAGAGGGGAGGATTTCTTACTCCCATCCCCTCGCCTAGCCTTGGTGTCGATGGAGGGTTCGGAACGCAGTGAGGACGGGATGTCCATGCCAGGGCTGCGGCAGCAGCAGTGAGAGGGCACAGAGAGGAGGAGATCAGGGACAGGAATGCTGGGGGAAATCGTCCTTATCTCCCCGCAGGCACCCGCTGCCTCTGAATGCGGCAGCATAATATTTCTAGCTCAGAGAGCCCATCTGCCTGAAGTTGCTGGCAGGGCAAAACCTGTTACCAGCCTTCACCCAGCCAGAGTAGCTTTGTCCCTGTACCCAGCAGACAGGCTCCTCCCTGAACTACTATAAACAGCTTTTTTTTTTTCCTTTAGAAAAAAAAAAAAGAGAGACCCCAGAGGTTTTCCTCGGCCCAGCAAGGGATGGGGATGGCTGAAGCCTCCACAATCCTCTTCCTCACCTGCTACCTTTCATCCCCTCTCCCTTCCCGATGTGCCCCTTGTCCCTGCTCATCTCCCGGGCTGTCTTTAGCTGCTGTTCCCGGTCCGATCCCTCGCTCCCTCTTGTTGCCCTGCTGCCAAAATCACCTCTTGGCAGCGCTCCGGACCCCAGTCTGGGTGCCGGCAGCGAGGGGACCCTGAGGACCGCTCGCTGCGCCTGGCATCTGGCTGGGGGCTGCTCCACTCCTTCCTCGCCTGCCTTGGCTCTGGTAGTCGCATCTTTCAGGGCAGCTCCTACCGGAAGCCCTCTCCTGTTCCCTCGAGTCCTTGTCAGCTTCTCCCCTCGACATCCCCGTGTCCATATCCTGGCGTGGAGCTGGAAGTAGTTTCAAAACGGTTTTGGCAGCTGGTTTGAATACACCCTCGCTCCCCCCGGTAAAACTCCCTCGCCGAGCGGCTGGTCCCCGGCTAACCCTTGGCACGCGCTGCATCTGGGACCCATCTGTGATGGAAAGCCTGGAAAAGGCATCTTGTCTGTGCGCGAAACGCCCTCAACAATTACCCAGCAAGCTGGCGCAAGCAGATTATCTCCTACAACGTGCCCTGCAGAGTCCCGGCGCTTCTCTTCCCCCGGCGGCACGTGGATTGGGGCTGCTCTGGGTGTTGCAGGTTGTTAGCCTGTGGAAATGGCTTACAAGCCCTTTTGTACATGTGGGTACGCGCCACGCTGAACCTCCGATGCTCTTCTCCCCCCAGGTTTGTACGACGTGCCCCATGATCATGTCCAATCGCTGCAGCTTTAACGCCCACCAGCGGATGCACAAAAACCGGCCTCCCCACGTCTGCCCCGAGTGCGGAGGGAATTTCCTCCTGGCGAACTTCGAGACCCACCTGAAGGAGGCCTGCCTGCACTTCTCCCGCAGAGTGGGGTACAGGTAGGGCACCGCGACCTGAGCTCGGGGCAGAGGGACCTGGGGGGACGCCCAGGACCGAAGGGCAGAGTCCCAAGTCTGCGGCGGGTTTCCACTTTGCAGATGGGGCAGGAATCCACGTTCCTTCTCCCCACCGGTGCTAGGTGCAGGGCCGAGGGTGAGGGTCTCACTTTACCCCTTCTCTGGCTCTCACCCCTTTAACCCCGGGGGCATTTTCTTCCTCCTGGGACCTCCTGGCTACTGTTCCACCTCAGTCATGGCTGGCAGCGTCAGACCCCGCGGTCTCTCCCTGCTCCTTCCAACGAGCTGCCTGGGCCCGGGATCCGCCAGCAAAGGGCAGGACTGCTGGCTCCAAACTGGGCTTTTCCCAGCGCCCAGAACTGGTTTGGATCCTGGTGTCTGTCGGAGCAGGGGCTCATCCCAAGTCCCGTGGTTGGACGGGGAGCGGGCGCGGGCCCTCGGGCTCCACTTTCTCTTTGCTGTTAGCACTTGGTGGGCGCCAGTTTCCGTGCCACGGCTGAGCTCCTCTGTGCCGTTTGTCCCCTTGCCTCCCACTCTCCTCCACTCTCCAGGTGTCCCAGCTGCGCTGTGGTCTTTGGCGGGGTCAACTCCATCAAGTCCCACATCCAGACCTCCCACTGCGAGGTGTTCCACAAGTGCCCCATCTGCCCCATGGCGTTCAAGTCTGCCCCCAGCGCCCATGCGCACGTCTACACGCAGCACCCCGGCTTCAGCAATCAGCAGTCCAAGTAAGTGTTCCCTGTGAGCTGATGTCCCGACAGACCTCGCCAGAAGAGATCGCTCTTAACAAGCGCTAGGACGAGAGGAAATGGCCTCAAGTTGTGCCGGGGAGTTTTAGATGGGATATTAGGAGAAATCTCTTCACCTAAAGGGTTGTCAAGCACTGGAGCAGGCTGCCCAGGGAAGTGGTGGAGTCCTCATCCCTGGAGGGATTTAAAAGACGTGTGGACGTAGTGCTTAGGGACATGGTTCAGCGGTGGACTTGGCCGTGCTGGGTTAACGGTTGGACTCGATGATCTTAAAGGTCTTTTCCAACCTAAATGATTCGGTGGGTGGGACATCGCGGGAAGAGCTCAGCACCAGCATGGGAGCTGCATCCTTCTCCTTTTTCCTTTCCCGTCCCTCGGCGTGGGTCAGACTGCACCCGGGGCTGCTCTCCGCCTCCTTGCCAAAAGGTTTCTTCCGAGAGTCTCTTGATCCCAACCTGGGCTGTGCCAACGGTGGTGTTTTTTCCTCCGACAGAATGATTTACAAGTGCGCAATGTGCGACACGGTCTTCACCCACAAGCCCCTGCTCTCCTCCCACTTCGACCAGCACCTGCTGAACCAGCGGGTCAGTGTCTTCAAGTGTCCGGACTGCCCGCTGCTCTTCGCCCAGAAGCGCACCATGCTGGAGCACCTCAAGGTAGTGCCGCGGACAGGCTCGGCGCCCTTTGCGCAACCCGTTGATAGAAATATTTGAGATCTGTCCTTCACCAGGGGCATTTGAGGCTGGGTTAGGGCTGTCGGCTCATCACCGACGCAGCAGGGCCCCGAGGTCTGGTTCCCTTGTCCCCCACAGCCCTGTCCCAAAGGCTGAGGAGATGAGCCTGCCTTGTGCAGGCTGGGGGTGGGCAGGCTTTCCTTCTAGCCTGCTGCAGTGCTGGGGGGAAAATCCCAGGCCCACGCCGCTGCCAACACTCCGGTCTTTGCTTTCCAGAACACTCATCAGCCCCAGAAGCCCAAGGAAGACCTGGCAAAGAAGGCGGCCGTCCTGCTCACACCGAAGCAGGAGCCTGTCGAAACCCCCGTGTCCAAGATCTCAGAGGAGTCGTCATCCTCTACGGAGGAGGATGAGCCCCCCAGCTCCCCGGAGCTGCGCAAGACCAAGCGAAGCCGCTTCCAGCGCAAGACGGTCAACAAGTCGAAGGGCAGCGGGTGGACGTGCGGCGTTTGCCACTCCTGGTTCCCGGAGCGTGACGAATATGTCTCCCACATGAAGAAGGACCACGGCAAGGTGAGGAGAAAGCCGGGGGCTCCAGTGCCAGCTCTGCTGAGCCCTTGGGAGTGTGGGCGGGGAATGCTCATGGCGCAGAGTAGCGGCGCAGGACACCCGGGTTCCGTGCTGGGCCGGGAGCATGTTCTGCCGCTGTCTGGACATTACTTCTCCCCCCAGTACGAACTGGGTCAGGGTTGAAGTTTTGGTGAGCCTGGACGTTACCCGTTCTGGTGAACGGCGACGACCAGATACTCGTTACCCGAATGTGCAGCTGTGGGATGGACAAGGAGAGGAAATCTGAGGCAGCACCAAGTTCCCACGTCCGGCTTCTCCATGCGAGCGGGGAGCCCCGCTCTCCGGCCTCTCGGCTCCCCGTGCGGTACCCACCTGCCTCTCTCTCTCTTGCAGTCGGTGAAGAAGTTCCCGTGCCACCTGTGCGAGCGTTCGTTCTGCTCCGCTCCCAGCCTCCGGAGACACGTGCGAGTGAATCACGAAGGGATCAAGCGCGTCTACCCCTGCCGGTACCCACAGCGCCGCCTTCGGGGTTTGGCTGAGGAAGGGGGGGTCTGGGTGAAGAGGGGTGACGCTGTTTTCCCCCCGTCAGGCCGTGGTGGGCAGGATAAAGCTACAGACAGCTGAAGCATGAGGGGGATTGAAGAAGTGTCTGGGAAGTAGGAGGGAAGGGAGGTACCGGGCAGGACCCTGGGGTTTTATACCCACTAGAGGAGCGTGGATGAGCACGTTTGTGGTTAGGGTCGGGGGCCAGGATGTCGGAGCCAGGCTTTCCCGGGGGCTCCTCGTGGCGGAGCACTGCTCCATTGCCTCCCTGCTCCGGCCCTGCAGGTACTGCACAGAGGGCAAAAGGACCTTCAGCAGCCGCCTCATCCTGGAGAAGCACATCCAGGTGCGACATGGGATCAAGGTGACCGACCAGACGAAGAGCCAGGAGGTCGTTATCGCCCGGATAGGGACCGGCATGACACAGGTACGAGCTCTCTGCGGTCTCTCAGGGTGCTCACGAAGGGCTGGGGCCTTGCGGAGGTTTCGGGCAGGGTTGAAGGCATCGCCCGGAGCCCTGATCCTGCTTTGCTCTTGCTTCCGCACGTCCTGCGGTGCCTGGGCCGGCAGCTCCCTCCCACTGTGAGGCCCGGCGCCTGCTGGGTGGGTGCGGGCCCCGTCCGGGCACAGCTGGCTTAGCTCCGGCCTCTCCCTGCCAGCACGGCCGGGACTGAGCTGCCTCTTGCTTAGAGCCGGCTTAGGAGCTGCCCCAGGCTGCGTGGGGCGAAGGCGCGAGGGGCACGGGCAAGTCAAAGGCCCTTGTGGGAGCCCAAGCACGGCTAGGCTTGCAGGCCGGGGTGCAGCTCTCGGGGCCGGCCAAGGCCTGTCAGGCTTTTATCTGAGCAAATACCCGTAGGAGCCTGTTGGGAGATCCCCGAGGAGGCTGGGTTCTGCCGGGAGCTGCTGGAATCAGGCACCCGTTAAAGCTTGTCTGAACTCTTCCCGTAGGTGTCCAGCCGGAAGCGGAAGCTGTCCTCGGACGAGGGCGACTCGTGCAGCGAGGAGCCTGACAGCACCACCCCTCCCTCCAAAAACCCCAAGGGTGACCGCAAGGCTCCTTTCCGGTGCCGAAAATGCGGTTACCTCGCCAGCAGCTCGGCCGACTTCCAGGAACACATCCCCCAGCACCGGACTGACGAGAGCTCCCACCAGTGCCGGGAGTGCGGGCTCTGCTTCACCTCCCAGGTCTCCCTCAACCGCCACCGCTTCATCACCCACAAGAAGAAGAAGGGAGCGGGTGAGATGGAGGAGCCGGGGCCCCGCAGCCCCCTGGAAGGCGGCGCCCAGCACGCGGCCGACGGCAAGCTCTCCTGCAAGGTGTGCGGCCGCTGCTTTGACAGTCAGCTCAACCTCAAGACGCACTTCCGCACCCACGGCATGGCCTTCATCCGTGCCAGGCAGAACGCGAGCCCCGAAAACTAGCGGCCCGGCAGAGGGGGGAGCGAGACATGTACATAATCGGCACGGCGCTCTTTGCGACGGGGGCTGCTGGTGCCCACCCGGGCTCCCCCTCCCTTCTGCTTCCAAGGGGGCTTCCACATGGGCTCGGATGAAGGAGACGCGAAGAGAGGCCCAAGCCCGGCTTGCACCATCCGGCCCGACCCCCTGTGCCCGGCCCGCTGTGTCGGCTCGGCTGGCGTCCCCCTGCGCTGGGGGGCTCGGCCCCCAGTCTGGGGGCGAGAGGCGGAGGAAGGCAGGATTTTGGCTGCCTTATTGTACAGGAGAGGAAGGGCAGAGTCCAGACTTGCTGCCCTGCTCTCGCGGAGACCAAAGGGTTTGGTCACTTTGGCTGCTCTGTCCTCACGCGGGGACGTGACCCGCCCCACGGCCACTCGTGTCTGCGGGGAGGGACAGTGGCCTTCCTCCCACGGGGGCGAGGGTGGGGGCGTGACACCTCCCACCCAGCGGGCGGCAATCCCGAGTCACGGGCTCTTCTTTTACACCGTGCCGTCCGGGCCGCGCCGTGCCGGCAGAGGAGCCCGGCCCAGGCGGCGGCAGCCCGCGGGCAGCGCCGGAGCCGGGCAGGACCTGGGGCCCAGGGGAGACTTCGCCGCCACGGGACAGAGACGTCTGTGCTGGCAGTAACGTCACAGCAAAATCCACCTTTTGGGGTTTTTTTCTTTCCCTTTTGAATGTTGCTTATTTTGTATTTTACGGGGCACCGTGGGGAGAAGCCGGTTCCAGACTTGTGGCCAGTCTCCATCGTCGCAGAGAGACGCCCCGGCCCCGCGCGCCTGCCAGATACGCGAGGTCCCTCGCCCCCGTCACTTGCACTAACTCAAGGCGGCGCCGGCCTTCGGACGCTCGTCGCTTCGTGCCCCGGGACGGCCCCGGCTGGCAGCCTTCCCCGGGGAGGAGGAGGAGGACATTTTCCTTTGGCAGCAGAAGCCCACAAAAAGGCCTCTGGGTGAGACCAGCGCGAGCCCGGCGACACCGTCGCCCTCCCGGCACCACAAAGCTGCACCGCGTGTTTGCCGCGCTGCAGCGGGGGCGGATCTCCCTGAGCCGGACCCGCGAGGAGGGAGAGCCGCTGCCACATCCCCTTACAGACCGAGATGCTGACGGTGAGTCTTGGGGGGCTTTTCCCCGGGGCGCTGGTGTTACCCGCCGCCCCCTCCCTGTTCCCGCCTTGGGGGCCGAGGGCTCCGCTACCACCCGGCCCCGCAGATGGGCTCGGCTTCATCGCCTGCTCCTCTTCCTCGGCACCCCCCTTTGCCGGCACAGCTGAGCACCGTGGGGCTGGACCGAGCTTCCCCTCGGCCACCGTGACCCACGTCCCCGCGGGCGAGAGCTCGGCCCCGGCCTGGCGGGGCCTGGCCTGTGCGGGGCTGTCACCGCGTCCCCCCCTTACCTTCGGGGAAGGAGAAGGAAAAAAAAAAACAGCTGGAAAAGAAACTTTCTACTTGTTCTGTTTGTTTAGCGCCTGTGCTTGGGGTAGGGTGTTTGTGTGAGTAATTATTTCAGTAACTTAACTTTGGGCTCCTTCTTATTTCCTTGTGAATAACCTCTAACACGCTGTGTAAAGTTGTACCATACACTAAAAGTGACAAAAAAAGCAAACTACTGTTGTGATTTTGGGTTTTGTTTTGGGTTTTTTTGGTTTGGTTCCCCGCCCCCTCTATTTTCTGGGCTGGGGAGAGCTGGTTTGCCTGGGTTGGGGTTCGGTTTCCTTGGGGGTTTTTTTTTTCTTTCTCCTTTTTTTTTAAGTGCACGGGGGCGATCCTCCCCCTCGCTGCAGGTGGATTCAGCTGAACGGCGCACAGAGGCCAGGGGGGCTTTTAAAATAAAAGGAGAAAAAAATAAAAGCAACCAGCAGTTCCCACAGCCCCAGTTCCCCCCCCCCCTCGCCTCCCCCCTCAGCTGTGTCGCGTGGGGCTGTGAACGTGTAAATGATGTTTAATAATAGAGAAAAACCTAAAATTTCTACGAGTTTTAGAGGAAGGAAACAAACCCAATTGCTTTGTAATCTTGGTTTTCAAGCACTTCAGTGCCTTTAGATCGACTGCTGGTGGAGCGGGCGGGGGCGTCTGTGCGCGTTTTGGGGGGCGATTCCGCCCCAGAGAAGCTACGGGCACTGCGAGAGGCTCTCAGGTATCCTTTATTCTTGTAGTAATAACGCAATTAAACTTCTAGTGGTTTAACCCCTGCTGTGCCCTGTCGTGCTTGCGTGGCCCCGCGTGGCTCCTGGGAGGGGGCCAGGCCCCCCCCCCACTGTGTTGGTCCTGCCCCAAAATGGGGGAGAATGGGCTGAGTGCCTCCCCCGTCCCCCTCCCTGTGTCCCCCAGCGGCCGGGGGGCTGCGCCAAGCCCCCCACTGCAAAGCCGGGGCAGCCCCCCGAGGAGGGCCCATGTCTCGCCTTCGGGGTGCCCACGGGCCGGGGTCCCTGCTCAGCCCCTGCCCCCTGCGGGCTCCGGCCGCCGGCCTTGTGGAAGAGAACGGTGGGGTTTAACGCTGAATAACCAACGTGACAAATAATTAGTGCTGAACAGAGACCGAGGACGGGGGTCACAGCCACGGCGGGGACGGGCGCTGGCGCGGCGTCGCCATCTGACCAGCAGGACGGGCTGAGGCCGGGGGGCGCAGGGGGGTCGCTGCTCTTAAAGAGCGGGGCTGGCGAAGGGGGCGCAGGGACCCCCCAGCCCGGGCACCTGTGGGGTGGCAACGCTGGGGCTGCCGCTGGGGGAAGGGGGAACTGGGGGTCCTTCCCACCCCCCACCTGGAGCTTCCAAAAACCCACCCCAGGGCTCCCCGGGAGGGGGCACGGCCCCTGCCAGCCCCCCCAGCCGCCTGGGCCCTGCCCCACATTCTGCCCCACATACAGGGGGAGGAAAAGCAGCCCCAAATTATTGCAAAAAGGGGGAGGGGCAGGGGGAAGGAAGAAGCTTCACAGTCCCAAATTCCTGGAACAGAGTCAAAAATAAACCCAAAAAGGCGCTCGAAAGGAGCACGAGGCAGCACCGACACCCCGGGTGGGCACCCGTCTCCGGGACCCCGAACCTTGCCGTACCGGCCGCGGGTGCCGCGGCGCTGGAGCGGGGCCCCACGGGGCGGGACAGGGGAACAGCTCGCTTTCAAAGGTGGCAGCTGGGAGGGGGAAAGGGGGTGCGAGAGACCAAGAAAAGGGAGGAACATGCAGGGGAGGGGCCGGGCAGGGGTCGGCTCCGCCGCCTTCAAGTGGGACCAGCAGAAGGCTCAGGTGGCGGCAGACGCTGAGGGGTGGGGGCCAGGCCCGTCCCCCCCGGCTCCCGAACGTTTCGTGAGATCGTGGGAGAGCTCACCGGACGCCAGCGGGCGTAATACTGACGGGCAGAAGGGGCGGCAGCGCGGGGGTCAGCGCTGCCCCCGCCCCCCTTCGCTGGCTTTCACCGGGCCGCTGCCGCCGGACCCCGCGCTCGCATGACAGCAATGGTTACCGCATGATCCGCGTCGCTCCCATTTTCACAAGGGTTTTCTTTTTTTTTTTTTTTTTCCTGCTTCGACTGCTTGGTTCTTCCTGGTTTTGTTTTGTGGAGGAGTCTTGGCAAAAAAGCAGCCCCGGGAAGATGCTGAGACTCGGCCGCCCTTTTGCCCTGGAGGACTGAGACCTCTTCCCCAGGGGCAAAGCTCGGGCCTGGCCGGGTGCGGCGGCGGGCACGGAGCCGTTCCGGGAGCGGGGCGCCCGCGGCCGTCACATGATGCCGTTGGTGAGGTACTGGAAGCCGTCGTAGAGCTTGGTGGTGATGGAGCGCATGCTGCCGTCCACCATCTGCTCGATGAGCAGCGCAGCTGCTCCTCCGTCATGTTCATGTGGAAGCGCTCCTTCAGGTTGCGGATGGTGCTCGAGCCGTGGAAACAGGGGAGCTGCGACCCTGCCGGGAGGGAGGAACAGGGTTTGACACGGGGGGACGGGGGCAGGCGCAGCCCCCAAGGCCTCGGTGGCCTCCCTCAGCCCGGCCCTTTCCGTTGTCGCCGGCTCCGAGGCTGGTTTGCGGCACGGGGATTCCCATGGCGCTGCCAGGCGGCATCGGGGTTAGTCACAACCCGCCGCCGCAGAGGCCGCCGCCGAGCTTACAGCCCGTTCCCACGCTGAGGGAACGGCAACCCCCCTCCCCTGGGTGTGTTTTAGGCTTCCCCGGGGCACAGCGGTGCTCGGCCACCGCCACAGGCGCGTTTCCGCTCCCTTCCTGCTCCACGGCGCAGCCCGGGTACCCCCACGCTGCCAGATCTGAGAGGCGAAGGAGGGTCGGGGACGCTCCCTCTTGCCCTGCTCAGACCGACCCGCTCACACCGGCGACACAGCTGGGAGGGTGCGGGCACCCCGCGGCCCCCAGCCCCTTCCCTGGGCCAGGAGCTCCCCGTGCGGACCCCAGACCCTAACAGCGCTGCCCAAAGCCTCCCGCTATGAGACTTCTCCAAAGCCCACGAGCCTTCCCCCATGTGCCGAGGGGCACCGAGCTGTTTTTGGGCGATGCTCTGTGCAGCTCGGACCCACACATGGTGCCTCGGGAGCGTCCGGATCCCCTTACCTTGCTGCATGATCTCCACAATCTGCACGACCTTATCCATGTGCTTCCGGGCCGCGATGAGCCCCTGCAGCATCAGCATCTTGTAGTAGTTGAACATGTCCCCGTCCAGCCCACCCATCACCTGGAAGGGAGAGGCTGCGTGGGTGGTGGGCAGCAGCGCGCCCCGAGTGGAGGGACTGCCGACAGGAGGGGCACGATGGGATTTTTTAGGGAATTTCACTTCTCCGAGGGAACCCGCACGGCAAACAGAGCGCCTCCAGCTTTCAGCTCGTCAGCCGGGCCCCAAGAGCAGCTCGGCTGAGGCTGCAGAGCCGGCCGAGAGCCGCCACAGGTGTCCACCCCGCTGCCAAGGGTCCGACCGTGCCACCTGACGCCGTGGGATCGCCCCTCACTGTCACATCCCCCGCACACTTACATCCACAAATTCCGTGGTGAGTTTGAAGGCAGACGTCTCGAAGCCAAGATTCCTGGGAGAGCTGGAGAGGATGAACCCAAAATCGATGTGGATTATGTGTCCGTCCGCATCCAGCAAGATGTTGCCGTTGTGCCTGCGTGGGAGAGAAGAAGCCTTCCGTTAAGTTCTGCAAGCGTGTGCACGGCCCCGGGAGCAGCAGCACTCTCTGCTCCCAGGATTTCCCTGCTGCACCGGGGGACAAAACGACGAATCCCGGTAGGAGCCGCAGCAAGACAGCACGGGGACCCACCTGTCCTTGACCTGCAGTAGGTAGCACACCAGGCAGTAACCGGCACAGCTCTGCACGAAATTCCTCTGGGCCGTCAGGAAGGATTCGGTGTTGTAATTGCCATGTTCTTGCAGGAAATAATCCAGCAGTGAAAGCAGGGATTGCTTCTTGATTTGGTGGATGGACACAGCATTCACGACGGGCTCAATCATGCCGCTGTCGGCGGAGATGACGAGGATTTTGTATGGCTTGATCCAGAGCGGGACACGCTCCTGTTCCCAGATGGACTGCGGGAGAGAGCGAAAAAATCCCTCAGGGCCCAGGGCGGCCCCCCACAGCCGCAGCCCCCCGGGCAGCCCCTCTCCCGTCTCACCTGCAGCTGCTTGAGCACCTGGAAGGCGAGCAGCTCCTGCCGGAGGTCGTCCCCGCACTTGACGATGACGGAAAGGAGGCGCCAGGAGGGCAGGTGGCCGTAGGGGGACCCTTCCCGGATCCTCCTGCAGAGAGGAAAGGGAGGGTGGGCAGCGGAGGTCTCTGATCAGGGGCTCGGGGGCAAGGCAAGCCTCTGGAAATGCGGCGGCTCTGCTCCACTGGGACTGCAGCAGAGCGAGCTCCGGGGCCCAGCAAGAACTGCAGACCGAGCCGTCACCGAACTACAGTGCAAATCTTCCCTGAGCCACAAGTCACCTCCGAGAACAGCAGAAGGGAATTAACTCTCCCTGAATCCCCCAGCCCTCCATCAAACAACGTGGACAAGACTACCCCCAGATTTAGAGAGCCCAGAGTGCTCTCCCTCTTGCTCATGGAGAAATCTGGGGGTTGGACATACAACTCCGAGAGCAGGAACACGAATGAGTTTATTTTGGGACAGGCCAAACTCTTCTGACGTAAAAGATGCCTATAAATACCTGGTAAAGCCCCTCAAAGCCCAGCCCAAGAGCAGCAAATCTGCTGTGGATTTTCTCCCTCCTCCACACGCCGCTCGCTGCCTTCCGCCTGCCCGCGTCCCCAGTCAACACACCCACCCTGGGGACGAGCCGGGCCTGAAGTCAAGGCCAGTTATTTACCAGGCAAACGGCAGAGCGACTTCCTTGAATTTTCTGGGACGTACGAAGTCCCCGCAGCGCCGAGACCGACGCAGCGCGCACGCGCCCCTTCCAGCCCTACCTGACTTTCTCCTGCCAGGGCTCCTTCAGGGCGACAGCGGATGGGTCCTCGGGGTCCCTCTTGAAGGAGGTGGGGTGTGCGCCAGCTGCTCCGAGAGCCGCCGCCTGCGAGACGGAGCCGATAAGCAGCGAAACCCGTTGTTGAGGCAGAAAGTAGCAGCACCAGGCGCACCCGGAGCCTCTTCGATCCAAAGCGCTTTACAAAGCTCAGGGATTCACCCGAACCCCGCGGGAAAGGTGCCAGCGGCTGAGCAGGGGAGGCTGTACCGGCCCGGAGCGTCTCTTACGCGCCTCTATTCAGGGCTCTCATAAACCTCCGCTGCCCAGCGTTTGCACAGCCCCTCGTAATCCATGCAGCTGGTTTTTTCTCTGGGAATCTAGCAGAGAAATTTCGCACCCCGCCTTTTTGCATCCGAACGCATAACCCACCCCAGGAAAGCCACTGCCTGGGCTGCTCTCGCCACGCCACGCCAGCCTCACCTGATATCTCCAGCAGCAATGAACACGGGCTCCCGGCTCTCCTGGCTGGTGATACTGTCCACAGAGAACTGGGAGATGTTGTCACAGCTGTTGGTGTGAACCTCCGGCAGCTGGGAGGGGAAAGGTGCGAGAGGTGGCGGTTACCAAAACGCGATTCCCACCCATCCCTTATCCCAGGCAGGAGCTGGGACGGCAGCGCTGCCCGGAAGGGCCCATCCCGACCTGCGACGCTGCTGCGCCGGATCCCGGCAGCGTCTCGCAGTGCCAGCAAGGGACAAACCCTGCCTGACAGCCCCGGCCTCACCTCCACCTGCAGCTCCACGATATCATCCACGGACCAAGCCTCGTCGTCGTTGTCGTAGTTGGGGACAGTGGTGAAGCTGCTGGTCCTCTGCTCGTGCGTGATCCCGCACTCGGGGAGGTTCTCGGCCGAGCGCGTGCTCCGGATGCGGTTCTCGGGGATCCGAGCGGGCACATTCGCTGTGTCGAAATTGTCACATTCAAGTACTTCAACGTAGATTAAATAGGGAGCCTGGGGGGACCAAAACCAAGCGTTAGTGGGGCAGGTGCCAGGCAGCTACAGGAGGCAGCCCGACGCTCTCTGCTCTTGCAGGGTGTATGCTTTGCCTTTTTGGCACATGCTTTCCGGGGGCAAAGCCGCGCTTTTCGGTAGGTGTGGAGCAGCACGCGGGGCTGGGCCTCCCAGAGACCCCTACAGCACGTTTCAAGCGACGGTTACTCGCGGCTGCCTGCACAGATCTCTCTCCCCATCGCTCCCAGCCCTGGAAGCGGCAACGCAACCCTCGGGACCCAGGAGGTGCCCTGAGCACGCGTACAAAGCACCCCTTTTGCGCGACGCCCGGACCGGGGCCCTGCCGAGGACAAAAAAACCGCCGCTGGCGAGGCAAAGCCATTCCCCGGCTGCTCGTACCTTGTCCTTGGAGTTGAGGACGACTGCCTGGGTGTGGGGCACCCGCACGACGTGATGGTCGAAGCCAGCCGTCGGGAGCCAGGCGCGCGCCGGCAGCTTGTGGTTCAGCAGCGACAGCTCCGAAATGAGCCGCTGGGTCTTCTGCTCTTTGGTCGGCAAGGTGGCCAGGCGCTTCCCGATGGCGATGAGGGATTTGATGAATTCTCTCTCGGGCGCAAGTCTGACAGGCTAAAGAAGGTTTAGGGGAAGGAGGGTGGGGGAGAGAGTTATAAAGGGAGCAGGCTGATAAGACGCCGGCAGTTTTGCAATCAGGCTCCGCAGTCTAAAAGCACCGGAATAAACTCCAGATAGAGAAAGAGGCTCTTCCCACCCCACCCTCCTCCCCGCTCTCGGATGATGTTGCCGTGACCAGAGAGCCGGGCTCATCATCCGGAAGCAGAGCAGGGCAGGATCAAAGCGCTTTTTCCCCTCCCGCTGTGCTGTCCAGAAATCCTCCTCCCCGAAACTCCGGAGCCGACATCCCCACCAGAAGCCCCTGGATCCCCAGGGCCGCAGCCAGCAGAGGGAGCGCGAATCGGCCTCGTCCCCGGCTCGGCGCTGGGTTTTTGTTGTATCCTGACCCCGAAGCCTCGATCGTGGCACAATCCGACCATTTTGCAAAGATCAAACTGCGATTTAGGAAGCCCCTTGCGCCCAGGAGCGTCCCCCACACCCCGCAGCTTAACCCGAGCTCTCTGCTTGACTTTTTCAAGCTTTTAAATCAGAACAACAGAAGATTGTGGCTGATTTTGCCATTTAAGGTGCAGAATTAAACTTGCAGAGTGTTCACTGTACAATCATGCTGGAAATGCACATGCAAAAAGCTATGGAGCGTGAGAAAAGGAAGCAAAGAAAAACGTCGGAGAGCCGGGAACGGCTGCACAGCAAAATAAAGGGATGGTAAAAAGAGGAGAAGGATCAGTCTGGTGGTTCCCCTTCGGGAAAGGGCGGTGGGAAATCGTTTGTATCTGTAGTCCACATCAAAAATCCTTCCAAAAATCCTTCCTGTCCTTTCCTCCACTCTGCTCCCCGGCCCACCTTGCTGGCGAGCGCCGCAGAGGCGAAGCCGGGACAGGAGGGAGCGCCTGCGCAGTGCCGGAGCCAGCGATACCGCTTCCACCTCCCAGGCAGAGGCTCAGTATTTAAACCCCTGCACCAGCTGACGCTCCGTCCCCGACGGGCTGGAAAGCGCCTGGTCCCGGCTGGACCCTGCTCTGCCTCGGCTCCTGCCACCTGCGCCCCAGCGCTGCCTCGGCCTCCGACTGCGTTTGATCCAACTTCTGCAGAAAGCAGAACGCTACGCAATGGACGCTCTGCACCGACACCTCTTCCCGTCCTCTGCCATCAAACCCCGACGGCTGCAACGTCCCTGCTCCTCTACGGGCCTTCTGCTCTCTGGGCGATACGTGCTTCCAGGTTTGGCACGTAGTCGATACTGGCACCACGACAGCCCCGTGGCCCCTCGCCCGCCCCGAGGTCTCTGCGCGTTACCTGTCTCAGCAGAATGATTTAATGAAAGAGTCACAGGTCGGAGTTTGGGATTGTGCCCAGGCGAGGAGGTGCCCGTGTGCAGGAGCAGACCACGAGCGATGTCCTCCTGGTTCAGCCCCATGCCGATTTGTGCATCACAAGCACAGGCAGTTTTTAAACCCCTTCTTTTCCAGGGATCCCAAACCATCTCCCGAAGCATCTCCTCCCCATCTCTGAGACAGCGGAGCGAAGCCGTGCCGACCCTGGGAGCACCCCGCCGCCTCCATGACCTGTCCTGCACCTCTGATGTTCACGATCCGGTCGAAAACCTTCAGGTCTCGGCTCCTCCAGCCAGAAACACACGGCCGGAAAATGTCCTCCCCATCCCATCCCGCTCCAAAGGCTTCCCACCGAGTGCTGCTCCGGTCTTCGGCATTATCAGGGGACTCAGCACAGGAAGTTCCGCATCCTGTTACGGACAGGCAGTTTTGGAAAATGGCATCAGCTGAACCGGGGTCGTCCCTGGCCTGAGCCACTGCAGGAAACACCGTCTCCAGCCTGCCCGAAGAGCTGCAGAAAGCCCGTCACGCCGAAGCCGGGCTGCAGAGAGCTGCTTTTGCCCCAGCTCATTAGTATCACGGTCCTGAAGCCAAGCGAAGAGAGGAGGATGGGAGACACTCTTCCCTCATCCGACCACCCGAAGGATCCTTCTGTTGCTCCGAGCCAACATAAATATTTGCTTTCTGCTGTTTACTTTCTACTACAGCAAAACATTTCACTGGCAGCACTTTGAAAAAAGAATATTCCTGCTCTTAAATTAGGCAGGGCGTTGTGTTTGTTTTGCTAAGACACGCTCCAAGAGCGTCCTTCTCCCCTTCAAATCGCTTCCCAGGACTGGGCAGGGACGACGACACAGATCCGTCCCCGGCTAGAGGACCAGCAGAGGAGGGAGACGTGGCCGACGGCTTCGGAGCGGTGCCGGAGGCGTCACGACGCGGCGAAGGGGCAAGGCTGGTCCAGCTCTGCACAGCCGGCACGCCTGGGCGGCTTTGTCGGGGTGAGGTTTAAGTATCTCAAAAAACAGCGGCGTTAGTTTCGGATGCTTTTCAGCCTCAGCTGCCGAAGTGTTTTCTGCTGCTCTACCTACCTTTACCCCGAGGTCCCGACCGGCCTCCTCCGCTCAAACCACCACAATTTGTCATTTCAGAGCTTTACGCAGCAAAGTCGTGGCCGCTCCCATTGCTGCTGCCCGCAGTCACTCACTCCACGGGAGCGAGACCCATCTGATCCGCTCGGAGTTTAAAGCACTCAGCGGTGCGGAGCAGAGCTGCCACCCGGTCCCTTCAGCTGAGCTGCCTGCCACGAGGATTCCGGCATCAGCGCTGACAACCGATAGCCGGCACAGTCTGTAAGTGCTGTCACCGTGCAGCTCGGCGCAGGTGCCCGCAGTGGCTTTGATAAATTCGGTATAAATGCCTGCAGAGAGCCCCCGCTGCTGCAGTAACCATCTGCCGTGGAGAAACAACCTGGGTCTGCAAAGCCTGGAAGAGGTGGTCTCCAGCTCCAGCGGAGAGGAACGGGCGCTCGCTACCACCGGCCCTGGGTGGCGGCGAGATGGGTGGCACGGTCGAAGTGGGTGAGGTGACGGCAACAACCATCGTCGCAGCCGGAGAACCAGGAGGACGCTCCTGCGACGCCCGGGGACCGAGGAGCCCCAAGTGCTCCGCTGGCGCCGAGCCTCAAAAAGCCACCGAGGAAGATGTGTCGCTGCCTTTGCTCGGCCGGGAGGAGCAGGAGGAAAATAAAAATAAAGCAACTTACCTAAATTTTGGGGGCAAACTGGGACTCAGAGCACGGTGTCCTACCTCCCACCCAACCGCCAGCACCCACGGCTGCCCAAGCATGCGGCCGTCGCTCGCGTCTTGTGAAAACAGGGGCGTTGGAGGAGATTTATAAAAAACGAAAGGAGTCGTCTGCGTCGGGGAGGGCTCAGGGGTAAAAGCCTTGTGCCCCGTGTCTGCACGGGGCCGCAGAGTCAGCGCTCCTGCCTGCCTCCCGCCCACGCCGTGCCACGTGTAAAAGGCGTGAAAATTGTCCCTCTGGAGGCACAGGAGGCCGAGAGCCGGGCACACGCCAAATAACTCTTGTAGAGGCGAAAGCAGCTGGAGTTGACCCCCTAAACCCCGTCCTGGAGGGCGGGGGCCACGCAAGGCACCGCCGCCCGGGTAAGTGGTTTTGATCATGGACTACATATTCAACGTGTGGAAGCCCACGGGAATCCCAGGCGGAGAACACGCACCCACCGGCAGGAAGATGACACAGATGAGCAAGATGCCATTGATTAAAAACAAAATAAAAAAAAGGCTCATTTTGAAAGAAAAACGCTCTATTAGGGCAACGCTGGGTTTTGATTGAAAGACCAAAGTTTAACACACAGAAAGGGAAAAAAAATGATTCGTGGAAAAAGCAAATTAAATCCCATCCGGCAGAGAACTTTTAAGTAAAATTCAAGGAAACAGCATTTCCTCTTTCATCCGCGGACACCGCCACGCAAAGGCCGGCGACTGCTCCGACCGCAATCGGCAGCATCAGCCACGTCCCTCCCCTGCCTCCGCCGTTCGTTGGCGGCACGAGGGTTTCTCTCTCCCTCGCTGCCTTTTATTTTGGGAGGGAATGAGCACCCGGGGCACCCCCCGGCCCCTCGGGGCCTTCTGCTTTATTTTAGCCAAACCGGTGCAAGTGAATTTGCCCAAAGCTGCGCTCCCGCCGGCGTTTCGCTGAACAAGCGGGAGAGGTTCAGACGAAGCCGGCAGCGCCGCGAGCCCGGCGGCCGCGGCACGAGAGGCGGCCAGCACGGCGCTGGCAGCAGCGGGGGGTGACGCCGGCTTCGCCCCCGCCGGGGGCTAAGCGGTGCAGACACTGGGGGGACGGCTGGGGACCAGAGCTGCTTGCGGTGCGTCGCCGGGTGCCGGGGTTTAAGTATTTTCGTGGCAGAGAGGAAATGCTGCTGTCGCGGGGGAGGCAGGCAGCCCGGGCGCAGGAACGAAACGGGCCACTTACGGGAGAGAGTGACTTATCGAGACTTTCCGTACTCGAGGAGAGCTCCTGGGAAATGGAGGAAAGGGGGTTTGTTGGCGGTTTTGGGTGGTGGTGTTTGTTTAAAAGGAGAGAAAGGAAGGAGGGAGAAGGGAGAAAAAGCAATAGTTTAGCTCCAGGTTCATAACGATCACTTTTCATTTAATTATTTTATTCCCCCCCCACCCGATCACAATTTTGTTGCCTTTTACTCTTGGATAGGAAGCGGCACGTGATGCTTCCAGAGTAACGTGACAACAACTTCACGGATCTAAACCGGAGCCTCCTCCGCCGAGGCCCCTCGTGCTGGTACCGAACAGGGAGCAGGGCTCACAGCTCATGCCTTCACCGAGTGCCCATAAAAACCCCACGGACTTGCCCCATTCACATCCTCTAAAATTTTTTTCTACCCCAGAAGCGTAACCAAGGTTTCAGCTCTGACGTTCTTGGCCCAAAAGAGCTGCAGAGACCGGAGCTGCTAGGGCAGGCGGGGATGTCGTGCTGGTATCAGCCCCGAGACCAGCCTCTCTCCATCAACAACATTTTATTTTTCTCCCCTGGACTCTAATTTAGCCTCTAATTTCAGCAGATGAAACTAACTCCAGGGAAACTTTCCTAAAGATTAAAAAACCCGACGATTACACCACTTCCACGATCGAGTTGATGAGACGGTTTTAATCAGCAGAGGAGCACCCGCCATCGACACCGTTTCCCTGCGGCCACCGAAAGCCACCCTGTGCATCCGCCGAGCAGCCGTTTCCATCTCCACCCCCACCAGCCTGCAGTTTCCGCAGCGCCACACGCAGAGCCCAGAAATCCATTATTTTCATGTCAAAAAGAGATAAAAAGGAGCTTCGCACCCTTGAGCCCGGCGTGTAATTCGTTTTAAAATTCGCTTCCCAAAAAGAAACAAACAGGTCTGGGTTTAGTACGTTAATTACAGGGACACGTTAATTCCACCGGGCTGCGTCTCACCACAAAAAATAACAGCGTTTAAATTAATCGCTTCCGCATGACCACATAAAAACCCTGGCAGTGCTGAGAGCCCACCAGGCTCACCGAGAGAAAAACGGCACCCGGAGCCCGGAGGCTGCTACGACGGGCTCGCGGCGCTGCCTTCCTCCCAGGCACCAGCTTCGCTCCCGGACCTGGAGGTATTTCGGGGTCGGAGTTTCCCCTGCTCTGTCGTAAAAGGAAAACAGATCTCCAACCAGGAGAGCAGCAACGGGAGCAGGCTGTAGGGCGGTCGCGCCGGGATGTAAGCTGAAAAGCTTCTGAAAACCCCATCTCGCCACGTTTGCGCGTAGGCAGAGCGAGCGTCGTCGCCTCCCGCATGTCTACCGCAGGGCGCTTCGCGCAGCTGCCCTCCCCTTAAAATAAACGTCATTTTAGAAGGTCCCCTTCCCATAGCATCCGTACATCCTCTGCCGGAAAGCGAATCTCGGGGACGTTTGGGCTGCTCCTCCTCCAGCTCTGGCAGCCGCGACCCCGGCGCCCACCGAGCTGAGCCGGGGCTGGACCCCGGCGCCGGTACGTTTTCAGCAGGGCCCGTTCCACTAAAGCCGTGCCAGTCTGCAGTGACTGAGGGTAGGCTGTTCAAATCCCGCTCGGATTTCGGACCCAAGCTCCCGGTTTTCACGTGAAAGTCTTATAAAGGCCACGCACAGCGCGCCCGGCGCAGGAGCCTGCCCCCTCCTTCGCCGTGCGCAGCCTCCGTCCCCCAACGGCTTCGTGCACGCCACCTGCGCTGCCGTTAGGACTTCAGTCCTGCTGGAAACCTTTAAGAAGCGATTTCTCAACTTTATCAAAAAACGCCACTTCTGAGAATCGCAACCGACGACTACAGGAGCCGGAGACAGCCCCCGTGCGGCGCGGCAAGACCTGCTGTTAAACCAGAGCCCTTTGGTAAACTCAGGACGTGTCAGAGCGTCAAGGCGCCTAAATAAAGGGCCTGCCTCCGAACCCAGCCTGCGAAGCTCCTGAAAAACACCCGCGACACCGGAGCAGAAAGGGCCGCGCTCGGGGCAGCGGCAGCCTCCCCGCGGAGACGGGAACGCCGGCGGGAACCGTCCCAGAGCAGGAAAGCCGGTGCTCCCGCTGCCGTACCCCAGCCCCCCACGGCCACCCACAGCTCGACCCATCCAAGCTCTGGTTCCCCCGAAGCCGCCCCGCAGCGTCGGCAGTTTCTGAGCTGAGCCAGGTGCGACCCGCGGCTGCCGAGACCAGGGCCACGGTACCGGGAAGCTGGCGGGAAGCCGGCACGCCGCCGCCCCGCCAGCCTCGCGCTGCCGCCACGCGGGTTTGCGGCATCGCACGGAAGGCGAGTCAGAGCCGGCCCCGGCGGGGGCAAGGCGAGCTCCTCCAAGCTGCGGCTCCGGCCTGCCCTTAAGCCGCTCCCCGGACTCTCCCAGGCCGAGACCTTGGCTTTTTAACCTCCTCCCCGGGAAGGCGGCACGAGCTCCGATATCTGCGGCAGCTCAACTCACCATCTCGCCATGCTGGGCGCGAGCGACAGAACCTGCTCGGAGCATGAGGCCAGGATCGGGAGAACAGGGATAACGAACTTGGAGGGGAATTAAGCGCATCTCATTTTTGTGCTTAACGTCTAACCCTCTGGCATAATCCCAGCAGCTCCGGACACGTTCGGAGCCAGTTCCTCCCCACCTGCCTGCGCTTCCAGCAAGGTCACGGCACGGGCCACTTCGCTCCGCAACTCCGACGGGCGGCAAGCGGCAGCGGCAAAGCTGGGCCTAAAGCCACCTGCCTCGCCCAGAGGACGTGGCTGCAGAAGGACCCACTGCAGCCCCCGAAGGGCTCGCTCATGCCCTATTCCCCCCGTCCCTCGCAGCACGGCTCTGCCCCGGCACGCAGCAGAGCAGCCGGACCCGCTGGCCACCCAAGGTTAGACATTTTTGGGGTCTCTATTCTGTATCTGATGATTTCCCCACTAAGGTCAGGTAGTTTTACGGCAGCCGGCCAGCAAACGGTGATAAAAAAGGGAAACAGAGAGCACAGCTCGTTGCGTGAGCAGACCTAGCAAACTTGGGGTTCCTCCAGATGCATCCTACGCCCCTCAAACCCTCCTCCCCCGCAACAGCTCCAGCCGTTCCCAAGCTTCCTGCGACACCTCGCGCGTCCCCTGCAGGGGACCCGGGGGCTGCTTCGGCGTGGGGCACGCTGGCCGGCGTCGGCAAGGGGCACAAACCTCTGCGAAGCAGCCAGTTCAGCAAAATGGGAAGAGCCTCGGCACGCTTCTGGCTTCTCCCCTCTGCGGCATTCGGTCCACGCTTCAAAAAGTCCCTGCCAGAGGAGCCAAGGCTCGCAGGAGACCCGTTTCGGGGGGAAACCAGGCTGGAAGGAGCGGGAGAACGAGCCACGTGCGAAGGGTGCCAGCAGCACGACTCCTCTCCCTTGCAAGCTCGACATACGGATAAGCTGTTTGCCGAGCGCGGGCGAGTTTCCAGAGTTCCCGCTTGGGAAACAAGAAGCCTTGAACGTTTAATACCCTGGTCTCAGCCGAAAGGCAGGAGCGAAGCGGTGTTTATGCTCAGCCGTGGCCGTCGCCGCCTCTCTCCCCTTTGCCCAGCGCTTCGCCCTCCGCTCGGGACGAGGCTCGCCCATAGCCACCGTCCCTGCAGGGTTTGCTTTGGGCTTTTAAGGCTAAAATTCTTGGTCCTTCTTAAGATATAGGAACATTCAGCACAAGTTTCTACCTGGTAAACACATACTGTCATAGAGGTAAAAAGGAACTCCATGTCTCTCTGCAAAGCGCTTGACAGCGAGCTCGGAACGCCTTGGCCCCGACGTCGCCTTCGCTTCCACAAACCCTTTGCAGAAGGTCTTTCCTACCCGATCCAAAACTAAAGCAGAGAGCAGGGATGGCAGTGTTTTAGATCTTAAAAAATAATTTAAAATCCAGGCAGCTTGTGCGAGGCAAACGCCTCACCAGCACTGCTTGTATTACGGGGACACGTAGAAGTTTTAGCTAAAAGATGTCAAACCCGGACGCCCAGAGGAGTCAGGCTTTGCAGCTTGAGCGACTGCTGTCACTGTGGCCAAGCGGAAACCTGGCAGGCAGAGGGATCCCAACCAAATCCAAAGGGACAACGCAGAAAAGACCTAAAGCCTCCCAAACTTGGACCCATCCGTGGGACCACAGCGCGCCCGGCAGCGCCGCCCTCGCAGCAATATGCCACGACAGCGTCGAAAACGATCCTCCGGTAGCCGCACTGCTCTTATCGCAGCCGGGAAACGAGCTCTACCAGAAAAAGCACCTTTGCCAGTGTTGCTGAAGGTGCAATTCAGGGGTAAAAGGCCAACGCGCCTCCACACCCCGACCGGCAAAGGCAGGGCAGGGACGTGGGCTAAAAAGTGAAAGACCAGGGTGGGCCGTGTTGGGCAACCTCAAATAAAAAGCAGTTTTCAAATCCTGCGAGCACACGCACTCTGATAAGCGAATCCGTGCAGAAACGCAGACGTAAACAGATTTGCATGCAAACCCTCGCCGCTTCTCAAGATAACACTGATGCTGCTGTTAAAAAAAATAAACCCCCACGCCGTGGGCAGTGCTCGCGTCGCGTGAAAGCTTTGCTCTTCCTCCAGCAGCCACCCACGCGCAGTGGCCCGGAGTTAACAGCGAGGAGCTGGCATTTAAGCAGCTGCTGTTTCCAGCGCTCCCTTCCCAGCAGCCAGCCTAGATTCTTAACTGGTTACTCAATTAGCAGTTTTCTAATTAAAATTATTTTACTTGACTAGTGGAACCAGTTCAGCCAAACATCTCTGTTCGCACGGAGACGCGGGTCTGCCTGGCTCTCTCCACCGTCAGCCGGGCTCTGAGCCGGCGCCGGCTTCAGGCTCGCAGCTAAAGCAAGCCGCTCCCATGTAAAAATAGCTGCTTTCAATCCAGTTGGTAAAAAAAATTAAAAAAAAAAAAGAAAAAAAAAAAGGTGTTTTTCCCTCCCTGCTCTGCATATTTCCAACCTTGATCTTAGCTCACGAAGGGATCTGAGAGATGGATGACCCCTCCCCAGGCAGCTTGCGTGATTTATTCTTCCGGCCTCTGCGGCTTCAGGAGTTAAAACGCTGGTGGGAGGCAGAGGGGGGCTCGGGAGCATCCTCCCTGTTTCATCCAGGTGCAGGCTCTCAGCTATTAACTTTGGTGCATCTGCCCCAATATTAAAATTACGTGAACTCCAGGACTCGCTATGACGGCGCTGGGTTTCTCAGCGCTGCACCCTGCCACGCTGGCAGGGACGCCGGGGCCAACTCGCGGGGCACAGCTCGCGGGGAGATAAAGGGCTGCGTATCGGTGACGGGCGCGAGGCCTGGCCTGCCAGACAGGAAAACCGAGCAGCGAAGTAGCTCACGACCAGCCTCAGCTTTTACTCGGGGTCGTGGGGTTGCATCGTTTTCCAAAAGCAACGGCCCTTTGAGAAACGTGAAGGGGTGCAGCAGCGCGTCCTGGCCATGCTCACCCCGAAGAAGCCAATTCGGCCCAGCCCCGGCTCGGCTGGCGGGGCACAGGCGCCGGGGGGTCCTCGTCCATCCCTGCGGAGCCGGGGGAGATGAGCGCGGGGCAGCGGGCAGCGGTTAAGGTGCTGCTGCTCAGTGGCTGCCGAGGAGGGACCCAGGCAAAGGCATGTGCACGCTGCAAAGGCAGCGCAACCTGTTTGTGCGAGTCCCCCGGCACGGACGCTGGCGAGGACTCGCTGCGCCTCTGCAGCAAATCCTGTTGGGTTTACGGAGGAGGCGTAACAACCACCCCGAAGCCAGCAAGCCTTGAGTTCTGTAGAGCTCGGTAAAATGAAGGAGATCAGACAGCAAGATGACTTCCTCTGCTCCAGCGGGTACCTCTAGGTCAGCTCGAGACACTTCTGGTAGCTTGGCCCAGCCACGGACGGTTTTACTGAAGTTTAAGCAGCTGCTCTGCCCTGGGTGAGGTTTTGTTTCCAGGTTGCTGCCCGCAGCCCTGCCAAAACCCCGGGGAGCCGGATGCGGTGTCCAGCTTCCACCCCGCCGAGGTTTCAGCAGCCACCCAGCCCCACTCTGCCACGTTTCTGCCCCGCGTGCCCGACTTAACAGCACTATTGCGCAACCGAAGGCGCCGGCAAGACCAGCCCCTGCCGCAGACAGCGAGGGACCCGTCTTCCGGGCTTAACATTTACATAGGCAAGAAAGAAGCGAAGCGTCCCCATCGCACGGCGCTGGGACGGCAACCAGCCCCCACGTCCGCAGCACGGGGATCCCGGCCACAGTCTCTCCATCGTCTGGCACCCCAGCGGACCCAACCACCGCATCTCAGACCATCTCCCGCAATGAACACTGATCAGTGCTCCCTGGCTTCCAGCACGAGCATCAGGTTACAGCAAGTTCCTTCCCTGCAGGTCTCAAGTTGCTCAGGTGGAAAATTCAATGCCGAGCAGCCCCAGCACATTTAATCCACCCTTTGTCTGTAAATGGATCAGAGAACGGGACGCACCTGGACTCCGGCAAAATACAACCACCACCCTGGAAACCTGGAAGAACGGCTGAGTCCATCCACCTCGAACCGGCGGGACGCAGGACAAGACGAGTTCCAAGCTTGCGGTTTTTCCTTTGCATGCTTTTGTATTAATTGAAAAGCAACAAATGCAAAATAAATTGATACCATTAGAACCGTATCATGGAACTACGTCGTGGATGCATAATCCGGAGAGGATTAAAAACCCACAGCACGAACGGCACTTGAAATAAAACCGCTCCCGCCCGGTATTGCGGTGGTTATGCAGCATGAAGCGACAACTGGAACACAAAGACCTCAGTGGGAAGAATTATCCTCTAGAAACAAAGTGCCACAGCTGCAGGCGACCGCAGGGGAAAGGACAGACTCGTCCCAGGTGCGACGACTGACTTGGTTAAGAGCCATCCCGCACCACGCTCTAAAACCAACGCAGACTTCTTCTCCTTGAGTAGCGTTAATAGCTGCTTCGGGTCCGACTCAGCTAACCCGGGAACGGCAGCTATCGGAGGCCCTCACAGAGGAGCGGCAGCCGAGGACAGAGGCACCTTTAAGAGCCTAGAAACAAGGAGGACCTGGCACCGCGCTTCAAGGAAGATGTAGAGCAACGGGCAAAGGTCCAGAGGAGAAATAAAACCCCAGAGGTCTAGAATAGGTGACCTACGGGGAGTGCAGAAGAGGCAAAAATTGTTCAGTGCAGAGAAGACTGATGGGCGATGGGAAAATAACCCCAAAACGTTCAGCGGAGAAAAGACTGATGGGAAAATAACCCAGCCAGCCCCAGAGGGATGCTGCAGAGAAGGGCACATGGTGCCACCACCTCCTCGGTAGAGCTAAGCAGCGGCTTGGGGCTCCAGTGGTGACGAGGAGACGAAGCCTGGATGTGGGAAACCCTCACCAGAAAAAGCCTGGCTGGAAGCCCTGCAGCAGGCTGCAGAGCCTCCGGCACGGGCAGAGTCTTCAGGACACTTCCACGAGCGTCTCTCGGGGACATGTGGGACATACCTGCCCTTCTCTGTACCTCGCCTTTCCCTTGCCTCTTGTCTCCAGCCCTGCGCTCTGTGGCTTGTATCTCAGATCTACACCCACCTGCAAAGGCGCTTCAGCTTTTGCTCCCTACAGCTCTTCCAGACAGAGTTCACTCCGTTTCCCCTCTCTTCAACAGCCCCCGGCCGCAGCGCTGAAACAGCCAACTTCTCTGCAACCCCTCTTCTCCATCCTCCGCTCCATCTCCTCCGCCGGGACCGCCCCCCTCGCTGCGCCCACCCGATTTGAGTCCACCTGCAGCAGACACCGAATGACCCGTGTTCACGCACCAGCTCTACGTTTGCAGCGCACAGAGCTGCCGCATTAGCAGTACAGGACAGCTGAAGAAATGCCGTGCTTTACCCTCAGCTGGGCTGTACCTGGCTTTGTTTAAAAAAAAAAAGATTGGGAAGAGCCGCACAGCTGAACGCTGGCTGAGCTTGCCGGCGGAGGCCAGCACAAGACCCGGCACTGCAGGCAGCGCTCGATAAGGAGATGCAGGTGTTGCAGCCTTCCTTAATCCAGACAAACAACTTCTTGGGTTTACATTCGAGTTTTGCAATTTTGTGCAAAGAGAGAAACAGAAGTTTCTTGGAAGGCACAGCAGAAGCAGGTTCCCGACCCACGGCTCGGTGGCACGGACGCTGGCAGCAGACGTGAAGCACATTAGAGGGGATAAAGTAACTCCCAGAGGAGCACACATGAGATTTTATTGCCATAAAATCTCTAGTTTAAGAAACTTTGGAGAACAAGCTAAGGGCTGGTCCCAGCACAACACAATTCAGACATCTTTGGGTATCCTGGACCGAGGGAAACCCAACTTGTAGATTAAAGTCATGAATTCCAGAATTTGCTGGAATTTACGCCGGACCGGCAGGGCCCCCCCCCAGCCAGCTCCAGGGAAACTGCTTTTTGCAGGGGATTGCTGGTTTCAAATAGGAGGCAAAACCAGCCAGCACTTAAAATAATACAGGTCCAGGAAGCTGGCCGGGAAAGTTCTTACGGCACCTCGAGCTTACCCCGTTGCCACATACCGTTTACACAGCTTGCCCGGCCTCTGGATCAAAATACGTTTCCAACATCGCCAAGAGAAACTCTCTGCAGCGCTGCTTTCATCTATCATTTATGCAAAGCTTCGGTTTCCATTATTCAAGCAGCTGCAGCCAGCACGAGCAGGGAGACCTCGGCGCGTCCGGCTCTCCGTCAGCCAGTTGTTTTCCGCCGAGCAGCCGACGGGCAGAGACATGAAAGATTCATTTACCCATCAGCAAACACCGCAACCCCAGCTCGCAGCTGGGTTTTTGCCCGAGAACCGCGGGGAATGGGACAGGGTGGTTTTTTTAACTTGAAACCAGCCTGGACGACCGCCGCTTCACACCTCCAAAACCCCCTTCAAACCCTTATCCAAAGTCCGCCAGCCAAGCAGGAGACCACGTGGCCCCTTCCAACGATTTACAAGCCAGCGTGGAGCCGAGGAAAAGGGGGCATCTCAGGGAAGGCAGGAAAGCCAAGAAATACTCCACCATTACAAAAAGGGTCACGAGATCTCGAATGTCTAGATGGAGGCACAAGGAAGTCAGCTTTCAGGTCTCGTCCACACGAGGCACAGGGATGACCCAGAACAGGAGCCGCGTGGAGTCTGGCTGATCGGCCCGGGTGAACGGCTGCCGAAGCCCCACTGGGACCGAACCTTTGGTACCACGGTTTTATGAGCATCCCCGCTGGAGAGGTGAAGCACCTCCCCAGGGGAGTATTTCAACTTCTGGAGTTCTGGAAGAGGCATCGCTTTTCTCCGATGTGGTTAGCATTAGTCATAAAATCTGCGTTTAGCACCAGCTCATCTCCTCCGTCCCCCTCTCCCGCTCAGCATCCCCATCTCAGCCCTGTATTTCTCACCATCCCAGGCTGATGCTCATGCTAGAAACCATCAGCCCTTAAAAAGACAAAACAGCAAAATAAAAAATTTCCTTTTCCAGCTCTTTTCCCTCCAGCCTTGCATCCCCACTACCAAGGATGCTGCTCATCCTTTTGCTCCATAGGTCTGTGCCAGCAGATGTGTGACATGAATAATCTGCGCTTTCGCTGGGAGAAATCCCGCTCAAGCAAGAATGCTCACTCTCCAGCGAGCGTGCACCGATACAGCAGCTCTGCACCAAAGCCACAGCAACTTTGTGCCGATAACTTTTTGACACTTAAAAATAAATGCCGCAAAGCCCATGGGAGCTATTTGGGTTTGGAAGACAAATAACGCCCATATGCCCTAGTTCACCTATTTAATTGCCGTTTGCTTTGGCATTAAACCACATTAGCGCCCAACCCTGGAAACTGGAAGCGTCCCCTCCGCACAGCCCAGCCCCTCCAGCAGGGAGAGCCTGGCTTTCCATCGCCTTGGAGCTGCGAAAAGACGACAGAAATCCAAAGCAGAGCTCGGCGCAGGGCAGCAGCCGTGGACAAACCCCACGGCTGCAGCGCTCGGCCCTATGGCCAGAAGGGCGTGCACACCAGGGGCTCGTTTTGGCCAGGGCACCGGCACGGCGGAGCTGATGGGATGTATCTGCTCCCCTCCTGCCCCCAGCTCTCAGCTGCCCGGGGCCTTTTCTGCCTGCGAATAAACCTCGTTGTTGCTAAATCTGTACAAGTCGGGACAAAGAGGAAATCGGGTTTCCAACAGCTATCAGATGGCTGCAGATTGCAAAACAGAGACACCGGCTGAGTTGCCCAAACTGTGTGGGAATTCAGCGCCGTAGGAAGCGACTCAGTCCTCCTGACCCAGCTTTCTGCCCTACCTTGAAGCCACCTAACGTCCCCCCTTCCCCTCACACTAAGAAAACGCCCCCTCTGGAGCCCCAGCACCCTCAAGCGTGACCCACCAGTGTGTGTCACTTTGCTTAGAGACACAGGAAGCAAAACTTCAATCATTTGCAGCAACTGGGATAAAAAAACACCTCTGCAGTAAAGGAGGAGCTATGAGATGAGAACCAACCGCACAAGCACGGCCCTGGGCGCATCCCTTCCCAGGCAGGCTGAGCCTTGGAGAGCCCCAACGTTACCTCTTCCTCGCTCTCAACTTTGGGATTGCTGGCTGTGCGCTTCAGATTGCTGCTCAGGCTGATGGTGACGGTGGCGTCCGACTTGGACCTCTGGTGAGTCCTTTTGGAAGGAGACAGCCCCATATCGGGCGCTGGGCTCAGCGACGGCAGCTCCCTCTTCTTGTAAGCTGGCTTCAACTCGTCCGAGAGGATGAGTTTCCGCAGCTTGGTCCCACGGGAGTGTCGCTGAGTGGAGATGTGCATGTCCGAGGAGTAGGCACCCAGCAGCAGGGCACACTGCAGGGAGAAGTTGATGCTCTGCCGGCAGCGGTGCACGATGTAGGGCTTGATCGCATCTCCCACGTCCTCGTCCATGTGAATGTACATATTCAGCAGCTGTGGCAGGTAGAAGTCCACTTCTTCGTTCCTAAAGCAGAACAACCTATTCCCAATGTAAGCCTGCACACCAGGTTCCTTTGAATTGTACAAGTATGAAATGGCCATGGAGATATCAAAGAGTTTGGATTCAAAGAGCCGGAGGAGCCAGGACTGCTTAGCAGAGTTATCCTTCTGCCGCTTCCGGGCAGTTTTCACCGTGTTGGCCATGGTCTCGTCCTCCTCCTGGATCTTGGAGGCCGTGCCAGGCGGATCGTCCAAGCATTTGATTTCACAGCCCTCCCCGACGTCTCCGTTGGCCAAATCCACCGCGGTCTGTGGGGCGCGCTCTGCCTCGCTGCCATCGGACAGTTTTGTTAAGCTGTCAGAGGAGACACCGTGCATCAACTTGACCTTCTCCAGGACCTCTTCGCAGGCTTTCTTCGCCACCTCGGGGTCGATGACCGCCAGCTCCCCGACACCTTCCGTGATGACGCTGAGAGATGTCCCGCCATTCCCTTGGGGCACCGAGCCGGGCACCTGGTCCACGCCTGTCCCTCGGGCTGGGTCTACAACAGAGTCTCCCATAGCAGTGGAGGGTCTGCGCACTTCACAGCTGAAAAGAAAACAACAACAAAAAAAAAAAAGTCAGAGACACAATCTGCAGAGGAGACCTGCTTCCAGCCTGAAGGTGGGAAAACAGGAATCCGTGCTGGGATACACCTCAAGGGAAGCCGACAGCCAGGACGAGGTTTGGTGCAAACCTTTTCTAAAAGCCTTTCGTCTAGAGAGGGAAGGTGCCCCAAGCCAACGCGCGCGACGCAAGCCGTCCCAGCGCAACGCCGAGCTGGGCACGTTGGGTTTTAAAGGTCTTCTCAGTGCCCCTTCCACTCAGACTTGAAAGAGAGCTGTAAGCATCCATCAGCCGCTACACCAAATTTCCCTGTTACCATGGCGATAAAAAAATTGAGCAAGCCAAAATGAGAAAGAGTGGGGGGAAAAAAAAAATAACCAGGTTGCTTTACACTCTCCGCCCCAAAGGCACTCTGCAACGCTTGGGATTAGAGGGCCACGGGCTGGGCAGCCCCAGTGGCTCTGCTGCTTGCTGGAGGAGGTGAAGTTTATCCCCCGTGCTCAGCTTTTGCTCATTTAACCTCCCTTCGGGACGGAGGCCGGCAGCGGTACGCAGTGCCTTGGCGGTGAAATCCCCCGCTGGTGCCGGGCGATGGGCGAGCAGAGAGCCGGAGCAAGAGCCAAGTTTGTTGCAACAAGGTCCCTGTTTTCAAAGTCCAGACACTACTGCCCGGATTACGTATCCTCGTCAATGATTAGCACTTAATTATGTTTTAAAAATAAGATAAATGAGGGATTGAACACACTTCCCGGTTTCCAATCTGGATAAAAAGAGCAGTGGTGCATCTCTATGGATAACCAGCAAGAATAAAGGCGGCCGGTGCCAAGTGAAATCGTCCTCTAAAAATAAAATAAGACGCTCTATTCAATCTAACATCATTACTGCAGCTCTGACTGCTTCCCTTTATTGCTCATACGCTACGACAAGACAGCTCGTGATCGGCAGAAGGGCACAATGCCTTTTACAAATGTTAAGCACTGCAAGCAGATTGCCAATTCCCTCCTGCTTTTCATGTCCAGCACGGTGGAAAAAATTACTGTCTTTGGAAAAGAAGTTCAGTGAACCATTTTCCGCCTGCCTGTTCCCCCAACGACCCCCAGCCCCTGTTCTCTGCCGCAGAAGCTGTGCTGGCAGGTTCTTGCAACGAGATATTTCCCCGCTAATTTAATGACCTCGTTTTATCTGTTTATTTTTATGCGCAATTACAGCTCCAGACGCCAGAGAAAGGGGCGAGGAAACCCACGATATTTCTTTCTATTCCAAGCAAGTGAAAACGAGGTCGGTGTGTCCAGACGTGAGCGCCGCTTCCCAGAGACCAGTTTCCTCCTCTTGTTTTCAAAGCACTTAAGCTCTAACTACGAGGTGAAAAAAGCCTGACCAAAGTTCAGCAGTGTGAACTGATATGAATAGCATCTTTCACCCCGTCCGCACGGCAGCAACACACAACGTTTTCCTCTGTGCTTGCCATTCCCTTTGGTACAAATCCTGCATGCTTCAAATATTTGTGGTCATTAGATCCTAAAGACCCTGCAAGCTGAAGGAAGTTGTTTTTCCTTCTTAGTGAGCCCAGCCTTGCCCCACGAAAGCCCAGACGATCTAATTTTTAAATTAACACCAAGCCGGCAGAAAGGAGATCCTTCGGCGTAACTCGGCAAGGCGGGGTTTGAAGAGGCACAGAGCAGAGGCTGGTCTGAGGACGAGTCGCACGAGAGCTTTGCCCGTGCCAGCACTTCTGGGGTCCTTCAAACGTTTGCATCAAGACAACAGGGATGACAAACTGATGAAAAATAAAACAATTCAGCGGTGGCATCCGCCAGAGTCCCAAACACGGCTCCGCAGCCACGCGCCGGGTGCAGAAGTACCTGTGATCCCGGGCAGCTCGGTCGCCCACAGAGGGTTTTCCAAGCCCCGACTAGTTCGTCCGACGCAAGGAAACGCTTTCGTAGAGGGAGAAAAAAGTGCGTAGGATCCCATTAAACCGCCTTCCCCTTAAGCAGGGAGCATGCAGGAGAAGCCTGGTGAGGCGTGACGGCCCGCGCTGCAATTCTGGACGTTAGAACTCCTCCGCGTCCACGGGAGAGGCTGGATCCAACCTGACTTACTCACACAAAGGATCCCGACGGCTCCGAGGCGCCTGCGTCGCACGGCACAGTCACCGTGAGCAGAGCCGCTCCCACCGCCAGCCCAAACTCCCCGATCCTTTCGCCAGCGTCACCCGGCCGGCGGGGCCCGGAGGGGCCCCGTGCGCTGGCTCTGCACCAGAGAGGAGACAGCCGGCCAGAGCTTGCAACTGCCGTGTGGGTTAAACTTGGATTAAGGAACTGCGCAGATAAATCCACCCACGGGGCTGCAGGGTTACCTCTGCGCTGCAGGCACAGCTTTGAAACCCGTGCATTGCTTTCCTTTTTTTTTAAATCAGTGCGTTGCTTTTTTGAATTATGATTATTTTGCTCTTCAGCCCCCCCCCCCCCACTTAACACAGCCGCCTTCTTCGGTGACATCCCAGCAACGGGGCTGTTCGGAGCCTGCCAAGGACACATCCCTGCTCCTAGCACTTCCTAAAAATCCTAGCGAGGGAATTCATTCCCCGCCTCCTGCACCTCTCCGCATTTTTCCGTGATTCGCACCACCATTTATTAAACATATCACAACGTACTATTTACCTCTCGAGGCTCAACATAACTCCCCTATTCCAAATCGCTGGTCTCAACAGGGATAAAAACCCCATCAGCTGCACACAATGAAGCAATCCAGTCTGGAAAACAGGCTGAGCTGAATTCATGTGGTTCATCCTCCACCCACAGCCATAACGGGCCAAGTTTCTCTCTGGTGGAACGGCCCCGAAGTCGGTGATTAAATACGAAGTAAAGGGAAGCCCCTATTCGCACCGAAACTGCCGATGAAGCAGCCGTGTGTCGGTGCGGCCATTCAAGAGCACAGTTCCTTCAGGAAGGGACAAAGCAGAGGGAGATCTACGGGAACGGAGCTGTGGCTTTACAGGAAGAAAAAGAAAAGTCTCGCTCCTGCCTGACTGGAATAAGAAATATTAGCCCTGGCAAACGACCAGGGGGACAGAACGAAGCTGCACCAAGACATCTGGTCTCTATTACGCTGCATTACTTTTTGTTTTGCTCAGCACTGACGGCCTTCGACATCTTGCTGTGCCTTCGGGAAGGCCACAGAAGTTGGGACAGGGCAGAAAACATCACAGCAGCACTGGAGGCCGGAGGACGTACTGCCAGTGCCCCTCATGACGCTAAGGGGAGAGGCCCTGCTCCTCGGAGAGCCTCTCCAGATGAACAGTGGCTCAGTGCAACTTATTAGGTGATAGCTCAGAGCTTGGGGAAACTGAGGTACGAAGGGACTGTGACGGACTCTGTCCCCGAGGACAGCCTCCGCCCATAAACCTCCCCCGCTGCACAAGGGCATTGCTCTGGGGCTCTTCTCCAACGGAGCAGCAGCATCTCGCTGTCGAGTAGGTGGAACAAGCAGCAGAGGGAAAGCAAATATGTGAATTTTCAGGAAAAAGGGCAAGGGGAGGCGCTGAGCCAGAGACTGAGCAATCACTGGCACCGCAGACAGACAGGATGGGCTCCTCCATCCAGCACGACCGCCTGCATCAGCCCTCGGGAGGCGGGAGCCTTTGAGAGCCTTTACTCGGGAAACGGCACAAGTGCAGCTCCCCTCAGCCGAATCACACTCAAACCAGTACGTCAAAGCCCTGACATATCAGACCAGCAGTTTTCCTAATACAACAGCAGTTAATGAGCAACGCTCTGTTGGAAGAAACATCAGCTAAAGCAACCGTCGTGGGTGGCCCGAGCTCAATCACAACTTAGTGCCACACCGTGCGGCTCCTAAAACCCATCCGGGTCCCTGGCCGGCGGCAGGGCTCGCCGGCTCGGTGACAGCACGGCACCGCGTGGCTCCTCTGGCGGGATGGGATACAGGAGGCTCCGCTCTGGTTTGGCCTCACCAAGATATTCCCACTGGAAGGACTCCGCATCCCGGTGCCGAGTTGTGTTGGGCCAAGCCTGCACGTCCGAAACAGCAATAACCCCGGGGCTCGCACAAGCCGAGCAATGACTCAACCCTACATTTGGGGTAAAACAAAATCCACGCTGCAAGAAACGCAGCAGGAGAATGACAAAGTACACAACGCGTTAAAGAATGGCTCCCAGCGCTCCTCTTGGCTCCGTAAGGGAGAGAGGCCCCTAACTCCCTACTCCAAATGTCCATCCGCATCAAACTACCTATCATTTGTCTTTGTGGCACCTTTCCTAGGAAGTTGTTCCGCCTCCCCCACTGCGCAGCAACAGTCCCCGCGCTGCAGAGGGGACAGAGGCGCAGGGAAGAGGGAAAGCCACAGCCTGCCAGCCCCAGAACCGCACTGCCGGCACTTCCTTCATTCCTTCCTCCTCTGCAAATGATACATCCCCACGAGAAGGAGTTAAATCCAGAGATTTACTTATAAATTAACTTCCCCGTTAAAAAAAAAAAATAATTGTGGTAGCACCAAGATCTCTCTCGGCACTGAGAGACGCTGAGAAGTGCCCCAGCCCTTTGGAAAAGGCGTGTTTTGTCGCAACAGGCGTCACTTGGGCGAGGAAGCACTTCGCAAATGCACTCCACACATACCGCAGCGGCTCATCTGACACACGTTACTCACACAAACACATCCAACCTTTTGTCCTCTTCTGTCGCACCTCTCCGCCCCGGACAAGCATTAATTATGATCCCTGAGCAAGCGAGGGCAATCCTTTCCATCACCAGCAACCTGTTTCCAAGCACACCAAACCCTTAAGCGAGCCGTGCTGGCACAGTCGCCATGGGAAGTTTCCTCCTCCCAGTGATCACAAGGTACTTTGTGCCTGAACGTTCCCACACTCGCTTATATATGTAAATTCAGTATTTCAAGTTGCTGTTGTTACCCACAGTCATGTCTGAGCCTTTATCTACAGCATGACTTGAAATAAGCCGTCTGGATGCGACAGAAAATGGAAAGAGAAAAGGCAGGAGGCCACATTCCTGGCTCGGACTCCACAAGCAGCTCTTCTGCCGCTGATCCAAGCACAGACCCTGAACTGCAAGACAACAAATCAGCTGTGATTTAAGGAGCACAAGACTGTGGCACAGACCGAAATCCCATTCAGATTTACACGGAAGAAGTCAGAGGCTATGATCGCCGCCGAGCAGAGACTGCAGGGTGAGCCCCAGGCCTGGGGCTGTGCAGGACCGAGACCCCTCAGCGTTCACAGGAGTCGAGGGTGGCCTCCGATTCGCACAGAGCGCGACGAGGTCCCCGAGGGGAGTTCAAAACCTCAGAAGCACCGAAAAGCCTCTGCTCTTCCAGCCAGCGCTGAGAGCGGGACAGCAGCAGCGCTGGGCGAAAGAACTGGAAACAAGCGTTTCCACCCAGTTACTTCCACACGCTGCTTCTCAAAATTTCATCACGGGTTAAAGAGAAGTAGGGAGTAGCGAAGATAGTGATTAATTATCATGCCTGAAGTCACTGCCAACTTGAAGCAGAAGTTTCAGGGGAAAAAAAAAAAGCATCAAGAAATTACTAACCCACAGCAAACACGCATATCTTGACGAACCGCCACTGAAGAGCCCACTAACCCAGCACGTTATGTAATATCTCTGGTCCTAAGTGGATATTTCAGGCAATTACAAAGTGCGAGGGGCAGCAGATGGCTCGGGGGGGCTGGCAAAGCCTAGTCAGAAACAACAGCCTGACGGCATGGAGAAAAACAGCTGAAAAAGTCTCCTAACAGGTCCTTGCCACACTTATCCGTCCGGCCTATGCCAAGAGCCAGCTGCCTCCCCAAGAGGGGCTGCTGTCTGGGGCCAGCACCGGAGCCAGCGGGGCGGGGGTCCTGCCGCCGGCGCAGCGGGATTTGGGGAAGGCGGCTGGCAGAGGTTATCTATGGCCTGCGTCCCCTGGGAGGGTAAGGGTTAGGATAAGGATGAGCAGCGGTACCTGGTGCAATCCCATCCCGCACGGCCGCGGCTCCGGTCTGGGATGCCAACGCACGGGGCAGCGCAGGCGGCTCATCCTGGGCAGCGGCTCCGGGGACGATCGGCTGCTGCTGAGCGAGGCAATTAAAAAAAAAAAAAAAAAAAAAGAGAGAGAGAGAGAAAAGATTATTTTCCTGCCCGACGAGGCGCTCTCGGCCCGCGAAGCACCGGCCACTGGGCCAGCGCCGGGGCTGGCGAGCCCGGGAGAGGCGGCAGAGGCCCCGGCCAGCCCCGCTCTGCCCCAGGGGCCCGGCCTGGCGACTGACCTCCCCGAGCAGCCGCAAAACCGACCCGAGAGAGCCCCAGCGCCCTCCCCGGGGTGTCGGTGCCGCCGCGGCCCGGGCCCGTGGCGGGGGGGAACGGGGATACGGAGCGGGGGCCGCGGGGGCCCAGAGAAGGCCACGGGGGGGGGGGGGGGCAGTGCGCCTCCCGCCGCGGGTGCTGCCAGTGCGGCAGCGCGGCGCTCACCTGCGCGGCGGCGGGGCCAGGCCGGGCCGAGCCGGGGCGGAGCGGAGCGGAGCGGGCCGGGCCGGCGGAGCGGCGGGGGCAGGCGCAGGCCCCGGCAGCCCGGGCTGCCCGCGGCGCCGCCTGACGGGGCTGAGGGGCCGCGAGGGCCTGGCCGCCCGCGAGCGCCCCCTGCCGGCCCGGCGGCACACGCGCGGCGGCGGGGCGGGAACAGGGGGGCGTGGCCGCGGGTTCCGCGAGGTTGGCGGAAAACGGTGGGTTCGGCCGCGATCCGCCTCTGCCGGCGGGGGACTGAGGGGCTCCGTGCCCGCGCGTGCCCGCCTCCCCACGCAACACCCTCCCCCCCCCCGCCCCGGCTCTTGGATACCGGCCGCGCCTTCACCCACCCCAGCCGGGGACGGGGCTGTCACCCCCGCGGGCCACAGACAGGACAGACGGACGGACGGACGGAGTGCTTGGCTTTTAATGGCGGGGCGCGGGGGGCAGCCGGGGGGGGGGGGGGCCGAGTCGCCCCCTAAGTGCCAGGGTGGGCGCAGAGCCCTGCCCGCCCCGGCGAGCCCCCCCGGGACGCGGGGGCACAGGGGGACGCAGCCGAGTGCTGGGACGCGGCAGGGGGGCCGGTCCCTGCCGGTGACTGTCCGTGGGGCTGCGTGGGGGGGTCCCCTCCGTCCCGGGGGCTGCAGGAGCCCCCCGCCGCCCCGCTGTCACCCACGGGGGACCCGGCCTCGGGGGGGCTCCGCTGTGCGGCCGCCGCTGCCTCCGGTGCCAGCTCGCGGCCGCTGGCGGCCCCGGCGCTGCTCCTGCCGTCCTGGATGACGCTGACCTGGGTGGGCAGGGAGCCCCCGGCCGGGCTGGCCCCGAGGGGGCCGGTGGCACTGCCACCGCCGGGAGAGACCCCGCCACCGGCGCCCGGAGCCGCCCCCCGGGGAAGCTGCGCCGTCTCCCCCTCGCCCCCTTCCTCCGGCTTCTTCCGCGGCCGCCCGCGTCTCCGCTTCTGCGGGGCGGCGTCGCCGGCCGGCTCCGGGGGACGTTTGGTGGCCTTGGGGCGCTGCGAGTCCTGGGGGCCGGGACCCTCGCCGCCCCCCGCGCTCCGGGGGTTGGCGGGGCTCTCGGCCGCAGGGACGCCCATGCCAGGCAGCAGCACGTTGAGGACGGGGACGGCGGCTCGCTGGCTCAGCAGCCCCGCCGCCCCGTTGCCCCCCGGGGCCAGCCCCAGGGGCAGGGTGGGGGAGGCCGTGCCCACCGGCAGCGGCAGGGCCACCTTGACGGTGCCCCCCAGGGGGGTGGCTGTGATTTTGGGGGCCAGGACGGGAGGGGAGGAGCGGATGGTCGTGACCCCAGGCGCTGCCGGTCGCTCCCCTGGTGAGATGCGGGGCAGGAGCAGGGGCAGGCGGGCAACCAGGGCGTTCACCTGGGGGCTGCTGGCCACCTTGGGGGGCTCCGGGGGCTTCTTCTTCTCGGGCCGGGGTGGGCCGGGGGGCTTGGGGCCACTCTCCTTGATCTGTGGGCAGAGAGAGGTGCTGGCAGGGGGGATGCCATGGTGGAGCCGGGCTGCTCCCCCGAGCGTGCCCTCCAACTCCAAGTGGGGGACCCGTGGGTCCTGGCTCCCCACCCAGCTCCGGCGGGGTCTCACCTGCCCCTGGCTCCTGTCGCCGCTGCCGGAGGCGTCCAGGCCGTTCTTCTTCCCCATCGACGGGGTCCGACTCTCACGGTGGATCTTCTCCGTGCTCTCTGCGGGTGCGCAAAAGGTGGTGAAGGGGGCAGCTAGAGGGGGACCCCAAATCCTCTGTGCCCCTCGGGGGCCCACCCCACCCACCTGAGACCACCATGGCCATGACCAGGTCGGCACGGGCCGAGCGGGAGCTGATGATGTGTTGCTGGATGAGGAACTGGGCCACCTCCACGATGTTGTTGAAGGAGCGTTTGAGAATCTTCTCGGCCCAGTCACAGGTCAGGGCGCAGGCCGCCTCCATCACCTCGCTGCTGTAGGACTGCACCAGGTCCGTCAGCTCCGACTGCTGCCGGCAGGAGAAGCCGTGAGCCCCCACGGCACGGGACAGGACACCTCAGCTGCGAACGGGGCCTGATCCTGACACCCCAGCAGGTCACAAGCCTGCACGGGCAGGCAGGTCCTCGTCCACCCCTGGGGAGGCTCACGAGACAGAGCAGAACCCGCTCCAAGAGGGCATCCCTCCACGCCCTGCCTTTGCTAGATCTAAGGAGCGAGGAGGTTCGTTACCGGCCAGTGAAGCCCCAGCCACAGAGGCAGCAGAGGACTTACGGTCTCGGTCACTTTGAGGTCCAGGCTGGGCAGGGGCGGCAGGCTGACCACCGTCTTCCTCCGGATCCCGCTGTAGCAGTACGTTCAGCAGGGTTAAAGGGTTTCGTCATCACATGAACGCGGCCGCGACAGGTTATGACTCAAACGGCTGCGGGGCTCAGGATGGGCTCGTCCTGCAGGGGTGACAGCAGCCAGCCCCCTGCCCGCCGGGAGCTCCCCCCAGGCTGCCCTGAGTGCATGGCAAGGTCGGGGCACCTCTAAGCCCCTCACAGGCAGCCAAGCTGAACCCTCGGGGGATGAAAACCAGGAACCTCTCAGAAGCTACAGAACACCTCGTGCACAGACTTAGAAATGGGAAAAACGACAAGCAGCAGCCGTCGCCACCAGCCCCAGCAGCTCCCCAGGCTTCCCTGGCCAGCCAGGCACACAGAAGGATATTTCGACTGTCCTCGGCCTCCCAGCCGTCGGGCTTTGATGTTTGGGAAGATCTCCCGGATGATCTTCCCAAAATTGGCAGCGCTCAGAGGGCGACAGCAGAGGTTATCACAGTATCGCCTGCCGGGGAGAGCCACGGGTTAACACCCTTCTCGCTGCCCGCTGGACGCACCCCGTTTTCTCCCCGCTGACGTGGCTTGCTTCAAGAGCCCAGGGTTGGGCAGGGGCCATTCCCCGAAACACCCAGGCACTCACTGCCCTCCAAACCGACCCGGCCCCAGGGAGAGATGCTCCTTGTGCCCGGCCGGCCCCTGCGCTCACTTATAGGCATCGTAGACGTCCTGTTTGGGCAGGCAGGTGTCCGTGTGCTCCTCCAGGTGGTTCCGGATCCAGTTGCATGCGTGCATGTACTCGGCTGCGCTCAGCGAGCTCAGGTCCAGGCTACCGCTGCTCCCGTGGGAGCCCAAGAGTAACACTTAATTAGCAGAGAAGCAGCACAAGCAGGACAGGAGAAAGCAGAGCCATGGCAATCTCCCCCCAGCCTCTTGCGATCTGTGCCCCCACCATCATCCTACCAGCCCCTGCTCGCCTGGACACACACCCGGCCCCGGCTTGCTCCAGCACCCACCTCTTCTCCCCCAAGCTTGGCCCTGACGGCAGCTGGAGGTAGAGGTAGAGCTTGTCGTTGTCCGAAAACTTCTGGACATCTTGCTACGGTCAAAGGGTCCACAGGGAGGGGGAGAACGGACCGGAGACAAAGAAAGGTTAAGGATCCAAAATAAGGGAGAGCTGGCACAGGCAGCGCTCCCGTTACCCTCTTAACAGCAGTAACTGATGGGGCACTGAAACCAGAGCAGCTTTGTCAGCATGAACACAGCCTGCGCGCGAGGGAACCAGGTAAATGACGCCCAGGAACGGCCCCTCGAGGGGACTGGAAAGGGTTCCCACACACAGGGCTGGGGGAGCGGGTGCCAGCCCTGTGGGCAGCGTGATCAGGGGTTTCTCAGGGCTAATCCCCACAGCCGGATCCTGGCCCGAGGGGCAACGGGATCAGGCAAACCCCAGGGCTGAGTTTAGCTAGGAGAGGAGAGAGGTGGAGACGTGTCAACGTGCAGCGGAGGCACTCACCAGGATGGAGTCGACTTTGTTCTGCACGGATTTGCTGCAGGGGACAGAGACAAAAGGCGTTAGGGCAGAGCAGGACGACATCACAGCACCTGGGGCATTCCTCAACCCACCCAGCTCTCTGCCACAGCCGCTGCCCAGGCCTTCCGAGGGCAGCACCATCCCTGGGCCCTTCCAGACCTGACACGTGCACCCCAGCGTGAGTGGCAATGCCAAGGTGGGGACATGGGAGCACCCACAACCCTGCTCAGAGCTGCATGCTCTACCCTAACCCCAGGGAGGGCAGAGCAGGCATAAAACCACATCCCACGGGGGTGCAGCAGACCAGTCTGCACTACTGTGAAACCCTGAATTGATTTTGCACCCAAACCTGGCAGCAAGCTGCCGGCAGCGCAGCGCGGGGCTGCGCTCTGTGTACAGCACCTAGCACGGGACCGCGCAGGGCACGCCTGAGGACGCGCCAGCACCAACGTGGCAAGGCACCGCAAGGCTTATCCCTTCGGTCCCTGGGGCTGCAAGTTAATCAACCTTATTAACTTAACCCACATTTGGTAATGGTCAGATTAACTGGAAGAGGTGCCCAGGGGAAAGCAAATGCTGCCCTTACGAGATGGTGCTTTTCAGCTCCTGCAGCAGCGTGCTCGACTCAGTCGTGCTGCCCTGGGAGCTGCTGGGTGACAAACTTCCCTTTTTGGCGTCTCGGGCACTCAGCTCTTCGTCAGCCATGACATTTGGTTCCTGTTGGAAGGCAAAAAGCAAAAACTCAACTGAAAAAAAGGGGAAGAAAAACCCTTCAGAGTCACAAAGCCCCCACTGGGCACCCACAGGGCTGACCTCCGTCCACCTGCCCCCAGGCTGGGCTTGGGGAGGGAGTCAGGGCAGAGCGGGGCAGCCGTGGGGCTTGGCGCAGCCTGAAGCTCGCCTGTCCTCAGCCCCCATCCATCCTGGTCCAAAGACGTGCCCCAGCTCTGCAGGCTGAGCTTCATCAGCCGGGCACAAGCCACCAACGGACGTGGAAATGGCCCCAGCGGTGCCAGGAGGGACGTCTACAGCAGCAGAGACTGCGACCAGCTCCGGGTAGCCCGGTCCTGGCAGGGGATAGCGCGGCTGGGGGGCCCCAGAGAGCTGGCTTGGTGTGCCCCAGCCTGCGGATGCTGAGGGGCACCATGACAATCCCACGGGTCCTGGATGCAAGCCCCCAGGGGCAAGGGGACAGGGGGAAGAGGGAGGGTGGGGACAGCAGGATGGCAGGCCCCAGGGCCATGGGGCAGCAGCAGGGCAGGCCCCAGGCCCCAGGGCCACGGGGCAGCAGGTCCCCAGGGCCATGGGGCAGCAGGACGACAGGCCCCAGGGCAGCAGGGCAGCAGAAGGGCAGGCCCCGGGGCAGTAGGAGGGCAGGCCCCGGGGCCACAGGGCAGCAGGACGACAAGCCCCAGGGCCGCAGGAGGGCAGGCCCCGGGGCCATGGGGCAGCAGAACGACAGGCCCAGGGCCACGGGGCAGCAGGAGGGCAGGCCCCCGGGCCATGGGGCCGCTCCCCGGGGGTCAAGGGTGCCGGGGGCTCCGTGACAGCGCAGCCCCGCCGGTGCCAGCTGCCGGGGAGCGGACGGGGGACGGCGACAGCCACGGCCCGGGCCGGGCAGCACCGGGCCAGGCCCGACGGGGCCGGGCTCGCCCCGCAGCGGCCCGCCTCCCCGCCCCGCCCCGCCCCGCCGCGCCGCCCGGCGGGCCCCGACCCGCACCCACCTGCGGGCGGCTATAGCCGCGGCCCGGCCCGCCTCATGCCGGTCCACTCCGGTTCGGGCCGGTTCGGCCCGGTTCTCGCCACGTGCCGCTGCCCCGCGCGCAACAGGAACCGAAAGTGCTGCTCCCCACCGGGACGCGCCCGCGGGTCCCGCCGCCCGCTTTTTTCTGATTGGCTGCGGTACCGCCGATCTGCCCGGATACTGCGCTCTCCTTTAATGCGATTGGCTACTCTGGCTTTCCTACCCGGATACAAGCGGGGTCGGTCTCCTAAGTGCGGACGGCGCAAGCTGAAGTCTGCCTAGTAACCGGCTTCTGATTGGTTGGAGGTGGAGGAGGACACACGAGTGTCAACGAGCCTGTGCGCGTGCAACGGGGTGCGCGTGCAGTGCGCGTGCAGCGTGTGTGCACGCGCACGTGCGGCGTCTGTGCACGCGGCGTGTGCGCCGCGTTCACGCGCGTAGCGGGTGTCCGCGCGTGCGTGCAGGACGGGTGCGTACGCAATACGGGTGCTGGGCGCCGCGTGCGACGTGCGGGCGCCGCGTGCAGCGTGCGGGCGTGCAGCGCGTGCGCGTCCTGCGCAAGGTTCGAGGCGAGGAAAAGCTGCTGCCGCGGCCGCCTCTGGGTTTTATTTGAGCAAGCGCGGGACGCGCGGGTCAGCGGCGTTCGCCGGGCGCGTGAAACGCCCGACGCCCTCGTGCCCTGGGCGCTTGGGGCGCGGAGAGGCGCTGGGGGCAGCAGAAGGGCGCTAGACCCAAATATCGGAGGTGCAGTCCCCGCCGGGGTAGCGGATCTCGTGCGCCAGGCAGGGCCCGTCGGGCTCCTTCCCAAAATCCACCAGGAAGCGCTCGTTGACGCTCAGGCCGCCCCGCTCCGCGTCCACGTCCAGCTGCAGCATGACGGAGCCGTCCCTGCGGAGGGGCGAGAGCGGGGGGGCTGTGGGGGCCGGCCTGCCGCGCGGCGGGCGCCGCGCCTGCCGCCTGCCGAGCCCGGGCGATCGTCCCCCCTCGCCGACGCTCTCTTACTTGGCGAGGTCGGGGTAGAACTGCCTGTCCCAGGCGCTGTAGAGGGACGTGGTGACGTACAGCCTCTTCCCGTCCAAGCTGAGCTGGATCATCTGGGGTCCCCCCCGCACCCTCTTCCCCTGGGAGCGGCGGAGGAGCAGGGGTGCTGCTGGAGGGCGCGAGGCCGGGGGCCGCCCCACCGCGGGCATCCCACGGACCCCGGCCTTGCCACCGCCCCCCGACGTGCTCCGCGGCAGAGCCGGCACCGTCCTCCCACCGGCATCGCTCAAGGCGGGACCGAGCGGATGGCGGGGGCGACGCCGTGGGATTTTGGGGAGACGGCCGAGCTCACCTTGATGAAAAAGGGGTCCGGCTGCCTCTGCAGCTCTTCGTCCCGGCACACGGTCACGGGTCCTCCCTTGGTGATGCTGCCACCCACAAAGACCTGCGAGAAACCGAAGGTGTGCGTGGCCGAGACGGCGAGGACGGGGCTGAGCCCAGCCGTCTCCGGGAGACGGAGGAAAAGCGTCGGGATGCGACCGGGAGCCTGCTGCTGCCCCACCTGCCCCACCAGCTTGGGCCTGCGGGTGTCGGAGATGTCGTACTGGCGGATGTCTCCGTGCAGCCAGTTGCTGAAGTAGAGGAACCTGTCGTCCAGCGAGATGAGGATGTCGGTGATGAAGCCTTGGGGAGGGTACGACAGAGCTGCACAAGCAGGCGGCAGCGCTGGCAGCGCCCGGGGAAGCCGGGGAGCACCTCGGCACCCAGCCCGGGAATGCACCGACCTGGCATGTCCGGCAGGAGCCATCCCTCCACCTTCTTGCTGGGGACTTGGATCACCTTCTCAGCCGCCCAGTCTCCTTGCTGCAGGGGTGCGGGACAGAGCAGGGCCCCGGGGGGCTCAGCGTGCGCGGCAGAGGCAGCATAAGACCCGACGCCGGGGCGGATGCTGCGTGCGCGCGTCCACCATCTCTCGTCTCTGGCTGCAGCTCAGCTACCTGGCCAGCTGCGGCAAACCTCATCTCTGGCTCTGCAGAGCCAAGGGGAAGGCGGGCTCTGGGACCTGAGGAAGGGCTTTGTGGGCCAAAAACTTGTCTAATTTTCCAGCTAGATTGGCTGGTTTGGTGAAAGATGTTCTCTCTCCTCACCCGGTTCGTCATTACACGCAACAGACACCAAAAAGAATATTGCTTGGGCTGTTGTAAATCCACAACAAAGTTATAAATAAATCTCCTTTAAATTAAATCACCTCAGCCTAAACTGCTGCCAGTCAGAACAAGTCCTCTGGTGAGATTACCCCAAGCCAGCTCATGTTCTGGGTGCAGAGAGGCAGCTGCAGAGCACGGGGAGGCGGGTGCGCGCGTCGGCAGGGACCGGAGCTGGGCTGGGAGGACGGCGGGGGACGCGGGAAGCGGGATGCTGCGCAGAGCCAGGCGGCTCGGTCGACCAAGGGGCAGCACCCCTCTTCCGCTAAGCCCGGGGCAGTACGTACCTCGGTCTTGTAGAAGCGGTGGATGGCGCTGCTGATGGTGCAGCCCACGTAGCCCTCGGCAGCGTCGGGGTTGTGGAGGAAGCGGATCTCCAGGGGGGCCGCGTCCTCGCCCACGTCGATGGCCTGGACGTAGGTGTGAGTGGTCCAGTCCCAGACGTTGAGGCGGCGTCCGTAGCGCCCTGGGAGGGGAGGGCAGAGGGGATGCTGCGAGGCGCAGGGTCCCCAGCAGACGTGCGACAGGTTCAGGCGAGTCCTCGGCCCCTTCAGCTCCCCGCAGAGACGACCCCCTGGTCTCTGCTCCAGCACACGCCGGTTGCTTTGGACCTTGGCAAAAGCCACGGGAAGGTGCCCAGCATCCAGCGGGGACCATCTCGCAAGGATGGGGCTGGGAAGGGCAGCGTAACCTTTCGGGGGGAGCTGGGCTGAGATGGGGCTTCATCCTTCATCCCTACAGCCAAAATCCAACCCCACGTACAGCTCAACGGCGGCATTTATGGGTGGAACTTCTGGTGCTTGCACCTGAAGTGTGTTCACAGTAAATGGGCTCGTCTTTTTTAAATCCGTGGGATCTCTAGGAATAGGTGTGAAGTTTGCTTTGCAAGCAAACCATCATGGACAATTTTATCTACGTCCATTAGACTGCCAGCTCTCACCAGCAGCAGAAGAGGGTTGTAATTTGGCCGCCTTGCAGTCCAGCATCTCTCTCCCACAGTACTTAAATGATGGTTTTCTCACCTTTCTTCAGATCATTTGGGTCGAACCCGTATCCCAGGCATTTGGGGATTCCCCATTCAGTGCTGATCAGGACGTTATGGCGTGGCTGGTACCAGAAGTCATAACCCATTGGGGGGATCTTGTCCCCTTTCTCCCAGTTCCCCTTGATCTCGAAGGTCTCTCCATCTAGCAGAATAAAGCCGCCTGATGCAAAAACAAAACCGCGTCGGTAGTGAGGAAATCATCCAGACTAACAGTTTACGGGTTACAAAAGAAGCGGCGAAAGACAGGTCAACCCGTTGCAGACCAGGCTGCTGAACGGGCCGAGAGACTGGGACAAAGCCTCCAGGACAGCTCCGGATGAGGGGACTGCTCCTCCTGTCCCAGCACCCTCTCCCTGGAAGACTGGGGGGGACCGGGGTACCTTTCCCGCTGCCAGCCGGGTCTCCCAGGGTGCTGATCATGATTTCCCCGCTGCCCAGGCAGTGGGACGTGTGGGGGTAGCCCAGGTTGCACTTCCAGAAGACGTCCTCTGGGTTGACAACCTGCCGGGAGTTCACAGGCACCGTCAGGTCCTCCGCGCCGGGCCGTCCCAGGCGAGAAGGGCGTCCGCTGCTGCGCCGAGCGCGGGTTCACAGGCCCGCCGTTACCCCGCGGCGCGGCTGGGCAGCTCCTGCCTGCCCTCAGGATGGGACTTGCCGTGCAGCCGGAGGGGCCGAGCGCGTGACCTGGGGCAGAGCGCGCGCGGTCCTGCGTCCCCCGGCACGCGGCGCGGCTGCTGCGCGTGCCCCAGGAGCTGGCCGAGGCCACCGGCCCCAGGCCTGAGGCACGCCGCAGGCAGGTGCCCGGGGCTCCTTCATGCCGCAGACGAGGCGCGGGCTGTAGAAGCCTGGCGGGCAGCGCCGCGCCTGGCACCCGGCGTGCCCTGGTCCCCTCCTGCACAGGCCCAGCTGGAGACCTCGGCATTTGCACATCAGCAGAGCCACCACCTTCCGCCGCCCTCCCGTGCCGTCATCCAGACATCGGGCTCCCGCTACGCTCTTGGATGCGCCCCAGAGGCTCTTTGCCAAGCTGTCGCCACAGCCAGGAGCCGCGATCCCAGCCCTTCCGCCTTTCAAGTGCACCGGCACCACCTCCAAGGTACCTTGAAAAGCCTGGGAGCTCGCAGGTCGGTTCCCACGTCCACCACGTAGATGCGGGAGGAGATGAAGCTGGGGAGGATCAGGCGGTTCCGCTTCTTGGTGGCGTCCCCGAAGCAGCTGCTGCAGGCGTTCCACCCGGAGTGGTGCAGCTCGTCCCCCAGGTTGGGCATGGGCAGGCGGTGGATCACCTGCAAAGCCCCAGCCCTGCTGACGCTGCTCTTTGCTCTGCCAAGGGCAGGATCAGAGACCGGGGAGCTCAGTGCACGGCAGACCCCGCCGCGGGGTCAGGCTGCCTCAAGCAAGCCTCACCCTGCGGCGGGGAGCGGTGCTGCGCAGCGGACGCTAAGGATGGGGCGTGAAGCGAGTTTTACGTGCGTTTCTTAAGCGCGGGAAGGCTCAGAGCCTTGGGAAGGAGCGGACAGGGATCAGCCCTCGGTACTGAGCCAGCAGCTTTGGGGAGCGTGGACAAGCACCGAGCTGCTTCCCAGGCCAGTTCAGTACCGAGATCAGGCGTTTGGTACCTGGCAATAGTGCGGAGATTCGGGGTTGACATCCACAGTGGCCAGAAAGTCGGGTTTCTTTCTCCCAGTGTTCCTGTAGATGCAGGGCACATACACAATCTCCTCCCGGGGACCTTTCAAGATAGAAACGTCGCATGAGCATCAGAAGAAACCACCTCTGACGGCACGAAAACCTCGCGGGAGTCTCTGGGCAGCCTAGATCTCTCTCCCGGGAGCCGGTGTGTTCCCCCGTATGTATGGGGCAGCTGGATCGCCATCTCTCCGCCGTACCAGAGGCACTAGGCTGGGCTCTGCTTGGAGGGGGCTGCCCTGTGGGGGTTTGGGCTTATTCAGGTCCCTCGCCCTGGGGAGGGATCTCTGGACCTCGGAGTCCCTAAGGAAGTCCACGGATTTGGGATCGCCCCGTGCCTGCGAGGATATGCCAGCCCTTCCCCAACCTCCCCAGTCACGCGAAGCAAACCACGCTGTGTCTCACTTCCATCACATCCTCACAGGAGGAGCCTTAAAAACACCCGACAGACTGCCGTCAAAGGCAGAAAGCCCCCCGAGCCCCGGTGCGGTCCCACAGCCCTACGGAGCAGTGAGAATCGACCGTGACGCAGCGGCGGGAGAGCTCCCTGCCTGCATCCCGCTCTGCCCCGGGGATGTCCTCGCAGGGACGGGTCGGCCACGCTCCCTGCTCCCCGACCAGGAGCGGCACTGCTCCCGCTGGCACGCGTGATCAGCTTTGCTGCGGGACCCCAGCGCTGCCCAGCCCTCGGGCAAGGGCATCCGGACCCCTTGGAGTCTCCTTATCACCCTGGAGGCGGTACTCGCTTTTGGTTGTGTCAGGACGAAGTGCTGCCAAAGCGCGAGCTAGTGGGGAAGAACTGGTTTGGGAAATGCTGAGGAAGAGAGAGCGGCAGGAAACAGACACAGAGAGGTGATTTGGGACCTCTGGGTTTCATCCAGGACAGGTCATGGCTGGCTTTGCAACATGGTGCCTTTATAACCCTTCATACGGTGGTGCCCGTGCCAGCCTTGGGTTTGAGAGCGGCTGCCAAACGCCAAGGGATCCCATCCCTGCAGCGGCACCGAAAGTCAGGGAGTGGGGGCCATCCACAGGGCTCCTGCGCCTCCCGAGGCACCCAAAGGGCTCCAAGCCGCTCGGGAGCCTGACCTGCCAGATGGCTGCATGGAAGAGCTTTTTGGGTGCCAGAGTTACTCGGCACCACTGAAGTAACCAGATTGTTCCCAAGGGAACTTGCCAGAGAAGCAGAGTCCATGGGACTCGTGCTATTTGCCATTAATTTAAATCACTGTCCAGCCCTGCCAACACGTGCGGATCTTTTAAAGACTCGTCTCTTCGTTGTTTTCTTGGTTCGAAAACGTTTCAGGGACAGGAATCATGAGCACGCTCCAGAGCTCTCTAAAAGTTTCAAGGACATGTTTGCTAAGCCCTGGAGAAGAAGATTAAGGGAGATGATGCATTAAGATGGAGATGATGCATTCATCAGTCTCTTCACAGAGCACCAGTATTTTGGCAATGCAGCAAGAAGGATTCCCGGGCAAAGCGTCCAGACATGCAAGAAGCTGCCGGTGAGGCTGGTTTTTATACAAGGTTTTGTCATGTTGTGATCCCAGCCATCAGGAGCGGAGTGCAATGAAATATCAAGCATCGTTTTAGTCTTCACCTGAATCACAGACAGCGCAGGGCCCCTCCCTGCCTGCCCTGGATTTCAGACTTGCCTTTCATGGCATCCAGAGGCGAGGCGAAGCCAGGACCGCACGCTCCGCACTTTCCTGTGTCGAGGAGAACAGAAACAAACAGAAATTAATTCTTTTAATCCCCTTTTTACGAAGGAACCACTTGCTGGACTGTCTGCGCACGCTCCCGCTCTATGGCAATAGCCGAGGCGAACCAGGGTGCCCAAATGACCCCCAGAAAGGTTTGGGGCTCTGGGCAGCCAAAAGGGCCAGTGATATATTCCTCGTGCAGAAACGCACGAGGCTCAGAGCCGCATCTCTCCGCTTTGCCTCCGGCGTGTCCCTGTGGCGGAGACGAAGGGTTGCTCAAGACATGGAGGGGCAACGCCAGACTCGCATGGCCTCAAGGAGATGCCGAGAGCTCGGCCGTTCTTCTGCGAGGAGGAGGGGAGGCAGGGAGGAAGAAAAGCCGTATGGCCGGGCTGCTGCAAAGGGAGGGGAGAGGATTCACCCGGGAGCTGAGCGGGGAGAGAGCATCCCCTCGCCGCGGGGTGAGGAGGGGGCGAGCCGAGCCCCGGGCTCCGCTCTGCGGCTCCTCCTGAGCCCCTTTGGGACGGCTGCACTCTGCCGTGCCTCGGGTTGGGGGCATTGCCGCAAAGCTTTCCCGAAGAAAGCCCTGTTTCCACCCGAGACGTTCAGTGCTCGAGGCATCGGCCTCCTCGCCAGCCCGGAGCCCCATGCTGGGAGCCCCCACCACGCCGCCGCGGGTCTCCGGGGCGCTCTCGACCTGCCAGCCTCCTCCTCCTCGTTAGACCTGCTGCGAAAACCGTCCTTAATGCAGCTGAAGGAGAGCGTGCCCGGCAACGGCCACCACCGCTGCAAGGACCCCTCTTCCCCATCTCCGACGGCAAGCCCGAGGGGAGGGAGGAAAACCCTCAGCTAAATTGTATGACTCAGCTTTGCCGCATCAGCTTCTTTTTTGCTTTTGTTCTTACTCGTTTTAACACTCGTGTCCCTGGCTCCTCCAGGGAAGCGCTCCTGCCTGAAGCGCTGAGAAACCACCCCTCCAGCTTGCTTCTCCCTTCTCGTAGATAACTCCTGCAAAAGCAGTCCCCTCAAGACCGGGCTTTGCACCGAGGACTCCCTGCCACGCTGTATCTGACTACAGCAGCACAGCCTGTACAAGTTGCAGATGAATAAATGAGAGAACAGTTAGAAGTCTTTTAATCATCAGTCTGCCTAAATGTTTCTTGGCACTCTTAGTAGCTTGAGAAAAGAAACCCTGTCCTGGCCAGAGAAAACACCACGTTCATCCTCACATTTCTTCTTACTGTACGTTTTCTGGGTGTCACAGTAACAAAAACCACGGGACCCAGCTCCAAATGAGTTTAGGAGGACTCTGGAGCAGAGCCCATGGCCAGAAGGCAGCAAGCCACCAACAGCCCCACGCTTTCTCCTCTTGGGAGCAGGTTGCATTCGACGGAGAGGTCTCTTACCTGTGCTGGAGGCTGGGCTGGGTCTCGCCTGCCGATGAGCAGCAGCAGGAGATGATCCTGCTTGCATTCTGCCTGCTAGGAGCAAGTCAAGAGAGAAGATGCAGCTCCGTGGGGGTTCCAATATATAGGGAGCAGGACGGGGAGAAGGAGGGTTTGGAAAAAGGACACCAAGGGGAGGATCCACACGCCTTGGGGTGTGGGAGGTACCGGGGCAGCCTTCAGCGTCTTACAGCACTGGAAAGGTGCAGGGAAGCTATTTCAGTGCTACCAGAACCTCCTCCCCTCCCAGAGGGGCAGGGGCCATGGCCGTGGCTGCGCTCCACAGCGTACACGTTCTTGCATGCTGGAAGAACGAGGGCTTTTAGCCACGAAGGGGGAGCAGGCTGCTCTGCTCCTCCGACTCCTGCCAGCAGCAGCGTTCCGAGCCTCCCCCCGGGGCTGACGGGGTGCCCCCGACGAGAGACGGGCAAGCACTGCATTCCCAACCACAGAATTAATTTTATGAGGTTGCAGATGTTAATCACAACTGAAAATGAAAAGTGAGGACTGGGTTTCTTTTAATTGCAGGACGAGCGTTTACTGTGGGATGTTAATTTGCCGGCTGGGAGGAGGGCAGGAGCAACATAACAGTTTCCCCATGACACATCTCACTTAGTCAGTGTCTGTACCGCTCTGGCCACGCAGTCGGGCGTCAGCTGGCTTGGCTCTTAAGGGCTGTGCGGTGGATGCTCGGCCTTCGCCGGCACATCTTCGCCGGCAGGTTGCTGCCCTGTCCTCTCCAGTGCGCACCCCGATGCAGACTGACACCAGCAAGCCAGAACAGTCACGCTGCTGTCACCTCCAGATCGCCAGCAAGAAGGCCGATGGCCTTGGCTCGGTCTCTCCCACTCACACAATCACAGAATCACTGAGGTTGGAAAAGACCTTCAAAGATCATCAAGTTCAACCATCAACCCAACACCCCCAAGCCCATTAAACCATGTCCCCAAGTGCCACATCCACACGTTTTTTGAACACCTCCAGAGATGGCGACTCCAGCACCTCCCTGGGCAGCCTGTGCCAATGCCTGACCACCCTCTCAGTAAAGACATTTTTCCCAATACCCAATCTAAACCTCCCCTGGTGCAACTTGAGGCCGTTTCCTCTCGTCCTGTCGCTGGTTACTTGGGAGAAGAGACCAACACCCACCTCACCACAACCCCCTTTCAGGTAGTTGTAGAGAGCGATGAGGGCTCCCCTCAGCCTCCTCTTCTCCAGACTGAACACCCCCAGTTCCCTCAGCCGCTCCCCATCAGACTTGTGCTCCAGACCCCTCCCCAGCTCCGTCGCCCTTCTCTGGACACGCTCCAGCACCTCAACGTCCTCCTTGTGGTGAGGGGCCCAACACTGAACATAGTATTCAAGGTGCGGCCTCACCAGTGCCCAGTACAGATCCCTGCCCTGCTCCTGCTGGCCACACTAGTGCTGATACAGGCCAGGACGCTGTTGGCCTTCTTGGCCACCTGGGCCCACTGCCGGCTCATATTCAGCCGGCTGTCAGCCAGCACCCCCAGGTCCCTTTCCGCCGGGCAGCTCTCCAGCCACTCCTCCCCAAGCCTGTAGCATTGCATGGGGTTGTTGTGGCCAAAGTGCAGGACCCTGCACTTGGCCTTATTAAACCTCATACAGTTGGCCTCTGCCCATCGATCCAGCCTGTCCAGATCCCTCTGCAGAGCCCTCCTACCCTCCAGCAGATCAACACTCCCACCCAACTTGGTGTCATCTGCAAACTTGCTGAGGGAGCACTCGATCCCCTCATCCAGACCACTGATAAAGATATTAAACAAGACCGGCCCCAAAACTGAGCCCTGGGGAACACAACATGTAACTGGCCGCCAACTGGATTTAACTCCGTTCACCACTCCGTTCCGCTTGGGCTTGTCTGTTTGTATCTGATGCTTCACACGGTGCTACAGGGCACACGGCAGATCCACTCTACGGTGGCCAGAACAGGCCCCTGTGTCCCACCTTGCCTCTGACCAAGGAAAGCTTTACCTGGAGACCCCAGGGCTTAGATGCAGAGGACAGGGCACGTGTGAGCAGCAGCCCAGCTTCATCTGAGCTTCACGTGCACCTTTCGGTCATCCTCCACAGAAACGTCTCTGCTGCAGCTCAGCCAGGATTGCCCTCAGGGGGTCACTTGTCTTCGGGGTGATGCCAGCAGTGTCTTTCCTCATGGTCCAGATCTGCTGGAAGCTGCAAAGGACTTTTTGGGTGCTGGCACCAGGGAGAAGCATATCTTCCAAATAACCACTAGAGGGAACAGACGGAGCACCCAGCTGCAGCCACCCCAACTCACCGCCGCCCCAGGCAAGGCACATTCAGCCGCTGCAGACGCACTCGCGAGCTGAAACGTGGGCATCGGCACCGAAGACCTGGCAACGGGCCTCGGAGGGCGTCCAAGAGTTTGCTCGTACCAGCAGAAATAGGTCCACCTCCACCCGGCGCGTGCAGAGCATGGTCCGACGGGGGAACGAGGAGCCGGGTCACCTCTGCTGCGTCGCCCGTCCATCTTCACGGCTCAGCTGCCACCCAAAGCCTGCGCCGAGCCCTCGCCTTGCTGTGCGGTCACCTGCAAGTCAGAGAGGGTGGTCAGCGGGCAGCGCGGGGGGACAGCAGACTCTCTGATCCACCCCACAAACACGGCCATGAGGTGCGGGAGCACCTCCCCGCCTCCGTCTGCGCGGTGCCTGGCCCCATCGCAAGGAGGGGTTTCCAGGCTGGGTTCTGCACGGCTACCTCCAGCCGCCAGCACCGCACGCCGGCATGGGGGTGCCTGCTGGCCAGGCTCTCCCTCCCGCCAGCGGGGAGGAGGAGGCACCTCCAGTGGGGTACGTGCTTTGCAGGGGCTGAAGGCAGGTGGGATGAGGCTCGTGCCAAAGCCACCACAGCAGCGGGGACATCCCCCAAGACAGCCCTCAAACAAGGCAGCTCTGGAGGATCAGGACGGGGTGTCACACTCAAGTAGCACCCCAGGGATGCCTCTCACCTCCTGAAACTCAAGACCTTATCTCATGTCATCCTCTCTAGGCAGTGAGAAGAGGTGCCCCCAGGGGTCAGTTGCTCACAAGACCTCTTGGACACCTCACTGAAGCTATGGAATTGTTCTCCAGAAGGGATTATTTTTCTCCTGGGAACATTAAGGGTGCACAATAGAACTGTAGTAATATGTTTGGCCATGGGAAATGTGAAGGAAGAAAGTGAAAATGTTTTCTTCCAAAGTAAATATGTAAAAAGCTAAAATTTATAAGGATCCACATTAAATGCAGATTTTTGCAACCTTTGGGATCAAGGAACACTAACAGGCACTCCTGACCAGCCAGTGGTTCTGTTGTAAGGGTTTCAAAAACCCTGACCTAACTACTAACCACTGCTGAAAGCAATATAGAAAGGCTTCAAGGAAATAAGAGACGTGAAGATCTAGCTGATGCGATGAACAATTTTATTCGTGGTTAAAGCAGAACACAAGAGCAAACCAGGGTCAGGAAACAGGCACCTCTTTTCAAAATAAAGCACTTGACACTCCTCAGCCGTAACGCATACCAACCCGTGCACGTGACAAGGGAGCCAAGAGCGCTCTCGTGCCAGGGGAAGACTATCCAGGAATGACCTGGCTGAAGAAAAATAACTCAGACGAACTGGGCACTTCGCTTGCTGCCAAAAGGCACCGTGCGTTCTGCACATCTCATGGCTGAGCAAGTGCCCTGGGCTCTGCTCTGTGAATCATGCCCAGGGATTGCTTTGCGCTGAAAACACCACTGAAAACATGCCGTGTGTCTCTGCTCGCTGGTCTGCCTGATCCGAACCCTCGCAACGAGGCGGAGCTGCCGTAGCTCCTGTTAGCAGAAATCTAGACTCCAGCAATGAATGGGGACCCCCAGACCCAATTACCCTACGCTCATTTTTAATGGCTGCATAAAGAAGAGAGAGAAGAAGCCTTCACATGGCGCCTAGGCCAAGATATCGGAGGTGGAATCCCCACAAGGGAAGCGGATGTCATGGGCAAGGCAAGGCCCATTGGGTTCCTTTCCAAAATCCACCAGGAAGTTCTTGTTCACGGTCAGGCCTCCTTTCTCGGTGTCCACATCAATCTGCAGCATGACAGAGCCTTCCCTGCGAGGGGACAAGAGCGCAGCGATTACAGACAGGCAAACCACTGTCCTGCTTTGAGAGATTCTGGCCTTCACCCTCCTGATCCGTATTGAGGAAGAGGCTTTCTCCTTAATGTCTTGTCTTCTGCAGGGAGCACTGGGATGCCCACGACCAGTAGTGGCATCCACCAGCGCTCACGTTTTTCCCCTGAATTCTCAACGGACGCGAGTAAACCGCTAGGCACGATGTGACAGGCAAGCTGGAGCTTGCCTTTGTGTTGGATACCATCGTCTGCTTTGCCAAGTCAAAACACCTCTGGTGGATACACTGGGAGATGCTGTAGCAGAGATGTGGCCGGGCTTGCAGAGATCCACGGGTGGGCTCTGCAACACTCAACGTGCTCCCAAGCAAAACCCTGGCACTGCAGCTCCACACAGCCAGCAGCAGCCCCTTGCCCAGCCAGAGATCTTTGAGGGTCAACTGCACGTGAAAATCAGCACGAGGAAGCTGTGCGGATGATGGCCAGAAAACCTGTGCCCCCGCAGTCACAAACGCGTCCTTGTAGCCCCTCGGTGAGGCAACTTCCCCGCTTCTGACAGAGAGGCCATCCAAAAGCGGCCCCTTTCTCCCCAAACTTCTCTTACCTGACCATATTCGGGTAGAACTGCTTGTCCCACGTGCTGTAGAAGGAGTTGGTGACGTACAGCCTCTTGCCGTCCAAGCTGAGCTGCAGTTTACAAGGGCCGCCGTACACTCTCTTGCACTGAAGGCACAGCAGACAGCAGTGATGTTACTGGCTTCTTTCTTTCGGCAGCCAAGCACAAGCAGGAGCAGGGGAGGGGAGCAGCGCGCCTGCCTCCCCTCCTAGCTCACGCAAGCTACCGGGTGCTGCAGACACACGGGCACCTCGGTGGAGACCCACCCCAGACACCTCGGGCAGAGAACTAGCCGAGCAGACCCAAAGTCCAAAGAGGAGGTGGAACTCACCTTGATCACCAAGGGCTCCGGCTGGCACTTCAGCTCTTCGTCTCTACACACACACACAGGTCCACCTCTGAGGATGCTGCCTCCCACAAACACCTGTAAGCAAGGCAGAGGGAGACGTGTCGCCTCGGCACCCAACCACCACCAGATCCCGCTAAGGAGCCCAGCAGCGCAAGCCCTGCCCCTCCTGCCTTACCTGCCCCACCAGCCTGGGCTTGCAGGTTTTGGAGAGCTCGTACTGGCGGATGTCTCCGTGCAGCCAGTTGCTGAGATACAGGTACTTGTCATCCATGGAGATGACGAGGTCGACTGTGAAGGCTGGGGCACAGAAACAAAGAGCTCTAGAGAAGGCAGCACCGACAGAAACGGGCCTCGCGTCGCGCCCCAGCCCGCGTCTCTCCCTGCCATTCTCTATGCCCTGCCTCTGGCACAGGAGACCTGCCCAAGTGCACGGGGCTTCCTTCCACAGCCCCCCAAGCCCTCCAAAAAGCCTTCTCGCATGTTTACCCCGCAAGGCTTTGGGGGTCGGCGAGCCCCCTTTGCCAGGCTGCACAACACAACGCTCGGGGCACACGAACCTGGCATCTTGGGCATAATCCATCCCGTCACGTCCTTGGCCGGGATCCGAATCACCTCTTCTACTGCCCAGTTGTCTCTCTGTCCAAGAAACACAGGCACCGCGCCGTCAGCACTCCTGCCTGCTCAGGCAAGCGCGCTCCCACGCTTGCACAGCCAGGCAAAGCTGCCTGAGGACGGCTACCACGGCAGCCAGCTTCTACGAGCCCACACAATTAAGGGCACATCGTGTGATACCAACAGCAAGGCTGGGCTTCATCGCTCAAAAGAACCCCCAGATGTCCACCCCAGCTGCTCACGATGGGCTCCCCTTACACTCGGTGGAAGAACAGACTCCTCTCAGTCCAGCGTACGTGGTGAGGCCAGGCTCTGGCTACCGCCCTCTCCACGCGCCTCCTCCTTGCTCTCGGCTACCCCACACTTCCTCTGTGCCTTTCTCCACCACCCTGTAGCTCACCGTGGCCGGGCTTCCCCGGCTGCCGGCACAGTACTTGCCTCGCACTTGTAGAAGCGGTAGACGATGCCACTCAGGGCACAGCTGACGTATCCCTCGGCGGCATCGGGGTTGTGCAGGAATTTAACGCTCAGGGGCAGAGAGTCCTCCCCCAGGTCAAAGCACTGGGTGAGGGTGCGGCAGGACAAGTTCCACACGTTCAGGCGGCGCCCAAAGACCCCTGAGGAAAAGGAAAACCAAGTCAGAAGAGGGGGGTTTCGCGCGGAGACTAATCCCTCCCCAGAATGCTCACAAGGGGGACAGCCGTGGCAGCAACTAGCCAGAATTAGCAGAGAAACTGCAGTGATTTCGCGAGCAGCGGCAGAAGACGGGGACCAGCCTGTCTTAAGGGCAGATGCTGCAGGTCCTCTAGCAGTGCCTGTGCCATGGGCTGTTGGGGCGGAAATCTGCCTGTCCTCTCTCTGACCACATTGACACCCTGCGAGATGTCACCCAGGTGACACCTGGGACCACCTAGGACTTGGTAACGTCTGGCTCAGCACTTGCATCCGTATTCCCTCACCTTTCTTCAAGTCATTGGGATTAAATCCACGTCCCGCACGTTTCGGGACTAGTCCAGCCGAGCTGATCAGAACATTGTGGCGTGGCTGGTACCAGAAGTCATATCCAGTTGGGGGGACTTCACAGTCATGTTCCCAGTTCCCCTTCAGCTCAAAGGTCTCTCCATCCAGCACAATGAATCCACCTGTGATAAAAAAAAGCGCATGTACAACAGATCACATACTCCACTTCTAAACAGGTAACACATTTTTTGTAAGCCCAACTTAAATGGCCAAGATTGTCAAAATAGGTTAAACCTTGAGATACTCAGCTGCAAAGACTCTACAGCTCTTTATAGATCCCTATACATGCTAAATAGCAGTTCTGGGGGCCAAAAATGATCCCAACTTAATATTCACTTTAGTGTTTTCAGTGGCCAAGTTACCTGTGTCGGCAGCGCTCAGCCCACCTCCCCATTCTCAAGCAGTCATGGATGACCAAGACATGCTAAGACATGCTCAGACAGGTAGACTGAGTGCCCAAATGTGCAGAAGGGACCAGCTTTTCCTCTAACACGTCTCTTCATGTCCTCACTCTGCACCTCAGGCTTGTGGGTGATTATTGGGCTTATACCAGCAAAGAAGGTCAGGGACTTCTGAACAAGTATCTCAAGTTTGCTGTTTAAAACTCTAAAAGTCGGCAGTTTTTCAAGTCGTTATTTTTCTAATAGGAATGACACTATTTGAATGATTACAGGAAAACATACCCTTTCCATTGCCAGCTGGATCTCCCATGTTAGAAATCAATATATCACCATTAGGCAGGCTGTGAACTACACAGAGGTATCCCTTGTTGCACTTCCAGAAGACATCCACTGGCTCAATCATCTGAAAAAAGTTGACACACACACTTCAGCCTCCGGCTGCTCACCTCATTCCACACTCCCTGGCAGAGCCTTTGGCCATCGGAGGCTTCTGAAAATCTCTAACACTTGCAGGAGCTTTCTCTCCAAGAACTCACACTTGCTAGGGCCTGCTCGCCTTGGAGAGGAGCACAGAGGCCTCGGAGCCCCACTTTACACAGATGAGAATGCAGCAGCACCTAACTCCTAACAGCTTGTCTGTGGAGTGACTTCCAGTTACTAAACTCTCTCTGAATGCAACAGGTACCGAGAAAGGAACGCAATGATGATCAGAGCCTTCCTTGGTCTGAAAAGCAGAGAGCTGAGAGGGAAATCTGACCCAGCTCTCAAAATTCAGGGTGGAAGAGAAGATGAAGAGAGAACCTTCTTCCCTCTCTATTATTCCAGAAGCACCCGCTCCCAAGTCCTTCCCAAAAAATCCTTGTAGTCAGCCCAGTCATACCTTACAGAGCTTGGGAGCCCGGCACTGTGAACCCACATCCACCACGTAAATGCGGGAAGAAATCAAACAGGGAAGAATCAGCTTGTTCCTTTTCGTTGAGATATTGTCAAAGCAGGTGCAGCCAGCGCTCCACCCCGAGGAATGCAGCTCGTCTTTGAGGTTGGGCATGGGCAGGCGGTGGATCACCTAGGCAGTCAAGGTAGAGTTAGGCTTCACGCAGGGAGGCAGGGAGAAACGGGGACCCTAACGCTGGCAGGTACCGCTGTCTTGGTAGCCTCCGTGTGACTGTAGCTGGGACTGCCTCTAGAGACTCAGGGAGAACACTGCTCCTTGCACTGGCCACTGCTCTTTGTTTAGCCTACTGTGTGCAGCTGGGAAGGGTGGAGATTCTTTCCAGAACTCCTCACCCCATGCCACTAAAATTCAGAAAATCATGCACAGGAAGAAATGATGATCATCATCTTGACAAAACTGGTGCATTGCTCTGTGAACTCCTCCTGAGACTGGAGTTCAACATGTGTTTAAAGCTCTCAGAAGCTTATTTTTGCTTTAAAGTGCATTTTCTTCTGAGGTGGTGTAGCAATGGACCGGTCGGGTCATAAATACACCCTCGACGTAGAGAACCCGTCCTTGCAGCCTGCGGAGACAGGTAAATGCCGATGCCCCATCGAGGATGGCAGCAGACAGGCTGCTGCGGTGCGTAACAGAACATCTCTGGAAGGGCAGCACAACAGAAACACGCCGAACTCCGCAAACGTGCTGGCTACCCTAAACCAGCTGCGTCACTAGAGGCCGTTTTCCACGCTGAGCAGCCCCTGACAGGGTGATTCAGAGCATGCGCTCAAAAGCTCACTCGCAGCACCGAGGTGCTCTGGAAGTGAGTTGGGAAGTGAGTCAGAGCCGGCTTGTCCCCAGGACACAGAGACAGAGAAGGTTCAACCAGAGCCAGGCACACGGAGGACAGAGGGAAGAGAGCGGGAACGGGAGATCCCTAGCAGACAACATCCCTATCTCATGCACAACGCCAGTGGAGAAGCAAGGAGCAGACTTGCCATGACAAAACTCATAAGGGGCTTCCCAGACAGGTCTTGGCAGGACATGAACAGGCAGGGAGCAAGAGTCAAGCCAGGGAGGACGAGAAAGGAAGATGCAGGAAGACAAGAAGGTGCAAGGCATAAACAGACAGCCTGCATGACAGAGTGGCTACCAAGCAATCTGCTTTTCCCTAGCAAAAATGAGTGAATGTCCTGAATCCCGGGCGCGACGAAGCACAGAGCCAGCAGCTAGTCATCAGCCCAATAAGAAACCAGTTGGCAAACAGGTACCTGGCAATAATATGGAGATCTGGGGTTGAGATCGATGGTGGCCAGGAAGTCAGGTTGGTCGATGCATGTTTCCCTGTAGGTACAGGTCACGTAGGCAACCTCCTCTCTAGGAGCTGGGCAGAGAGAAAGCTTGGGGTGAAACAGGCCATGAACCAGCCAGAAAGGAAAAGCAACGCTTCAACAGACTCTCAGATCGGACTGAACTTATTTTTCTGCATGCTACGACCTTCCTGCTTGGTCACTGACAACTGTCCAACCTCGCTTCCATTCCTGACCCAGAACAACAAAAGCGCATCGCCCTACAGTCACCGTTTTCTCCCTCTGGGGGAAGGGACTCAGCACAGAGAGATAACAAGCGGTGGCCTCCGCCAACACGGAGCTCTTTCCCAAATACCCGCCGTTCCAAGCCACGCTCAAGACGACTTGCCTTTCACAACGTCCGGGCAGGTGGGGTAGTCGTAGCACTGAACTCTGCATCTGTCTGATTTGGGAAGAAGAGAAGAATAAAATGAGAAACGTCCACGTCCTTGAAAGGGGCCTATGCAGAAGACTCTGTCCCACCCGACGGACCTTCTCCCGCCCCAGCTGTCACTGGGGACCGCTGTGAGCAGCACCCACCGCTGTTGCGGCGCTGACAAATCACACACCCAGGAGGGCAATCCTCCCTAAAGTGCCGCGGAGGACATCACGGACCAAACCACTGCGCAGCCCGCTTCTGCATCCTCTGAGCGCCGCTGAAGGGAGCGAGCTGCCACCGACAACTACCTCGCTATCGAAGGTCTAGCCTGGAAAATACGTCGGGTTTCTTGTCGCCCTGACGATTCCCCAGCAGAAGGGGAAGCTCCCCTCGGCATGGACGCTACAGCCACACGGAAGCAGCTTTTCAAGGCAAAGAGAAGCCCCGCAAGCAGATCGGTGGCCAGACAAAAGAAACCTTTGGTACCAGCCGGACAAACCGCCAAACTTCAGTCCCACCTCTCTCCTTCCTGCAGCGCTGCAGGGGAACAAACCTAGCAGTGCCCAGCCGGGACGCGGTTTCAAGGGGGGATGTCTGCAGCCTCCAGGCAGCGGCTGGAGCCAGATCCAGGAGGGGCTCCAAGGGCCTGGAGCTGCCGCGGGCTGCAGGGAGGCTGCAGAGTCTCTCTTACCCATGCTGAAGGCCTTCTGGTTCACTCTCCTCAAGAGCAGAGGTGCTGGAACTGGAGGTGCAGCTTGCTGTCTGCCTCACCGGAGTGGCTTGTGTTGTGCCAAGGCTGCTCCGAGGGGACCTTATATACAAGGCAATGGGGTGGGGGGACAAAGCAAGCTGCCAAGGGAGGAGCCATCGCTCCTAAGCGTTTGGGAGGTGCCAGACCAGCGCTGCGGCTTGTTTCCGCCTTGCTAACCACCAATCTTGAGGAAAAATCTGCTGGTCCATGCAGGTCTTTTCCTTAAACACAACCACCCGTATCTGATCCTGGGCCTCTGCTCATTTCCACTGGGACTTCTTCACGCGTCGGAGGCCTCCGTGCCCCAGCCGAGACACAAGGTAATTAAAGCCATCCCCCATCCCCAGGTTCCTGCCACACAAATGTGCAGTGCCTGCAAATTCCACAGGAGGGATGAGAAGCCCAGCTAGATAATCGGCCCCACCAGCAGCCTCCTGGAAATTACACGGTTTGAACATACGGCGGCCACCAAAGGCACCTCTGCAACCTGGACCCTGACAGAAGGCACGTCTCTGTCTGAAGCCGAGCTGAAGGCATCGCCGGCTCCAGGCGCCCACTCCGAAAGCCAGCCCCAGAGGTGCCTCTGCCCATAAAGACGACTTTGGGAGCTCCGAAGGACTGTGCACCGGGATACAGCGCTCACTCCAACACTACCGACATCAGAAGAGACTCGAGTAACTGTCCACATCTCCCAAACAGCTACAACAGACATCAGGCTAGAAACGGCTGCCTCAGGAAATACAGTCTGTGTCCTTGTTGATGCGGCACTGACAAGGTCACGGCGTGCCCGCTGCCTCTCAGGTTTGCATCTCCATATGGGAACACAGGCAATCTGCGGAAAAGAGGAGCCTCAAGGATTCCAGGAATTCAGTGCAGCTGCTGCCTGAGCAGTAGCCACTTACTCTCCCCACCAGTCTGGTCAATGAACAGCCAAAGCCTCATGGCAGGCACTAACACCGCCAACTGCCTGGCACCGGTGCACTTGAATTACAGACAAACTAGGCTAAACTGCCACAAAACTCGCACGGGAACAGCGGAGATCTTTGTTAAAGGGAATCAGGTGTCGAACAGAAAAAGTTTTGAAAGAAGGATCCCCTCCTGAGATCACCATGAGTCTGGCTGCCACCAGCTGCCACACTGCAGCAGGAAGAAAACACCAAGCGCTGTGGAACGTGAATGCGTATCATATCTGTGGAAGAACTCCTCAATCAGCGGGCAAATTACACGGGACAGGTAATTGCTCCACACAGGAATGCAGCAACATCTGACAGTGCCATTAAAGAAGCCCTCAGGAGATATCTATCAGAAGAGAGGACAGCTTAGCCCATCTCACTAGGGCTGTAATTAAATGGCTTCCAGAACAGCACTTTAACCATGTGACAGGCGGACACGGGAGCAGCCAAACACTTGGTCTTTTCCTAATCGGGGAGCATCAAACTGCTGCAATTGGAAGAACTCGTGATTTGTTTAGCAGAAATCCACCTCGGCAGTTTCAGTGCAAGGGGCAAAGGCAGCCAGGAGAGGGATCGTTACTCACCACAGCTGGACACCTCCACGCCACCAGTCGATGTACGGTTATCACTGACAAGCTGCGTCCCAGGTTCATCGTAGTTCTCTATAAGCAAAGAGAACTGTTAAAATAATGTCATGGACGAAAGGAGAAAGCATGTGAAAAAAACCCAAAACCCGCCTTGTGTTACTGACCATGAAAGAAGTGGTGATCCTGGGCCAGAGTAACCACGCAGAAAGAAACTCTATCCTCATATCAAATCAGACGTGTAATGGAGGCACTTCTGGATGGCTTTTCCACAGCATTGGAGCACCCCATTTAATTGAGCATAGCACCCACCTAGGACCTGGAAGACCCCACCAGAGGAACCCTTCCTGGATGCCAGAAAAACTAGGAAAAATAAGGCAGAAAGGATGCAAAGAATGCCAGAAGAAAGAGGCATCAAAGAGCTGTGCTGCACACGGGGTAGTTCAGCTGCATCAGGTCAAGTGCATTAAGGCACTGGGCTCCACACTGGACTTCAGGTTTAATGTGTGCAGGACGTCACCATCTCCAAATGGTAAGGAGAGTCAAGGACCACTGCATATCCATGCTGGACAAAACAAAGAGTGACAGGCCAATGCCGTAAGACCCAGGGTGCTGAACATTGGCTGTCTTTCCCCCCTCATGGCTATATGAATGTTAAACACTTCTACTTAATCATAGAATCATAGAATACCAGGTTGGAAGGGACCTCAAAGATCATTTGGTCCAACCCTTCTTGGCAAAAGCGTAATCTAGACAAGATGGCCCAGCACCCTGTCCAGTTGTATCTTAAAAATGTCCAGTGTTGGGGAATCCACCACTTCCCTGGGGCGATTATTCCAATGGCTGATTGTTCTCATTGTGGAAAAACTCCCTTTTGTGTCCAACCGAAATCTCCCCAGAAGTAACTTGTACCCATTACCCGTTTTTTCTATGTGACTCCCCGTAAAAAGGGAGTCTCCATCTTCTTTGTGGCCACCCTTTAAATACTAGAACACGGTGATAAGGTCTCCCTCCTTCAGCTGTGCAAGGACAGCAGCACTCTGAAGGTGGAGGACACAGTGATGCCTCCCAGGGCTGTGCACTGCTTTCTAAGCCAGCAGGATATTGCTAGACTTCTGGGTTAAGAACAGTCACAGCCTTCTACAGTAACTCTCAAAGCAGTTTATTTTATAGACATGTGCTTCTGAACAGGACTTGTGGCACTGCTTCGGCAGGAGTTTGCACCTCACAGCCTTCAACAGCAAACTCCTACTGCAGAGAGGTGTGGAAGTAGGTGGTACAACCTCTTCTCTGAAGTGCAGCACAGAGACTTTCAGTATTGCTTGCCTGGGACAGCTTTCAGCCAGGGTCTGCCTCTTGCAGCGCCTGTAGCCTGTCAACACTCTGGTTCATCACACTGCAACCCACACGTGTTCACAACACGCTGTAAGTTTGGGGCCACATTTGTACAAGTGGAGGCAAAGAATCTTCCTCCACCTCCAATACTGAGAGCAAACCCTTCCATGTCTCCTAAGGGCAGCAAGCTTGTCTTGGGGGCACAAGAGGTGCCAGTGTCAGGAACCAACCAGGCATCTGGTGATCGCCGGCAGATTTCAACAGCTCACACCTCAGGAAACAGAAGGAAGCCCTCAGTCCAGGAGCCAGAGCTGGCTGTCCTCCTCAGAGCAACTCAAAACGGCCTTTCCCTCTGCTCTGCTTGAGCTGCACGGAGCTCACCATCGCTCCACCCTGCTGCTCAGGGCTGGGCAGAACTGCCCACCTTTCTCCCACCGAAGAGGAAGGAGAAGTTCAGGCATTGTACCTGACTTGCTGCCGTCCTTGTCTGCCCGGCAGGCAGGAGGCACGACCAGGCCCGAGGACGCGCGAGAAGCTCCCGCTCCGTCAGAGGCAATTTCAGGTGCTCAGCCGATGCCTCTCTGCATGCTTCCGCTGTCACGATGTGCATGGCTTACTGCACCTTCTTCTTGCACCCGCACACCTGCTAATTAAAAAGTTCATTAGTCCTCCACTCATTAACAAAGTTTGCTGGTCATCCTAGTTGGCTTTCTTTGGTGACGTCTTTGGCATCCCTCACAAAACCAAGCTGTGGGGTGTAGAGTTTTCTCATTAAAACTGATAGCAGGAAGGAGAAGAGCAGGCTCAGCAACACCAACCAGCAAGCAAGCGATGGTTAGCGGGGAGCACAATCAGTGTGGTCTGCGCTCGGCCCCAGGAAAGCTCCCTGTGGCAGGCTGAGGTGGGAAGCCATGACACGGAGAAGCAATCGGGGCCTTCACCGGACAGCCCACACCGAGGTGGCAGCTACTCCCCTCCTCCCGACCATCTCTCCAGCCCCGACAGGGAAGACCGTGCCTTAATTTTGATCCTGGGCAGGACGAGGTGATGCAATCTGGTGCAGGCTGGCACAGCACACTAAACGCGTCGGGAGGAGACCTCGCCGCACCAAGGACACCAAGGCTGCTCCCAACACCCCAGCAAGAACTCCCCCGACTGCACGAGCAGTCTCCAACCTTCCCCACTTCTCCAGGGGGGACGTCCTCTCGTTTGCTACCTCACCCTGCCATGAAACCCTGGAGGTGCCCAGGGTGGCTACGTGCTGCTCATCGTCTTGCAGTCCTAAATCCCCTTTCCTGTACTTTTCACCTGGCCTCCGTCCTCTCTGTACAGCCTTCTGCCACATCCAAACAGGTCAGCAAGGCACCACGCACCACGAGAGTCTGGAAAGACTTTAGTCAGCACCAGCGTCCCCGCAAAAGATGCCAGCAGAGGTACGCTGTCCTAGACCTGCCCAGGGTCCACGTCTCCCAGGGGTTTCACTCTGTTCCAGCCCATTCCCCTCTCCAGGAGCACAAGGAAAACCACACCATCCAAGCCTTGTGTCAAAACAGGCACAATTTATCTCCTCAAACAGCAGTGGCAAGGTTTGGAGGTTAATTCACCCACTGCCGATGTGGTATGGGAAGCTTAACAAGGTTTACCGTTAACTTCTTCAAGATGTGGCTTAGAGAGTGTGAGGCTGGAGCCCCCACAGCTCTGCATGTCAGTGTTTACTGCCAGTGACCCCGGCCGGCCGGGGGTCCGATTGTGAGCATCTGCCAGTCCTTTCTGATGATGTTCTGAAGCAGAGATCTGCTCACAAATTTAAATTCATGGAGTGAGCCTCGATTTGTATTTGTCATCCCTACCTGAACTGCTGTGGGGCCTGGCATTTCACCAACAGGCACCAAGGAATCATGGCCAATGTGTGTATGACGGCGTCCCAACTATCCCGTCACCGGTGAACGTGAAACAGAAGCCAGCAGACTGATACACATGCTCACCAGAAACCTTCTGGTGGGTGAGCAAAAATATGACAACTAAGAAATGCGAAATTGCAGTGCAGATAGAAAGGAAGGTGACAATGGGAGGTCACCTCCCTGGCACTTGTCCGTCCGGTGCAGATACGGACCAGCGGAGGAACTGTTCTTTCTCAGTCAGATCACTGGAGTAAAACACAGCTTCTATAGGAACTGGGGTTGTTTAGTTGGAGGAGGCTGAGGAGGTAGCTCTCTAGAGCTACCTGAAAGGGGGTTGTAGTGAGGTGGGTGTTGGTGTCTTCTCCCAGGTAACTAACAATAGGATCAGAGGAAATGCTCTCAAGTTGCGCCAGGGGAGGTTTAAGTTGGATATTGGGGAAAACGTCTTTACAGAGAGAGCGGTCAAACATCAGAACAGGCTGCCCAGGGTGGTGATGGAGTCACCCTCACTGGAAGCGTTCAAAAAACATGTAGACATGGCACTTGGGGACATGGTTTAGTGAGCATGGTGGTGTTGGGTTGACAGTTGGACTTGATGATCTTAAAGGTCTTTTCCAGCCTTAATGATTCTTGGTGATGCAAGTTGTGGACAAAGTCTCTGCTGAAAAAAGCCACTTTATGTCCTTCTCTAACAGCTACATTTGAAACAGAGAAAGGAATATGGGCTCTTCTTTGCATTATTACACCCTGACACCAGATGTGCAGTCTCTGGGAGAGGAGCTGCTGTCATGAGTGTGCAAAGCCTATTGAGCTCCTTCCAAAATCCATCAACCTCCTCTGAAAAAGAACAAGAAATCTGGTATTATGGACAAAAGGAACTGTATCCTAATATAAGTGTCTCCCACATTTTACTCTTTACTCTAAGCTAAGATCTCCACTTTAATGATTTGCATTTTAAGTGACTATTGAAGTGTCCTGGTTCCATATTTGCCTACACAAGCATCGAGGGGTAATCCAAAACTCCTCTTCCTTGTTTCTTGTTCCAAAAGCTCCAGATCCCGTCTCCTTCCCCAGAGGCATGCTACCTCAGGCATAGCGCACACAGCATGAGAGCTCAGAAGTTTGTTCTCATAGCCACCACACAAAACCAGGAAAAGATGAAACTTGGAAGAATCAGCTTGTTCCTCTTCCTTGATGACACATCTACAAAACATGTGATGCCTCCATTCCACCCAGAAGTGGTAACAGTCATCCTTCAGGTTGGGCATGGACAGGCGGTGGAGCACATAGCCAGTCAAAGGCAGAACTACTTCACCCTGAGAGGCAGAGAGCAGAAGGGACCTTAATGCAAACAGTCACTTAAGCCTCGCTACGCTGGGATCACCTCTAGGGACTGAGTGAAGATAACACTGTGTTGCTGCTTCTGTTTCGCAGCACATCTCCGAGTGAGGCAAGAGGAGAGCTAAATCCTTTCAGGAACTGGATTACACAGCCCATGCCAACGAACACCTGAACAACTACCTAAATAAATAAGAGAGCTCTAAGCATTCCCTTTGAAGCCAGAGATAGGATGCTTCCAGTGCCCTCAGCACTAGATTCAGAAGTTCACAATGCTTTGAAGCATTTTAGGCAAACAGCCCTCAGGACAGAATAAATCAGAAGATAATTTTTCTGGGTATCACTCATCTGACCTATTTGAAATGGCCAACTTGAATGACTTGGAACATACTCCCAGGATGGAGATTTCTCTCTCCACAGGCAATGCAGGCAACTACGTACATGTCCACCTCCAGAGACTCCTGGTTTAAGGATGGGCAAGATGGATCCTACCACAGATATATTTGGTTTCTAGAATGCTCTTTGCGAGAGCAGACTAATCCGTTCAGAGAGACATGGCTTGAGAAGATAAACGGGATTTGCAGCCTCATGAAGGAGATGAAACCTGGCTGCCCATATATGATGAGAAGGGGTGGTGAGTCGAGTGCACAACACAACAGCTCGGATAGAACAGGGCACGCTGCACTCTGCCACAGCTGCTGGATGCCTTACGCGGCTCAGCCATGAGGATTCAGGATCCTGGCTCAGGGCACACTGCTCCCAGCCTCAGCCACCGGGAAGCTGTAGGTGCAAGCAAGCACAGAGCACAACCAGCTGCGCTCATCCCTTGCCAGGGCAGAGGGGAGAGCAGAGAGGGAGCAGGATGGTGAGGCTGCTGGCACACAACTGCCCCGCCAGCTGCGGATCCCCGGCGCAGCAGCAAGACGACGACGGCAGGCGGCACAGCTCGCTGCACGCCGGCGCTGGCTCGGCGCAAACGGCTCCGGGGCAGCAGAGGAGAAGAGCCCACCGAAGGCACGTGAGACAGACAGACGGAGCGCTCAGAGCTTTGGTGCAGGTGGGAACGCAAACAGCTGAAGGGCAGAGCACGCTTAAGACACAAGGCGACCGTGGCTGAAAGCAGGTGGACTACGCGAGCTGACACCCACCACCCTGGACCTCCGGATCACCCCACCGAGCAGAGACAAACCAAATGTCACAGGGCTACTGGGCTCACACGCGGCGCCCTTCGGCACATCGCTTCACAAACACCACCATGTCCAGGCTGCCAGGTTGGCTGGAGGGAACGTCAGCACAGCACGACGACACTTCTCCCTCAGGGCCCCGCTCTGCCTTCTTGCCACTACTGTGCCAGCCGCCCCTTCCCCTCCACAGCGGGGGTCTGCTGTTGGAGCAGCAGCCACAGGGGAAGGGGCAGAAAGGTCTGGCCAGAAGCACGGCACCAGTGGGATCGCCCCTTCCCACTATAGCCCACAGCTACAACCGGACAAACCCATCCGCAACCCACATCCTTAGGTTGTGATTTCAGACACCGTGTAACGAGAAGTGACTTCAGGCCGCTGTGGAAGGGCCCTGCCACGCGCAGCCACAGGGAGAGGGACGGTGAGTCACTTTTTCGGCAGCGCGGCTTTCTGCCGGATCAGCTCCTGCAGCCGACTCCTCCCGCAACCGCACGATCGCTCCATCTGACACACGAGGAGTGGCAGCATCACGCAGCTGGGGAGGACGGACGAGCAGGACCTGCTGCTTCTCCTCTGACATGCCTCTGCCTAAAGACAGCCATCGGCCACTTTCCCTAAAAGCCCCGACGAGCACTGCAAATCAGGCTGCAAGCTTAGACCGCGTGAAAACAACAACGGCTGACTTTCCTCCACTGATGGAATGGAAATGCAAACCAGGAATACGTATGCCGAGCAGTTTACTAAACACTTCAGGTTCCACTCCAAGGACTCATTTGCACTTCTCTGTATGAGTTTCTGGTCAGTCTCTATTCATCCTCCTAGGCAGAGTAGGTATCAGTGCTTTGATTGTCTGTTACAGGAGAGAATATTTTTATCTATGGTAAAACAACCTTATCAATACCCTTTCCACTCTCTGCAATATCCATGATTCCCCTGCAAAATACTTTAAGAAACACACAGAAAGTTACATTTGCATCCTTATCTCCCTGGCAAGGTCCCATAAGGAAAACAAAGGTCACAGTCACACTCAGTGCAATTTCCACATATTCAGCCCAGCTTCTAAACACTGAAACGAGCAAATGCTACAAAAGCACAGCAAAAAACATTCAGGAGGGTTAGGAGATCTCAATATTCATCTGCTGCAGCCTAGAGGGGAGGAGATCAAATGTGTGGGTCTTCTGTGGCTGAGAGTTGGCTATGGATTGGGATTACTTCTTGCCTCTGCTGCTATCTGGAAGGCGAGGAAAAACGGAAGGTTCATCTGAGAAGTAGATCCAGGGCAGAATGGAGCACTCTCAGCGGCTGCACCGTCAACACGGCTTTTCAGGACATGAGTTTCCAGCCCTGGAGCTACAAGCTTCATCCTAACTTGGTGCATTAATGAGTAGTGCAGTCTAAGGATGCCCTCAGCTACCCATGAAACGCCACCCTTCCTCTGGGCTTGTGCCCCAAAACAAAGCATTTCTGGGGAGCTGCTGGAAGCTGCGAAGGACTTTTTGGGTGCTGGCACCAGGGAGAAGCGTACCTTCCAAATAACCACTAGAGGGAACAGACGGAGCACCCAGCTGCAGCCACCCCAACTCACCGCCGCCCCAGGCAAGGCACATTCAGCCGCTGCAGACGCACTCGTGAGCTGAAACGTGGGCATCGGCACCGAAGACCTGGCAACGGGCCTCGGAGGGTGTCCAAGAAATAGGTCCACCTCCACCCGGCGCGTGCAGAGCATGGCCCGACGGGGGAACGAGGAGCCGGGTCACCTCTGCTGCGTCGCCCGTCCATCTTCACGGCTCAGCTGCCGCCCAAAGCCTGCGCCGAGCCCTCGCCTTGCTGTGCGGTCACCTGCAAGTCAGAGAGGGTGGTCAGCGGGCAGCGCGGGGGGACAGCAGACTCTCTGATCCACTCCACAAACACGGCCATGAGGTGCGGGAGCACCTCCCCGCCTCCGTCTGCGCGGTGCCTGGCCCCATCGCAAGGAGGGGTTTCCAGGCTGGGTTCAGCACGGCTACCTCCAGCCGCCGGCACCGCACGCCGGCATGGGGGTGCCTGCTGGCCAGGCTCTCCCTCCCGCCAGCGGGGAGGAGGAGGCACCTCCAGTGGGGTACGTGCTTTGCAGGGGCTGAAGGCAGGTGGGATGAGGCTCGTGCCAAAGCCACCGCAGCAGCTGGGACATCCCCCGAGACGGCCCTCAAACAAGGCAGCTCTGGAGGATCAGGACGGGGTGTCACACTCAAGTGATCGTGAGCTGAACAGCAGCACCCCAGGGTGCAAAGGAGAGCTGTAGCAATATGTTTGCCCACGAGAAGTGTGAAGGAAGTAATTGAAGCTGTATTTTTCCAAAGTAAACACATTAAAGGATACAACTTAGAAGGATCCTCTTTATATCCTAATTTTTGCAACCTCCAAACTAATTACAGTTTTCGCTGCAAATTGTACCCTGGTGAAGCTGCTCAAGGCAAATGGGACTAATGGGAAGTTGTGTGGGTGTGCAGCAGGGTTTTGGAGGCCAGCGGTTGCTGTCCTCTGTAGCAAACAGGCTTACGCTGTGTGACCGGCATGTGCCATCACGCAGCGTATGATAAGCAGGAGGACGATCTACAACTCCAGTTAAGTACATTTTGCTTTTGTGAAAATCTCTGAATGAAAGAGGACAGTCTATTGGGAATTTTCAAGGATCTAAAAGTCATTTTGACAACATCATATTAACTGTATGCAGAGTACTTTGGGTGAAAACCCTAACTTTACTCTGCCTCAACTGTGTTAAGACTGTGCTGTCCATGTGAACTGACCAAGCTGAAACCAAAATTCTCACCAGCAGCACAGCAGCCACTTAAACACAAGGGATTGCACTGGAGTGTTTACTACACGTGTCCTTTTAATCCTTCACATATCTCAAAGTAAGCCCTACTAAAACCAAAGAGTTGGTTTGGGTGATGACAGTACTACATTGCTTTGACAAGGTATGATTGTTAGGGGCAGAAAAAGAACAAATGATTGCCAAGTTTCCCTATAAAACATGTGCCTGCAAGAATGAAAAAAAAAAAAACAAACCACAAGAAAGGACAATTTCTTCTAGAAGCTTCCAGGAAGACTAACAGGCACTCTTGCACAATCAGTGCCTGTCTTGGGGATTTTCAAAACCCTGATCTTATAATTAACCACTGCTGGCATTTGTTTTCCCCTGAAATAAATTTGAAAGGCTTCAAGGAAATAAGAGACGTGAAGATCTAGCTGATGCGATGAACAATTTTATTCGTGGTTAAAGCAGAACACAAGAGCAAACCAGGGTCAGGAAACAGGCACCTCTTTTCAAAATAAAGCACTTGACACTCCTCAGCCGTAACGCATACCAACCCGTGCACGTGACAAGGGAGCCAAGAGCGCTCTCGTGCCAGGGGAAGACTATCCAGGAATGACCTGGCTGAAGAAAAATAACTCAGACGAACTGGGCACTTCGCTTGCTGCCAAAAGGCACCGTGCGTTCTGCACATCTCATGGCTGAGCAAGTGCCCTGGGCTCTGCTCTGTGAATCATGCCCAGGGATTGCTTTGCGCTGAAAACACCACTGAAAACATGCCGTGTGTCTCTGCTCGCTGGTCTGCCTGATCCGAACCCTCGCAACGAGGCGGAGCTGCCGTAGCTCCTGTTAGCAGAAATCTAGACTCCAGCAATGAATGGGGACCCCCAGACCCAATTACCCTACGCTCATTTTTAATGGCTGCATAAAGAAGAGAGAGAAGAAGCCTTCACATGGCGCCTAGGCCAAGATATCGGAGGTGGAATCCCCACAAGGGAAGTGGATGTCATGGGCAAGGCAAGGCCCATTGGGTTCCTTTCCAAAATCCACCAGGAAGTTCTTGTTCACGGTCAGGCCTCCTTTCTCAGTGTCCACATCAATCTGCAGCATGACAGAGCCTTCCCTGCGAGGGGACAAGAGCGCAGCGATTACAGACAGGCAAACCACTGTCCTGCTTCGAGAGATTCTGGCCTTCACCCTCCTGATCCGTATTGAGGAAGAGGCTTTCTCCTTAATGTCTTGTCTTCTGCAGGGAGCACTGGGATGCCCACGACCAGTAGTGGCATCCACCAGTGCTCACGTTTTTCCCCTGAATTCTCAACGGACGCGAGTAAACCGCTAGGCACGATGTGACAGGCAAGCTGGAGCTTGCCTTTGTGTTGGATACCATCGTCTGCTTTGCCAAGTCAAAACACCTCTGGTGGATACACTGGGAGATGCTGTAGCAGAGATGTGGCCGGGCTTGCAGAGATCCATGTGTGGGCTCTGCAACACTCAACGTGCTCCCAAGCAAAACCCTGGCACTGCAGCTCCACACAGCCAGCAGCTGCCCCTTGCCCAGCCAGAGATCTTTGAGGGTCAACTGCACGTGAAAATCAGCACGAGGAAGCTGTGCGGATGATGGCCAGAAAACCTGTGCCCCCGCAGTCACAAACGCGTCCTTGTAGCCCCTCGGTGAGGCAACTTCCCCGCTTCTGACAGAGAGGCCATCCAAAAGCGGCCCCTTTCTCCCCAAACTTCTCTTACCTGACCATATTCGGGTAGAACTGCTTGTCCCACGTGCTGTAGAAGGAGTTGGTGACGTACAGCCTCTTGCCGTCCAAGCTGAGCTGCAGTTTACAAGGGCCGCCGTACACTCTCTTGCACTGAAGGCACAGCAGACAGCAGTGATGTTACTGGCTTCTTTCTTTCGGCAGCCAAGCACAAGCAGGAGCAGGGGAGGGGAGCAGCGCGCCTGCCTCCCCTCCTAGCTCACGCAAGCTACCGGGTGCTGCAGACACACGGGCACCTCGGTGGAGACCCACCCCAGACACCTCGGGCAGAGAACTAGCCGAGCAGACCCAAAGTCCAAAGAGGAGGTGGAACTCACCTTGATCACCAAGGGCTCCGGCTGGCACTTCAGCTCTTCGTCTCTACACACACACACAGGTCCACCTCTGAGGATGCTGCCTCCCACAAACACCTGTAAGCAAGGCAGAGGGAGACGTGTCGCCTCGGCACCCAACCACCACCAGATCCCGCTAAGGAGCCCAGCAGCGCAAGCCCTGCCCCTCCTGCCTTACCTGCCCCACCAGCCTGGGCTTGCAGGTTTTGGAGAGCTCGTACTGGCGGATGTCTCCGTGCAGCCAGTTGCTGAGATACAGGTACTTGTCATCCATGGAGATGACGAGGTCGACTGTGAAGGCTGGGGCACAGAAACAAAGAGCTCTAGAGAAGGCAGCACCGACAGAAACGGGCCTCGCGTCGCGCCCCAGCCCGCGTCTCTCCCTGCCATTCTCTATGCCCTGCCTCTGGCACAGGAGACCTGCCCAAGTGCACGGGGCTTCCTTCCACAGCCCCCCAAGCCCTCCAAAAAGCCTTCTCGCATGTTTACCCCGCAAGGCTTTGGGGGTCGGCGAGCCCCCTTTGCCAGGCTGCACAACACAACGCTCGGGGCACACGAACCTGGCATCTTGGGCATAATCCATCCCGTCACGTCCTTGGCCGGGATCCGAATCACCTCTTCTACTGCCCAGTTGTCTCTCTGTCCAAGAAACACAGGCACCGCGCCGTCAGCACTCCTGCCTGCTCAGGCAAGCACGCTCCCACGCTTGCACAGCCAGGCAAAGCTGCCTGAGGACGGCTACCACGGCAGCCAGCTTCTACGAGCCCACACAATTAAGGGCACATCGTGTGATACCAACAGCAAGGCTGGGCTTCATTGCTCAAAAGAACCCCCAGATGTCCACCCCAGCTGCTCACGATGGGCTCCCCTTACACTCGGTGGAAGAACAGACTCCTCTCAGTCCAGCGTACGTGGTGAGGCCAGGCTCTGGCTACCGCCCTCTCCACGCGCCTCCTCCTTGCTCTCGGCTACCCCACACTTCCTCTGTGCCTTTCTCCACCACCCTGTAGCTCACCGTGGCCGGGCTTCCCCGGCTGCCGGCACAGTACTTGCCTCGCACTTGTAGAAGCGGTAGACGATGCCACTCAGGGCACAGCTGACGTATCCCTCGGCGGCATCGGGGTTGTGCAGGAATTTAACGCTCAGGGGCAGAGAGTCCTCCCCCAGGTCAAAGCACTGGGTGAGGGTGCGGCAGGACAAGTTCCACACGTTCAGGCGGCGCCCAAAGACCCCTGAGGAAAAGGAAAACCAAGTCAGAAGAGGGGGGTTTCGCGCGGAGACTAATCCCTCCCCAGAATGCTCACAAGGGGGACAGCCGTGGCAGCAACTAGCCAGAATTAGCAGAGAAACTGCAGTGATTTCGCGAGCAGCGGCAGAAGACGGGGACCAGCCTGTCTTAAGGGCAGACGCTGCAGGTCCTCTAGCAGTGCCTGTGCCATGGGCTGTTGGGGCGGAAATCTGCCTCTCCCTCGGCTCCAGCTCTGACCTTTTCTCTGACTTCATCAACACCCTCCCTCCACCTCAGTGACTTCTGGCTCAGCACTTGCATCCGTATTCCCTCACCTTTCCTGAAGTCATCGGGATTAAATCCATATCCCGCATGTTTCATGACTAGTCCGGCCGAGCTGATCAGAACATTGTGGCGTGGCTGGTACCAGAAGTCATATCCAGTTGGAGGGGCCTCACAGTCATGTTCCCAGTTCCCCTTCAGCTCAAAGGTCTCTCCATCCAGAACAATAAATCCACCTGTGATACAAAAAGGGATGCACAACAAATCTCATATTCCACTTCCAAACCAGTCAGTTTGTTCATGGAGTTATTACAGGGCTAAGTACCTTTTCCATTGCCAGCTGCATCTCCCATGTTGGCAATCAGAATATCACCATTAGGCAGGCTGCGAGGTACATTGAGGTATCCCTTGTTGCACTTCCAGAAGACATCCACTGGCTCAATCATCTGAAAAAAGTTGACACACACACTTCAGCCTCCGGCTGCTCACCTCATTCCACACTCCCTGGCAGAGCCTTTGGCCATCGGAGGCTTCTGAAAATCTCTAACGCTTGCAAGAGCTTTCTCTCCAAGAACTTGCTAGGGCCTGCTCGCCTTGGAGAGGAGCACAGAGGCCTCGGAGCCCCACTTTACACAGATGAGAATGCAGCAACACGTAACTCCTAACAGCTTGTCTGTCCACCTCATTATTTGGGTGGGGGGCAGGCATGGGGGGTTGCATGAATTCCAGTTACTAGACACTCTCTGAACGAAACAGGTGCATAGAGAGGAATGCAATGATGATCAGAGCCTTCCTTGGTCTGAAAAGCAGAGAGCTGAGAGGGAAACCTGACCCAGCTCTCAAAAAATCAGGGTGGAAGAGAAGATGAAGAGAGAACCTTCTTCCCTGTATTATTCCAGAAGCACCAGTTCCCAACTCCTTCCCAGAAACTTGTCTTTGAATCACCTCAGGCATACCTTACAGAGCTTGGGAGCCCGGCACTGTGAACCCACATCCACCACGTAAATGCGGGAAGAAATCAAACAGGGAAGAATCAGCTTGTTCCTTTTCGTTGAGATATTGTCAAAGCAGGTGCAGCCAGCGCTCCACCCCGAGGAATGCAGCTCGTCTTTGAGGTTGGGCATGGGCAGGCGGTGGATCACCTAGGCAGTCAAGGTAGAGTTAGGCTTCACGCAGGGAGGCAGGGAGAAACGGGGACCCTAACGCTGGCAGGTACCGCTGTCTTGGTAGCCTCCATGTGACTGTAGCTGGGACTGCCTCTAGAGACTCAGGGAGAACACTGCTCCTTGCACTGGCCACTGCTCTTTGTTTAGCCTACTGTGTGCAGCTGGGAAGGGTGGAGATTCTTTCCAGAACTCCTCACCCCATGCCACTAAAATTCAGAAAATCATGCACAGGAAGAAATGATGATCATCATCTTGACAAAACTGGTGCATTGCTCTGTGAACTCCTCCTGAGACTGGAGTTCAACATGTGTTTAAAGCTCTCAGAAGCTTATTTTTGCTTTAAAGTGCATTTTCTTCTGAGGTGGTGTAGCAATGGACCGGTCGGGTCATAAATACACCCTCGACGTAGAGAACCCGTCCTTGCAGCCTGCGGAGACAGGTAAATGCCGATGCCCCATCGAGGATGGCAGCAGACAGGCTGCTGCGGTGCGTAACAGAACATCTCTGGAAGGGCAGCACAACAGAAACACGCCGAACTCCGCAAACGTGCTGGCTACCCTAAACCAGCTGCGTCACTAGAGGCCGTTTTCCACGCTGAGCAGCCCCTGACAGGGTGATTCAGAGCATGCGCTCAAAAGCTCACTCGCAGCACCGAGGTGCTCTGGAAGTGAGTTGGGAAGTGAGTCAGAGCCGGCTTGTCCCCAGGACACAGAGACAGAGAAGGTTCAACCAGAGCCAGGCACACGGAGGACAGAGGGAAGAGAGCGGGAACGGGAGATCCCTAGCAGACAACATCCCTATCTCATGCACAACGCCAGTGGAGAAGCAAGGAGCAGACTTGCCATGACAAAACTCATAAGGGGCTTCCCAGACAGGTCTTGGCAGGACATGAACAGGCAGGGAGCAAGAGTCAAGCCAGGGAGGACGAGAAAGGAAGATGCAGGAAGACAAGAAGGTGCAAGGCATAAACAGACAGCCTGCATGACAGAGTGGCTACCAAGCAATCTGCTTTTCCCTAGCAAAAATGAGTGAATGTCCTGAATCCCGGGCGCGACGAAGCACAGAGCCAGCAGCTAGTCATCAGCCCAATAAGAAACCAGTTGGCAAACAGGTACCTGGCAATAATATGGAGATCTGGGGTTGAGATCGATGGTGGCCAGGAAGTCAGGTTGGTCGATGCATGTTTCCCTGTAGGTACAGGTCACGTAGGCAACCTCCTCTCTAGGAGCTGGGCAGAGAGAAAGCTTGGGGTGAAACAGGCCATGAACCAGCCAGAAAGGAAAAGCAACGCTTCAACAGACTCTCAGATCGGACTGAACTTATTTTTCTGCATGCTACGACCTTCCTGCTTGGTCACTGACAACTGTCCAACCTCGCTTCCATTCCTGACCCAGAACAACAAAAGCGCATCGCCCTACAGTCACCGTTTTCTCCCTCTGGGGGAAGGGACTCAGCACAGAGAGATAACAAGCGGTGGCCTCCGCCAACACGGAGCTCTTTCCCAAATACCCGCCGTTCCAAGCCACGCTCAAGACGACTTGCCTTTCACAACGTCCGGGCAGGTGGGGTAGTCGTAGCACTGAACTCTGCATCTGTCTGATTTGGGAAGAAGAGAAGAATAAAATGAGAAACGTCCACGTCCTTGAAAGGGGCCTATGCAGAAGACTCTGTCCCACCCGACGGACCTTCTCCCGCCCCAGCTGTCACTGGGGACCGCTGTGAGCAGCACCCACCGCTGTTGCGGCGCTGACAAATCACACACCCAGGAGGGCAATCCTCCCTAAAGTGCCGCGGAGGACATCACGGACCAAACCACTGCGCAGCCCGCTTCTGCATCCTCTGAGCGCCGCTGAAGGGAGCGAGCTGCCACCGACAACTACCTCGCTATCGAAGGTCTAGCCTGGAAAATACGTCGGGTTTCTTGTCGCCCTGACGATTCCCCAGCAGAAGGGGAAGCTCCCCTCGGCATGGACGCTACAGCCACACGGAAGCAGCTTTTCAAGGCAAAGAGAAGCCCCGCAAGCAGATCGGTGGCCAGACAAAAGAAACCTTTGGTACCAGCCGGACAAACCGCCAAACTTCAGTCCCACCTCTCTCCTTCCTGCAGCGCTGCAGGGGAACAAACCTAGCAGTGCCCAGCCGGGACGCGGTTTCAAGGGGGGATGTCTGCAGCCTCCAGGCAGCGGCTGGAGCCAGATCCAGGAGGGGCTCCAAGGGCCTGGAGCTGCCGCGGGCTGCAGGGAGGCTGCAGAGTCTCTCTTACCCATGCTGAAGGCCTTCTGGTTCACTCTCCTCAAGAGCAGAGGTGCTGGAACTGGAGGTGCAGCTTGCTGTCTGCCTCACCGGAGTGGCTTGTGTTGTGCCAAGGCTGCTCCGAGGGGACCTTATATACAAGGCAATGGGGTGGGGGGACAAAGCAAGCTGCCAAGGGAGGAGCCATCGCTCCTAAGCGTTTGGGAGGTGCCAGACCAGCGCTGCGGCTTGTTTCCGCCTTGCTAACCACCAATCTTGAGGAAAAATCTGCTGGTCCATGCAGGTCTTTTCCTTAAACACAACCACCCGTATCTGATCCTGGGCCTCTGCTCATTTCCACCGGGACTTCTTCACGCGTCGGAGGCCTCCGTGCCCCAGCCGAGACACAAGGTAATTAAAGCCATCCCCCATCCCCAGGATCCTGCCACACAAATGTGCAGTGCCTGCAAATTCCACAGGAGGGATGAGAAGCCCAGCTAGATAATCGGCCCCACCAGCAGCCTCCTGGAAATTACACGGTTTGAACATACGGCGGCCACCAAAGGCACCTCTGCAACCTGGACCCTGACAGAAGGCACGTCTCTGTCTGAAGCCGAGCTGAAGGCATCGCCGGCTCCAGGCGCCCACTCCGAAAGCCAGCCCCAGAGGTGCCTCTGCCCATAAAGACGACTTTGGGAGCTCCGAAGGACTGCGCACCGGGATACAGCGCTCACTCCAACACTACCGACATCAGAAGAGACTCGAGTAACTGTCCACATCTCCCAAACAGCTACAACAGACATCAGGCTAGAAACGGCTGCCTCAGGAAATACAGTCTGTGTCCTTGTTGATGCGGCACTGACAAGGTCACGGCGTGCCCGCTGCCTCTCAGGTTTGCATCTCCATATGGGAACACAGGCAATCTGCGGAAAAGAGGAGCCTCAAGGATTCCAGGAATTCAGCGCAGCTGCTGCCTGAGCAGTAGCCATTTACCCCCCACACCTCAGTGAAGCTGAACGATGCCATGGAAAACTAGTGACAGAGATATCTCCATGTCTACCTGCTTGGACAAACTGCAGCAGTCAGGGACAGGACATGGCTGAGGGCTGCCGCCAGGTGAACCTTCTCGCCTTGCCCATCAGCCCACTGCACAGCTCCCGCCAAGGCCCCATGGCAGGCACCAGCACCACCAAGTGCCTGGCACCAGTGTGGTTAAAACGGGACTAAGCTGCCACAAAACACCCACGGGAACAGCAGAGATCTTTGTTAAAGGGAATCAGGTGTCGAACAGAAAAATTTTTGAAAGAAGGATCCCCTCCTGAGATCACCATGAGTCTGGCTGCCACCAGCTGCCACACTGCAGCAGGAAGAAAACACCAAGCGCTGTGGAACGTGAATGCGTATCATATCTGTGGAAGAACTCCTCAATCAGTGGGCAAATTACACGGGACAGGTAATTGCTCCACGCAGGAATGCAGCAACATCTGACAGCGCCATTAAAGAAGCCCTGGGGAGATCTCTATCAGAAGAGATAGCCTGTCTCACTAGGGCTGTAATTAATGGCTCTCTGGTTCCAGAACAGCACTTTAAACACGCAACAGGGGGACACAGGGGCAGCCTGGCCCCTGGCACCAGTTTCTCAAATAATCAGTGCGCTACCCAGAGGCAGGTGGGCCCAGCTTGCCAATTGCTTTGTTTCAGGCAGTACAAGATGAAAAAAACGTGGGTTTTATGCAGCCCTGTTCTCACTCCTTCCACAAAGAGTGGATATTTCAATTTCCAGGCTGGCAGGATGCACAGCCTAAACACATGCTCCCGGCAATGTGGAGCAGAGGATGCTGCCCAGTGAAGGACACTCAGGCCGGACAGGATGATGCAGCTGCAGCTCTGGTCCAGCAGTGAGAATTACAAGTCCAGCAGCTCAGACAGACAAAAGGCAGAGCAGAACTCAGCACACACTAGCATGATGAGCTTAGCTGGGGGCTGAAAGGCCAGCAGGGATCTTGGGGGAATGAGGGGCTGGCTGGCATTTCCTTAACATAATAGAAGGAAAGCCTCAGTCCAGGAGCCAGAGCTGGCTGTCCTCCTCAGAGCAACTCAAAACGGCCTTTCCCTCTGCTCTGCTTGAGCTGCACGGAGCTCACCATCGCTCCACCCTGCTGCTCAGGGCTGGGCAGAACTGCCCACCTTTCTCCCACCGAAGAGGAAGGAGAAGTTCAGGCATTGTACCTGACTTGCTGCCGTCCTTGTCTGCCCGGCAGGCAGGAGGCACGACCAGGCCCGAGGACGCGCGAGAAGCTCCCGCTCCGTCAGAGGCAATTTCAGGTGCTCAGCCGATGCCTCTCTGCATGCTTCCGCTGTCACGATGTGCATGGCTTACTGCACCTTCTTCTTGCACCCGCACACCTGCTAATTAAAAAGTTCATTAGTCCTCCACTCATTAACAAAGTTTGCTGGTCATCCTAGTTGGCTTTCTTTGGTGACGTCTTTGGCATCCCTCACAAAACCAAGCTGTGGGGTGTAGAGTTTTCTCATTAAAACTGATAGCAGGAAGGAGAAGAGCAGGCTCAGCAACACCAACCAGCAAGCAAGCGATGGTTAGCGGGGAGCACAATCAGTGTGGTCTGTGCTCGGCCCCAGGAAAGCTCCCTGTGGCAGGCTGAGGTGGGAAGCCATGACACGGAGAAGCAATCGGGGCCTTCACCGGACAGCCCACACCGAGGTGGCAGCTACTCCCCTCCTCCCGACCATCTCTCCAGCCCCGACAGGGAAGACCGTGCCTTAATTTTGATCCTGGGCAGGACGAGGTGATGCAATCTGGTGCAGGCTGGCACAGCACACTAAACGCGTCGGGAGGAGACCTCGCCGCACCAAGGACACCAAGGCTGCTCCCAACACCCCAGCAAGAACTCCCCCGACTGCACGAGCAGTCTCCAACCTTCCCCACTTCTCCAGGGGGGACGTCCTCTCGTTTGCTACCTCACCCTGCCATGAAACCCTGGAGGTGCCCAGGGTGGCTACGTGCTGCTCATCGTCTTGCAGTCCTAAATCCCCTTTCCTGTACTTTTCACCTGGCCTCCGTCCTCTCTGTACAGCCTTCTGCCACATCCAAACAGGTCAGCAAGGCACCACGCACCACGAGAGTCTGGAAAGACTTTAGTCAGCACCAGCGTCCCCGCAAAAGATGCCAGCAGAGGTACGCTGTCCTAGACCTGCCCAGGGTCCACATCTCCCAGGGGTTTCACTCTGTTCCAGCCCATTCCCCTCTCCAGGAGCACAAGGAAAATCACACCACCCAAGCCTTGAAGAAGTTGTGAAACACCGCTTTGCTGGCAAACTGTACATTCATGGCGCAAGCAAGCACAGAGCACAACCAGCTGCGCTCATCCCTTGCCAGGGCAGAGGGGAGAGCAGAGAGGGAGCAGGATGGTGAGGCTGCTGGCACACAACTGCTCCGCCAGCTGTGGATCCCCGGCGCAGCAGCAAGACGACGACGGCAGGCGGCACAGCTCGCTGCACGCCGGCGCTGGCTCGGCGCAAACGGCTCCGGGGCAGCAGAGGAGAAGAGCCCACCGAAGGCACGTGAGACAGACAGACGGAGCGCTCAGAGCTTTGGTGCAGGTAGGAACGCAAACAGCTGAAGGGCAGAGCACGCTTAAGACACAAGGCGACCGTGGCTGAAAGCAGGTGGACTACGCGAGCTGACACCCACCACCCTGGACCTCCGGATCACCCCACCGAGCAGAGACAAACCAAATGTCACAGGGCTACTGGGCTCACACGCGGCGCCCTTCGGCACATCGCTTCACAAACACCACCATGTCCAGGCTGCCAGGTTGGCTGGAGGGAACGTCAGCACAGCACGACGACACTTCTCCTCCCTCAGGGCCCCGCTCTGCCTTCTTGCCACTACTGTGCCAGCCGCCCCTTCCCCTCCACAGCGGGGGTCTGCTGTTGGAGCAGCAGCCACAGGGGAAGGGGCAGAAAGGTCTGGCCAGAAGCACGGCACCAGTGGGATCGCCCCTTCCCACTATAGCCCACAGCTACAACCGGACAAACCCATCCGCAACCTACATCCTTAGGTTGTGATTTCAGACACCGTGTAACGAGAAGTGACTTCAGGCCGCTGTGGAAGGGCCCTGCCACGCGCAGCCACAGGGAGAGGGACGGTGAGTCACTTTTTCGGCAGCGCGGCTTTCTGCCGGATCAGCTCCTGCAGCCGACTCCTCCCGCAACCGCACGATCGCTCCATCTGACACACGAGGAGTGGCAGCATCACGCAGCTGGGGAGGACGGACGAGCAGGACCTGCTGCTTCTCCTCTGACATGCCTCTGCCTAAAGACAGCCATCGGCCACTTTCCCTAAAAGCCCCGACGAGCACTGCAAATCAGGCTGCAAGCTTAGACCGCGTGAAAACAACAACGGCTGACTTTCCTCCACTGATGGAATGGAAATGCAAACCAGGAATACGTATGCCGAGCAGTTTACTAAACACTTCAGGTTCCACTCCAAGGACTCATTTCACACTTCTATGTAACAAGGCACTTTTAGACCCAAAAGTAGGAGATCAGTCTTTACCAGAGAAATAGAGATCTCAAGGAAGAAGACCAAAAATATAGTTTTTTTAAATGGAAACTCTCATCATGACTGCTTTAGTTTCACTTAAGCAGAAATTGCTCTCCATCCTCTAACTTTCCCAGCTAACAACTGGGAATATTATATATTATATTATATATTATATCTTGCTGTCCTCCTGCACTTGTTGAAAATACTATAGATAGACTCTCTTTCTGCTATAAACACATCTACTTGTCTTGGACATGACCTGCCAGCAGAAATATAAATTAATCTGCAACCTCAAAATAACAAAGAATGAGTGAAAACTAGGGAAGGGTTACTTATGCGGGAGTAGGCAAGGCAAGCTGCGCTGCGCCCTCCTGTGGCCATCTGGAAGATCATCTACTTTCTTCAATGCCAAAAACTGTAATGCTGATGCACTCGGAGGCAGTTTGGAAGTACCGTGGACTGCAGAAGGCTGGGACGTGTCCATTGGCTTCTTCACATTCTTACCTACTTCCCACGAGATCATGATTTCGGCAAACAGTATCAAACAGTGTGTGCAGCCCCAGAGTTTTGTGTGCTTGTGAGTAAGGATGGATTTTGGCCAGCAGGTGAAACCTCTACAATCCTACTGAATGAACATGCGAGTATCTTTTTTTGACCCAACACATATCTGGACTTACTTTGCATTCACCAGTTTGTTTTGTTTCACTGCATTTGTTTCTTCCACTTTGACAAGCATGAGAGAGACGATGGTCAGTCATCCGGGTAAGGTTTTACACCACCTTCAGGTTCTCCAAAAAGCAGGCATTTGGCTAATATCTGACATTCTAGGGTCCATTTCCAATGGCCTCTGATGATGGGTATTTACTGTGACGGCGTCCCCTCAGGAACTTCCTTAGAGCCAATGAAGGTGGTGTCACTACCATCAGGCGTGTCCACCGCAAAGCGCATCTTGCAATAAAGTAGACCCAGACATACCAAAAGCAGAATCTCTGCTACGGACATGGATCCCATAAGCATGGTGAGACCCAGTGGGTTTCCTCACAGAATCACGAGAAACTCTGCTCACAGCTTACCTTTTTCCGTACGTCTTCAAGCGAGTCCCACACTTTGCTCTTCTCTTCCACCTCTAAGCACCTTTTTGCATTTAACATTTGCCTTTTACAAGGAATAGAGGCAATCCGCACTTCGGTAGCTCTACACACCTGTATTCAGGGGTATTTCCAACTGGGATTTCAGGACTGGACCCAGAGTGGAGTGCTCACTGTAGCTGGAATGAGAGACCTCAGCCACCCTGCAGTACACTGATGGACTGAGAATAGGCCTGAGGGCCATCCTCACTAGCAAGTTTGTGATCTGTGGAAAAACACAACCTAAAATTGCTAGCAGAGGAAGAGAAACTCCTAGATGTACTTCTGTACTGCATGAAGACAGGCTGCAGTCTGCCCTCATGTGGAAGATCACACACCTTTTCCAATTTAAAACACTCAGTTGTATAGGAAATAGGTGCAAAAAAAAGGGGGGGGGGCACCAGTAGTATTGGCTGTAGCAAATGATTTCCTAAAATCAATGACTTTCCTGGACAAGATGAGATTGTTTAGACACTGAGCACTCACTGTATCCACTCAGCATGGACTATCAGCAGCGTTTACATGGGTTAGCAGTGTATACTCCATTCCTGAAACCAGTCCCTTCATAAGGAAAACAATGTGTCCTTGCGACAAGATGGGTTAAACATCACTCATTTCCAACAAGAAGCTGCCGAAAATGGGCTTTTACATCAGACACAGGTGGCTACAATGCCTTGGGATTTGGAAAGCTTTTGGGCTTTACAAGGTCCTAACAGAACTGCTTGTTGCAGGTTTTAAAGAGACCAAGTGGCAGCAGTCCAGCTGCCCTATGTTAAAAACACAAAACTGAACTCTCAAAGCCTGGCTCCAAATATTTTAGGCAAGACAGTAAGCAGCTACGTACAGAATGAAGTCTTGGTTATAAAGTAAGATCTGTCAGGTAGATGAGGATTTTGCTGTGGAAGCAAGTAAAAGTCATTCAAAAAACCCAGCCAAACGGCCCCAGCGGGAAGCTGAACACGCTGCTCCTCCGACATCGCTGATGTGATTCCAGCGTTACAGCTGGCAATGCTAAAGCTCAGCAGGAAGCAGCAGAGACTGGCAATGGACACAGGTGCAACAGATCTAGAGAGGAAGAGAAGGGAATCAAACCCAAGAAATGGCTTCAGGAAGATGCATCAGGAACCAGCAAGAGAAGAAAGGGTGGATTTGTGAGTGCTTGTCTGTTCAAGAAGTTGCAAGACACCTGAAAGACACCCGGAAGATGCCTGCTGCTAGAATCACCTGGCTTTGGCAAAGTGTACAGAAAAGTTTTTTGCCATTTTCTCCAGTCTTAGAAAATGAAAGAGAATCTTTGCTTGCCATAATGGGAACAAAGGTGGCTTCAGCGAAAACAAATTCCTCACCAAAGAACTTTTAGACAAATGACATTGTTACTTTCTGAAATGACCTGACATTCTATGTTTGAAATAGAAAATGCTGAAATGCTAAAAAGAAATGTGCAGCTCCGCCTGACTCGAAGAACAATTTTATTGTTGATTTTTTATAACATCAGTGCACAAATGTTAAAATATAACCCAGCTCCGCAAACATGCGGCTTCAGATTAGATACACATGATTCTTATGCTGTGTCAGCTGTAAAGCACCAATTACTTTATAAGCAAATTAAGCTTTGCAGGGACAGGACCCTCTTGCTCTGGGGCAATCTCATGGAAAGTCTCCTTCTTATGGAGTTATTTAGGAACAGCTTCTCCATCAACAAACAGTGGTAAGGCAAAGTGGCACCAGACAACACAAACAGTCCTTAAAAGACTTCTGACTTCGGTCTAGAAACCTACAGTCAATAAGTGATTACACAGGACCTTACAAGAGGGGAAGGAGTAGAGAAAATTGATGTATATCATGTTTTAGAGATTCACCTGGCTGCCTCAGAATGAGAAGAAAGTGGAGTTTCTGCGGCTCACCCTAATGGAAGTCTAAATTTAGACAGCGGACAAAGTTCCAGCTGAACTGATTCACCTATACAAAAGGGAAGTAGAGGGTAGGGAGGAGAGAGAGGGAGAAAGAGAAAAGAAGATAGAAAGAAAAAACCAAAACTGCTCCATACAACAATTACATCCAGATATCGGAGGTACAGTCTCCACCAGGGTAACGAATCTCATGAGCTAGGACAGGCCCATCAGGCTCCTTCCCGAAATCCACCAGGAAGTTTTTATTCACTTTCAATCCACCTCTTTCAGTATCCACATCAATCTGCAGCATAACAGAGCCTTCCCTGAAAAAGTGACAAGAAAACAGGTATTGGGAAAAGGATTCATATCTGTTGCTCTTCTCTTCCATATTTGGTCAGGATTTGTCTTCATTTAATATAAAATGGAGAGAATCCCAGATTTAAATTGGAGCTTAGCAGGTCTCAAAAGTGAGTTACATCGCCTCAGTGAAACCTGCAACCTCAAATTAGCCATGAATGAGTGAAAATTAATAGCTGTTGTTACTTATGAAGGAATAGGCCAGCTGCACTATGCCCTCCTGTGGCCATCTGGAAGATCATCACCTTTCCTTAATTCCAAAAAGCAGAAAGTCATGCTGATACACCCAAAGGCAGTTTGGAAGTACTACGGATTCTGGAAGCCTAGGTCACGTTCACTGGTTTCTTCCCATTCTCACCTACTTCCAAACAGATCACGATTTGAACAAATAGTGTGCGCAGACCCCAACTCCTGTGGGCCCGTTGCAGGAATGGATTCTGGCTAGTGGGTAAAGCACCTAGGTTGGTAGGCTGTGTATAAGAAGTTACTGGATTCAGCCTCCCTGCGTGGGAAGTCTGCTCTGCATACCAACATATAGGTAAATGCATATCACTATTTAAGAAAGAAATCTTGAACATGGGCTTGTACAGTCATCCTTGTTTACCAGAGTTTTCTTACTTGACAAGATCTGGGTAGAACTGCTTGTCCCATCCACTGTAGAGAGAGCTGGTGACATATAATCTCTTCCCATCCAAGCTAAGCTGAATCATCTGAGGTCCACCTGGCACCCTCTTCCCCTAAAATTATAATACAGAACAAGGTGCTCAAGACAAGCTGCCACGAGGTTGAACAAAAGAAATGCAAGAGCAAGGAGGAACAAAACAGCACGGCGGTTCTGCTACTCGGAGGACCATCCAGCACTCTGAAATCCTTTACACAGAAGCAACAAATCCCCTACTTTGGAGGGAGAACATTTTTCATTGGGAGTTTTGCTCCTTGCTAGCAGGGAGCCTGGAAGCCATTTCAGATGAGTTCCACTTAATTCACAGAACTAGTAATGTAAGAAAATAAGGGCTTGAAGGGATCAGGTTGCTGTACTTGGATGGAAGCATCAAAAATCAAGCGAGAGGTGGGTGACATAACACAGTTGGAAATGAGAACATGTCTATACTGGAGCTAGGTCACAATCTGTACTATGAAGAAAAGGAGTATGTGGAACTTCCTGAAACTGCCTTCAGTGGCCAACAGCTCTTGGTCATGACTGTATTCAGTTCTTGCATATCCCATGAGACTTTCCATAGGTAGCTGCCTTGACAGTAATAATATTAATGCACATTGATAATGACCAGAGACAATGAATGCTCTTTCATTTCTCTATCATGATGCCAGGTGCCATCAAACTCTTCACATACACAAGGAACACTGCAGAACGCTACATGAGCTGGTTCAGTGCTTCAACCATCGGTTGCTGAAAGATTATCAGAAGCAATGATGGCAGTGTGATGAATGCACACTGCATTAGCTTTAAATTAGCTGGCTAACAACAGCAGGGAAGATATAACTACACAGGCTTCAGTACAGTCAAACAGCTTGTCCAGTTCCGCCAGGGACCCGGAACACTTACCAGGATTTACTAGCTCCAGTCCATGCTGAAATGTGATACCTGCCCAGGCTGTAAGCCAAGATACAAACTAGCTCAGATACGGCTTTATAGGTTGTACCTTTGACTGAGGTAGAGAAATTTCAAAATAGATTACACTTAGCAGAGCACTGACAACGTGCCTGTTAGGAAAACTTACTTTGATCACAAACGGCTCTGGCTGACACTGCAGTTCCTTGTCTTCCACTACAGTTACAGGCCCACCTTTTGTGATACTGCCTCCCAGGAACACCTGTAACCAAGGGAATGTGTGAGAACAGGCTTCGGCTACCAGACACACGAAAGCATGAAAGTCATTTTCTCCTTTTAAAAAAGACGACAACTGTACTGCCCTCGTATACAACAACTTTTCTGATGCTGGCTTACCTGTCCCACCAGCTTGGGCCTGCGAGTGTTGGAGATGTCGTACTGGCGGATGTCTCCGTGCAGCCAGTTGCTGAAGTACAGGAACCTGTCGTCCAGCGAGATGAGGATATCAGTAATAAGACCTTCAAGAAAATATTCAGTAGCAAAGTCAGGGAACAGACAGGACCAGCAACAAACAAGCCCACAAGCCTATTAGCTTTCAAAATTCTAGTCACAGCAGCCTCGGAAAAATAAACTGAACAATAAGCTGAACAAACACAAACATCCCTGGAAACCCAGTGTCTACTCAAAGGCGGATCAGGCTCTACCAGCATTCTCAGGTCCAGTCCTGAACACCGTGAGCTCATGCTGAAAGACCGAAACTCCAAGTATTTCTCTAGAGAAACTGACCTCAAGCACTGAGCAGCGTGGGAGCAGAGGTCTGACAATCTCCTACTTGGTGGCTCATAAGCAAGGCTGATTTGGTTACATCAAGTGTTACACAAAGAACCCAAACAGAAATTTAGTATTTTACAAGGGAAGTGTTAGTCGTTTAAGGATAAGATTTTGCAAAAAGCTACACTGTACCAGGGAACTGAAGAGGACAACACCCCATTTCTTTTCCAAGCATGCTCACACTAACCAGGCATGTCAGGGAGAAGCCATCCTTGCACCTTCTTGCTGGGTACTTCAATCACCTTCTCTGCTGCCCAGTCTCCTTTCTGCAGAAGGCACAGGAGAGAACACAGCATTATTATTGCCTTGATGTTAGCTGAGAGGGCTCAGCTATGCACGACAGAGGGAGGAGGAGCAAACAGTGCTATTTATTTAACAGGTCCTGCACAGAGCAAACAGTGCTATTTATTTAACAGGTCCTGCACAGAGGTGATATGCGCACCACAAGTAAGTTTTACCAAGGGGCGAGGACGGTACCTATACCGCCAGTGAGAGTGTTAACGATTATACTATGCAACAACACCTCACATATTGCTGTAAGAGTAGCAGAACTAAAGGCTGCTGATCTCCTACTTTGGTGTCCTGTCTCCAGCTCGCCCTTCACAATGGCAATAGCTCTACTCCCCTCTCTGTGACCCCATAGTTTTCCCTCCCTACTCTACCTTCAGGTCTTCCCTTGTACTTCCAAATGCTGGCTGAGCAGCAGGCAGCACACATCAACACTGGTGACAAGTTTCACATGTTCCGATTAGCTGGCCAGTCAATAACATGTTTGCTGACCAGCTTGCAGGCCAGGAAGCAAGCCGCTGAGCTAATGCTGCAGCCCTTTCCTCAGTGCCAGTGTTCATTAGATCGTCTCATGTTCGAGTGATCACCAATGTTCCTATCATTGGCAAGACCTTCCCCTCTTTGAGGCTTTCACAATTCATTAATTTTGGTTAAATCGATCAACAAGTTGTGGAGGGCAGGAGCGTTGGAAGTGGGACTGACAGACCAGCGCTATGACCTCCTAAGCTCTGCTTCCTTTCAGGATCAGGCTGCTGAACATTCAGATACAGAGATACTCAAAATGCCCACCAGCTGCAATTGCTCAAAGATGAGGGACTAGACGGTAGCTTCAGAAAGCCACAGCTTGTATGCACGTGGGTTTGCTCTCTGACACTGTTATAGCTTGGCTAGAATGAGACTGGAATTAGCAGCCCTATTTTTTAAATCAGAATTCTACTATTTCCCAAGTGATTGGTGGATTTCTGAAACAACCAGGATTGAGCTTCTATGTTTGCCATAGCTTTCACTCTTACCTCTGTCTTGTAGAACCGATGCACGGCAGCACTCAGAGCACACCCCACAAACCCTTCTGCAGCATCCGGATTGTGGAGGAATCGAATTTCCAAAGGTATGGAGCCCTTCCCCAAGTCAATCGCCTGAATGTAGGTGTGGGTGCTCCAGTCCCACACATTAATGCAGCGGCCATAATGTCCTAATGGATCAGGTCAGACAAAAGTAAGTACAGAAGATACTAGCTTAACAAAGAATCACTTTTACTGTTGAGAGTTTAAACAAACGCTGCCTCACCTCTCTCTATATCAGCCGGGTTAAACCCAGCTGCCAAGACTTTTGGCACTCCCCATTCGGTGCTCATCAGGACATTGTGTCGTGGCTGATACCAGAAGTCATAACTCAGGGGGGGTACCTTTTCCCCATTATCCCAATTTCCTTTAAATTCAAAGGTCTCTCCGTCCAGCAAAATAAAGCCACCTGATATAAAAAACGAAGAAAATTGTTTGAAGACATTCACAGCTTTAAATAAGATAAATAATATATTAATATTTAAATGTCTGTTTTCTAAATATGCTGTAAAATGCAACTCTATGCTTAAAGGAAATTTTTGTGATTCTGTTGGTATGACTCTTGTGGACCAAAGGAAATGAAAGCTGGATTTTTAAAGAACTTCATCATATTGTAATGAATTTTTTAAGCTCCAGTTGGCTCTATTTCCACCCGAGTCATTCCAATAAATCACTTAGCCTCCTAGAGTACATTTCAATTAAGAGATATCTTAGAAAGGATCCTGGAGGAGACACCTGTTTTTCTTTCCTTGCCACCAAGTACCCTTGAATTATGTACCTAATATATATCTATTCAAGGACGTGTTTGCCCATGATCCGGAAGAAAAAAACCCTATGAAAAGCAGCAGGGTTCGCTGCTTACCATCTGAAATATATTTCTCCTAATAGCTAGTATTTCTCTTTAGATGTCAGATGTTTTACATCTGAATAGGTTAACAAAATCTATACGCAAGTATCCCTCAAAAGTTTTAAACAGGAAATGCAATCTAGACTAGCTTGAAAGGCTTAATTGTCATTAGACAATGAGACAAAGAGGATTTAGTTTGGCAACAGAATCTTTCAAGCCCAAGTCACAAACACTGAGCTGACACAGATTATGTTCAAAGCAATTCTTCCTTGCTTTATGCTGAAGGGGCCCCAGTGAGGTGTTAATGGGTTTCTTGCTCATATTATAGCCACAGGAGTTGGTCTTCTTTAGTCATATATTTGAAAGACAGAGACATGGAAGCTGAACTCATGCACAGTCCAAGAGAGGTTCCTCCACATCAGGTCTGAATCGCTGTGGTAGAGCAATGCCCATACAGCTTACCCGGTAACTGAGGTATTTATTCTAGTTACGTAAACAACCGCTGGAACGGCTATGTGCACAAAAGGACTGCAAGCTCTTAATGCTGCCAGCTTTGGAGTATGACACTTCTATACCACAAATACTTTTCTAGAGTAATGAAGGGGATTAATACCTTTCCCATTGCCAGAAGGGTCTCCCAAACAGCTGATTAAGATGTCACCACTGCCCAGACAGTGAGAGGTGTGAGGATTAGCCACGTTACCCTTCCAGAACAAGTCCACTGGCTCAACAATCTGAAACGAGTACACACATAGTCATAGTCACCTTCTCCGAGATCACTACAGAATACCAGTTCCGCCTCTAAGAGTTCAAGTTGCAACGAGTGAGGAAGGAGTGGGAATGGTGTATGTGTGAGGCGGATTGTTTCTTACAGTACTTTGTTTTTTTGAGTACCTGCCACCTCCCGCTTTCTGCCCTGCCCAGTAATACAGTGCCATCCATGACATTTATCTGTTCTTCTCAAAAATATAAACAGCAAGAATTGAATGGTTAGAATCAGTCTAAGTCCAGCATCAGTGAGGCACTGACGTCTGTGTTCATTTTAATTAGTATTAATGGCAGAAACACCACTTGTGTGCATTCAGACATCAGCTCTCACTGGAGTACTAGCAGTTCAGAGGGGAAAAAAAAAATCTTTGAGACTTGCCAGAGACTCAGTCTGAAACAAAATTCACTGTACAAGAAGAGACCTTTGGGGGTTTTATTCCACTGCATTAATAGTTAAAGGCTGGCAAGGTTCTAAAGAACTCAAAACTGAAAGACAAGAAGGGAAGTATTTGCAGGCAGGTGGAGTGGGACAGAAGACCACTTAAAAGTTTCCTTACATTCCACGTTATAACCTGTACTCAAAACATGGTTTTGATCACTAAATGTGTCTCTGCCAAACCTGGAACTTTGTACTGAAGTTTCACACATTGCTGTAGGATTCATCTGACCAAGTACAGCCACTGGCGATGTATATATTTACATCTAAGCTAATCCTCTGTGCTTTTATATAGTCAGTGAAAAGAAATAAACACTCTTTGTGTTTGACAATTCTTTTACTCTAAAACAGTTTTCTAAACTAGGTTAGACAAATCTGACTCCAGCAATGCCGATTTTTTTTCATCGACTGTAAAGAGAATCTAAGCAGTTAGACATGGAAAAGTGTAAGTCTGTATCTGAATCTGTATCTCTGCCAGTATCTGTATCTCTGCCAAATGAATACTATTGCTGTAGAAGTTTTGTTCTGGGAAAATTTCAACTGTTTTCACAAACCAAGATTTTAAAAAAATGTTCATTTCCCCGTATTGAAACATTTTCTTATTTTTTTCTTTTAAAAAACTCTACATATCACATGTTTAGGAACCAAAGATTACAAATCAAGGAGGAGGAGTCCTTTACAGATGAGAACTGGTTTTGCTCAGTGAAAATCCAATCAAATTTGAACTCACCTCTGAAAAATATACAATCTACATACGCTCAGCTGAATGTGTCAGGTAGGAGTTTGTCTCACGGTCTTGTAGTCAGAAACAGTAATACAGTTTGCAAGTACTTCAACTGAAATTCATATTGCAGAGGCAGGTTGAGTTCTGGAACTTCCTAATTTTTGAGTATGTGACACCACATTTACTCGTATTTTTTTAGTGAAATATTTTTTGTGTAGTTTGTCAATAAATTGTAGGCATTTCAAAACTCCCATAAGTTCCTAACATTTGACAAAAGCTTCCATAACTGTTCTGAATCTCCTATTCTAATCTGAAGTTGGAATCCATAAAATCACTGTCTCTTGGTCAAAACATAATAAATAAAAACCCAGCTTAAAGTCATCTAAATATACCTTATGGATTCTAGGGGCTCGCAAGTCTGTTCCCACATCCACCACATAAATTCGAGACGAGATCAGACTTGGTAGAACCAAACGATTTCTTCTCTTTGTGGCATCCCCAAAGCAGCTGCTACAGGCATTCCACCCTGAATGATGGAGCTCATCCTTAAGATTCGGCATGGGCAGGCGATGGATCACCTACAAAGTCAAGAGCCAGACTTAAGATTCAGTCTGGTACAGTTTTTCCCCTAGGCAAAGAAACGGGTCCTTATGTCAAAGCATAAATTAATAAAGAGCAGAAGGAAACCACTATTTGTTATTCAGGAAGCAGATTCAGCCCAAGATATGCCGAGCTGAAGCTGTAAAGTGGGAGAAGAAAGTTGGACATCAAGATTGCATAGTATTTGTTAAATGTTGCACATTATTAAGTTAATCCAAATCTTTAAAAGACTATCTCATTAAGGAGACATGCAATAATGATATGAAAAAAACATCACTTGTCCATGTGCTGCAAGTCTCTGCCTTTACAAGATTCACCTGATTACAACTGGCCCTGACTGTAGCAAACTGACATGTTCATTTTCACTCTTGATTCTGATTTTTACTTTTCCACTGTGTAACTAAAAAAAGTTGAAAGATTACAGCTAAGTTTTGCCAAAATTTTGTTTCCTCCACTCCTCCGCAATAAAACTCTAAGCAGTAGCCATAAAGAAAAAAGAACAAGTTATAAAAATCTTTGTTGTCAAACCAGATATGCTGCTCCTTAAACACACGGAGATCCAAGTCCAAAGAATCTTCAGCAATTTGAGTCATACAAGCACTGCATGTTTACATGCAGTTTCGTGTACGCTACTCGCAGTAACAAACTGAGCAGCTTAGGGACAGTCTTACCAATATTTTGGATCTAGTATATTGGTAGCTATTTACCCACAGCTTTCCATTTATGAAGTAAATGGATTAGATTCATAATGCTTAATGCATAGAACTTCCCAAGATATCAGATATCCTACATTATAAACTCTGTCTATACTACTAACAGCCCCCGAGGAAATATCACCTTCTAGAGCTTAATACTGATGCTCAGTATAAATCAGTAAGAGTGTTACAAAAAGAACTATTAAAATACTAAGCACAAAAATGCTCTGAAAGGGTCTTGGACTAACAAGGTAAAGTTAGCTTTGAGTAACCTAGTAAGAAAAACAGCGGAGGATTCAATTGGTGCTCAACACAAATATCTACTTGAAAATGATTACGTGAACCCAAACATTCACCGCTCTAGAAAATGGAGCACTGGAGCCATTCTACACACAGGTACCTGACAATAGTGTGGAGATTTGGGGTCAACATCCACAGTGGCCAGGTAGTCAGGTTTCTCAATCCCAGTGTTTCTGTAGATACAAGGCAGGTACACGATCTCCTCTCGGGGACCTTTCAAGGCAGAAGTCTTATTTAATGTGTCAAAAGGAACCATTTTTACAAAAAGCTTTGGTCAACTTCAAGAGAATCTTCTCTGGATTTAATCTTCCTGCCTGTAAACCGTATTTTTCCTAGGAAGCTGAAGCTCAATATTTCCATTTTATGGAGAAACACTAACAGTATATAGTTTGAGCAGCCAGAAATCACCAGGAGAAAGTGCTGAAAGAAATTCAGCTGTGGGGCCCTTCCGCTCCCTTGCCCTCCTAAGAGTAAGAGGTCCTGAGCATGCAATTATTTTCCTGAAAAAGGACAGTACTGGAGACCACCTTCCCATCTGCAAAGCCATGTCAAGGTTCTGCTTTCCCCAGTGTGCTGGTTCCAGCTGGGATAGAGTTAATGTTCTTCATAGTAGCTGGTACATGGCGATGGGTTGGAGTTGTGCTGAAAACAGTGTTGACAGCACAGGCATGTTTTCATTATTGCTGAGCAGTGCTTACATGCAGTCAAGGCCTTTGCTGCTTCTCGCCCCACCCCACCAGCAAGGAGGCTGCGGGTGCAGGGGAAGCTGGGAGGGGGCACAGCCAGCACAGAAATCCCCAACTTTCCAAAGGGATATTCCACACCATACGACGTCATGCTCAGCATATAAAGTTGGGGAAGAAAGGGGAAGGGGGGACGTTCGGCATGATGGCGTTTGTGTTCCCAAGTCACGGCTATGCGTGATGGGGCGCTGCTTTCCTGGGGATGGCTGAACACCTGCCTGCCAATGGGAAGCGGTGAATGAATTCCTTCTTTTGCTTCGCTTGCGCGCGCAGCTTTTGCTTTCCCTGTTAAACTGTCTTTATCCCAACCCATGAGTGTTCTGCCTTTTACCCTTCTGACTCTCCTCCCCATCCCATTGTGGGGGGAATGAGCAAGTGTCTCTGTGGGGATTAGTTGCTGGCTGGGGCTAAACCACGACAGAAGAACAGAACATAACTTTTGCACAGCTACAAGTGGATGAGAAGCTTGCTGTTAAACTGTGTCACACAGAATACCCTACAGTCCTTTCTCCTATTTTCCCCTCCTGCCCTAGACAGTCACTTGTTTTATGAGGGTCTGAGGGCAGTCTGTAAAGGTCCCCATCCAAAACCACCACGGAAACGGGGTTTTTTTTGGTTAAACTCTTGCCCTCATATTCTTAAAGCAAAGCTCTATTTTCAGCATAGAAAAACAGAACAGTTTGTTGAGTGTTAGCATCCTATAGCCATGCATACATCTAAACCCAGACCCACTTTGTTTCAGTGCTATGATTTGGTGAACTCGTGGCAATGGAGCTGGCAAGCTTTGCCCAGAGTCGGGTGCAAAATGAAATCAAACCTCTTCTGATATTTAAAGTCTCCTTGGCCTTGCTAATAAATGAGCCACTCCGGAAGCCAGCTACCTTGTCTTCACCTAATTTAAAAACAATTCCTTTACTGATGGCCTGGATTTAGAAAAGATGTTACAGTACTTGCCTTTCATGGCATCCAGAGGAGTTGCATATCCTGGACCACATGCTCCACATTTTGCTGAGTGGAGACAAAAAAAGAAGTTCTTTTAATCACCAAATTACTTTAAAGCATATCTCTAAGAGGACATTGGCTTTGCATTCAAATACTGACAAATCTTAGATCAAATTTTTACATTGACAAACACCTGTAAGTCTCACTGACTCCAGTCAATGCTGAGATTACTTGAGTTTCTGAAAACATACACAATATGACACTCTATGCTCAAAATTAATGGGAAATTTGGGCTTTCATTTCAAGGAGTTCAGCCTCACAATTTTAAAGCACGTTCATATCTGACAAGGGTCTGGGATTTAAGAAAATTGTGTTAAATGTTTCACAGAGAGCGGCTGAATCACTGCCAGATGAGTAAGCAGACAGATTGCCCAATTTGAACAATCCATTTTATTACTACTGGAAAGCCTCCAGTCTTTCTCCGCACAGAAATGCTGAAGAAGTGGTTAGTTTTAAGGATTTACAGCCTGGGCAAGAGGCGACGCTGCAGGTGACCGGAAAGGACAAGAGGAAGGGGAATTACGAACCATTCCACCTTGTCTCTCTGTTGAAAACCCAGCTCCGCACCTCTGCTCTCATGCCACCCTCAGAGCTGCCAGAAGCCCTCCCTGAAGCGGCATTCCTCATTCACCGCTCCCAGCACAGCAACTGCATCACGAATCAGATGCTTGGTGGGGAAGCTGTAGGTTTCTCTGTCTGGACGGTGATGTGTTCACTTCCAGAAAGACAGGACTCCTGTATCAGGATTTTCCAGAATTGAGAGCTCGATCCTCAGCAAGCATAAAGCACTGCTCACTACTAACATGGAATACTTCATAAGCATTTCAGCTTAGCTCTAAAAAGTTTCTTAGCTTCCTCTGTATCAGTCTGGATCTCAATCAACATCCAAGTAAAAATTGTATTAAAACACCCTTGTACACTGCCATTTCTACTCTAACACAGTCAACAGAACATATATGCTCTGGATTGCATCAATACATTGTTGACTAGAATTAAAAGATAATACCCTGAAATACTGCTTTAAGGGGCAGTTACATGTTGCAAGTTTATGGGCTTCACTGACGTACATAAATCTCTACTTTTCTAGAGTCAGGGAGCTGCAGGCCTGCTGAACCCATTCCACAATGCAGGAAGCTTCCGCTCCATTCCTAAATGGAACTAGTATATAATCAGCTGTTTAAAACACAAAAATATAGAAGTGCCGTGCAGAAGGATGCCAGCTTATTTTTCCATATGACATGAAGTGAAAAACATGTTGACAGAAGCAAAAACACAGCTTAGTTGCCTATCCCTCCGTACCTCAAGTGTCTGTAATTTAAAAAAGCAAACCAGCTAATTATTTGCCATTCTCTGATATTTAGAGAGACAAGTTTATAGCAACAGCTTTTTTCAGAATGCCACAGATCTAAGATTTCAAATCCAGAGGTAGTGACAGCTCCAGTGCCCATTTAATTACGGAGCCTCTCCTGGAAGGCAACGTGCTTCCAGCAATCCACTCACTGCGTGTGGAGGCTCGTAACTTTAAGAACTGGATCTTCTCAAAAAGAGTCATTTAGTTCTTTAGGTTCAATTTCACATCCTTTGTGAAGTACTTTTATCTGGAAACACAAAATATAAAGTTTGCTTTGTTCCATTTACGTCTAAGCCATAATTTAAACTTTATTCCAATTTTCTCAATCACCTAAATTAGCAGGAACTCAGTATGCATTAGACCACATCTTAATTAGCATTGCAAATGCAGTTTTCTGCAGATTACTTTGAGAGAAAGATTATTTGTGCCAAATTGTTTTCCAGAGAAAACATACAGCAAGATGATGAACATTTTCTCTTCCTTCTTCTCATACACATTTTTTTCTCCTTTGCCTCTGATCTTGTTCAAACACTCTTTTATTCTGAGCCACTGTCTCCAACTGCCTGAAGATATCTGCAGATGATGCAAGCTTTTCTGTGTTATATGATGCCAAGCCCATTTGTGAATACAAAATAAGGTTTTTGTCACGAAACTGTGATTTGTACCATCTTGTAGCAACATGTTAACAATAATATTTACATTGCTATGTTAATAATCCATGGTTAAACATGTTAATATTACTTATTACGTTCCAGATCCCCCATTAATCTGGCAGCTGACCAAGTGTTTGAATACCAGGAACTAGGACACTATATGACATAGATGTGGTTTGCAAACTCCAGCGAGGACATCAAGATTTTTTTTTTTTTTTTTTTAGTGTATCTTACACCTTTATAGGCAAATTCTCTTACGGGTAGCTTCTCATCCACAAAGTCCACCTTCCTTGTCTTTCTAAATCAAAGGTTTCTCTACCGCCAATGGCTCACGTGAATTTAATGGGAAGAACATACACATTTAGCTTTAACTGCTTCATTGTAAAATGTTCCTTTTTTTCACAAATGAAGTTACAAGAAGCCCGATTCCTCCTTACTCCTATGCAGTTATTTGTATGTATACACCAAGAGCTGATAAAAATATCACTGTTCCTTTTTTTACCGTTGTCTACAGCAATTCTCCCTTGTGGAGAGCAAAGTGAATCGAGGAATCCTGTCTAGTTTCCTCTTGCTCTGCATTTTCTCATTTTCCATCTGTTCTGTTCCTCGTTTTGGAGAACAGGAGGGACAGTAAATCAAAGGCAACTGTCCAATCATTTGTGAGCCACCAGCAATGATCCACAAGCCACTCTGGAAAACTCCAAATCAACAACAAGGTTGTGGGATATTTAGCTACGCTTACAATAGCTGAAAACATCTAAGCCACAACTTCCCACGTAAAGCATGAGGGACTCCCTGCAGCTTTCCATCCACTCTAAGTTTTAGACAAAAAGGAGGCAGTTCTCAACGTCATAAATGTTAGAAGAGCTTCTCTGATGGTGGCAAAGACACCGCGCTTTTCTGGGTGGCAGCGAAGAATAAAACGTTTCATTTCCCTCGGGTTTTTTGGGCACCAAGTTGTACCACAGTGCCAAGTAAAATCGCATATTGTGCCAGGTCAAAGAATGACGACTGGATCTGCCAGCCTAGCAGTCACAGCACAGAAGAAGAGCCCAGACACCTCTGGGTTCATTTGTCCCTGTTACTGGGTGAGCCAAGTCACTGTGTTGCTCTGCATCTCTGAATACAAGCACTTCCTTTGTCAGGCGGGTGATAAAGATGCCTCTCCGCCTTTTCAGGGGCTGCAAAGTCTCCAGAAATGCTGAGCTTCTCAGGGCAAAGAAACACTGGGAAATACAGATCATCCCAAAGGACTACAAATACCGCAAAACATTTTAAAAAGACGACTGAGGAGATTGTTTTATGAAAAGCTTCTGAAAGTGGCTATTCTTTAAAAAAATAAAAGGCCAGTCCATTTATACTTACCTAATCAACGTGTTAAAAAGATTTGAAGTGATATGCAAAGCCTCTGAGGAAGCTGCAGCATGAGCAAACTATACTCAGGTTAACCTGGAGTCACTAGTAGTCTGCATAATCAGGTTTATAGATTTACAAGAACAAGTAATAGCATTGTAAAAAAAAAATCCCACCTGAGAAAGTGCAGTTTCGCAGTAAATTCAGTAACCATTAACAGAAGAAAGAAGTATTCTTTGATAGTTTAGGTTTAACAGCATGAAATGAAGGAAAGGAGCAGGAAAGACTTTGTCTTTTTTATTTGCAATATTCTGTGGCAGCATTCGGCTCACTTAAGACAAACGGTGGAGGTGCCTAAGACTCCTCACTCTACAGAGGGAGTTTAGCAGAAATGTGGCAATAAATTAGGCACCTCTGTTGAGAGCTTAAAGTTAGGTGGAGTAAATCTGGGCCAAGCTGGGCTTTTTGCAGGGCCTGAGTAAAGTCCTCTGGAGTAAAGGTGTATGCACGGGTTAAACACTGACAGGTTTAAAAATGAAGGTAGGCAAATCTGGTTTATGGTATGACTGTGCTAAACTGCTCAAACACACAAATGGGAAAAAAGAAATTCGTATATCGGCTCTACTAGACATGACACAACACAGGCCCCACAGAACAACAGGGAGAAAAGCAGCACATTCTGTCGGGAAAACAAGTCTTTTTCCAAGTAACAAATTATGGAAGCAGATTTTAATGATCTGTTAAATTTTTGAAGAGCAGTCCAAGACTTGATCTGCGACACTGCCAAGAGCATACTTTTCCAAACCTTGTGACTAATCCATCACCATCATGCCACTTGAAGCTTTAAGGTGCAGTTTTTAACTTACCCTTTATACACTGCCTCGTGACTTCTTCCAGACTGCCATGACCATTTAGACAAAACTGTCATTATCACAGGTTACAAACTGAAACTTACAGTTTCTTACAAAGCAAAGCAAAACGAATATAGTTTATCTTATACTCATAGTACTTACAAAAGCACGAAAAGATAAACATTCACCCTCGGCAGATAAACCAGACTCACTTTTGCTGAGTCAGAATTACTGTTTCTGTCTGTGTAATAAGGGCCTTTTTTACTAAAGTCTACAATCTTACCTAGTTTTGTGAAATCGGTGTAACAGTGTTGACCTTGCAGATTACACAATAATACATTAACATGCAAAAAACCTACCTATTTTAGTCCCCTCCCTCCATTTCCTGTCTATGTACCCAAAAAAGAAAGTCCGTAATAAAAATTATATGGTCTACGATGAACATGTAAGCAAAAAGTTAGCAATTCTGGTCCTCAGTTTCCCAACAATCTTCCTAAGCGTCCTTCCCATTCACAATCAACCAAAGCAGCAAGTCCAAATGCTTATTTCGGTTTCTAAATGCTGAGGTACTAAGAGCGACATTTAATGACAGCACAAAAGACATTTACTGATAGCATCAAAGCGACTTATTTAAAACCACGGGAGTTTTCAATAGCTTAAAGAAGTAAACCTCCTAGCAGTCGGAGGAAACGCTGAATGTCAGCCCCGCGCCTCTCCCGACCAGCACACCACGCTACCGCACCCACTGGCCCCTGCTTCCAAGCTTCACAGTGCAGAACCCCAGCAAAAAGCAGCAGAGCCTCCCAGCAGATCCCGGCTGGATCTCTTACCCATGTCGGATCGGACGCTCGGGGCTGCTGGGTGTGCACAAGAGGAAGCGCAGCTGCCTGGAGAGGGTCAAGAGCGAAGGGGCGGGCAGGACTCGGGGAGAAACTGCCAAAGGGAGGACCCAGCGCGGCTGGGAGCGCGGGAGCACGGGGACAGAAATTCAGCTTCTACTTCCCGGGAAAGAGTGGCGGAAGTTTTCAAAGCTCTGCTTGAGCCCTCTTTCCACCTGCTCCTGTTTATATTCCAGATATCTTTATCTGGGTATTTTGTAGCTGAGTAGCCGCCCTCATGCAGAGAGAGCCCGCACGCTTTCTAACAGCAAAGGGGGAAACAGTTGCGCTTTGAAACTCTTAATTTTGGGCAGTGTTTCAAGTTCTCCAGGAGCCAGTGCATGCCAGACCGGATCACAGCTCTCAATTGTGTCTGGTTTGGCAGGCAGCAACGTTTTTAACATTTCAGGGCCCTTCAGTACCTTAAACAAGGCAGCTACAAAAAGACAACTTGCCTGCAGAAAACTTGACAGAATTACTTCTTAAAGAAAATTCTTTCAAGATTGACAGCTGCCCCAAATATTGAAAAATTTGGATTTCACTCTTTATTCCATCTGGGATTCTGCTAAACTGTCCCTAGTAAGAATTAGTCTATTATTTCCCGCTGATTTTTTGAAGGGCAGTACTTTTTCCCAGGCAGTATTACCTCTGGCATTTCCAAAACATTCTCAAGAGAGGGTACCACATTTTACAACCGTGTCCCACTTCTTCTCTGCCTTCTACATAAGCCACCAGTAACAGCAGAAAAGCCAAACGGTGCTGAAACACTAGAACTATTTAAACAATTCCCTCCATTAAGTCAAGAGAGTGTGAGGCAGAGCTGATAAACAACCCACAAGTAACCATTTATTTAGATTTATTTAGTGAACTGGGCCTTTTTTTTCCTGATCACAAATCAGACAAACGCAGTCTGTTAACCTGTTTACCTCTTCAGACTGCTAGCTAAATATTTTGTGCAAACAAATTATGAGAGAGAAGCATTTTTGAGCAAATTTTGTTTTCAACACTCCACAGCTGTAGTTAGGTATTTGAACTGTCTGATGGGCCATCCAAGTCATGTCTCTCTCATCTCATTCGATGGCCTTACTTCTGCTAACTGATTCAAAAAGAAGATAATTTTTTGGGGGAAAAAAAAGGTATTTTTATTATTTTTGCCCACAAATCCTTAGTGTCTGTTGGACTGTTTGTCTTTCACTAAGAATTCCTTGCATATCTATCAGTCTTTCTGGTCTTTTTCTCCTCAGTTACAGCCTTGTCTGTCCAACACTTCCTACCCTTCTTAACTTTTCATTTTAAAACACTGCTTTACTACATACAAGCTTGATTCAGTGTTCTTTTAAGCCGCTATTAAAAAAATGTGAGTAATTTATTTCACAGACTCGAGGGACTATGTTCTCAGGAGACCCCATGAAACGCTAACCGAAGATCCACCTCAAGGAATCAGACCTGTCTTTTCAGACCAGTGTGCTGCTGAAGAGTCCCACCGATGCTAAAGGGACTCCGAGGACAAACAGTTCACAACCATTGCTTCAATTACAAGATCGATGACCCGAATTTTAGGCAGAGTGGGTAGGAATTCAGTCACTCTCAGCCATGACCTACTTCTGCTTCCATCAAAATCACCAGGAGTTCCAGCTCTCGAGGTCAGCAGGAAGACACTCAGGCCAGTCCACACATCTACTGAAGTCTCGCGCAAGGAGCCATACTGCCGGAGAGCCGGGCAAGCATGTAATACAAACAACTCAACAATGTGCAAACTGATCAGGCAGTAGTTTACTTCTGTTTAAATTATCCGGCCCAACAAGGAACGCGTTATTGCTCAGGATGAAAATCGCGTTATATTAAATCCTGAGTACACTTGGCTCACGTCTCATGCCACGGCGGAGGCAGTGGGATCTGCCGCACAGCTCGGGGTACGTCTATCACAAACAGAAAACCAGAGAACGGCCAAGATGAGTTTTACACACCCGGAGGCTTTGGAACAGCCTCGGTGGCAGCCTGAAGTGGGGAAGTTGCAGAAGAGATGCTAGAGATTAGAAGAAGTGCGTGCCAAAGGGGCGGTCGGGAACAGCCTGGTGAAAATGTTACGAACAGCTGGTGAGATAAAACCCACTGAGTGAAACAGGACAGTGTTAAAAACAAACCCATGCTAGAAGCCATGAAGACTTTCACCTAGTCCTTCCCAGGCTAACCTACACCACTCCACCTCTCCCCAGTTTCTATACAGCTCTCACTGCTGTGACACCCCGTCTGGCAGCTCCGACTCCCGCCACACTTTTGGCAAGCGCAGGCCTCATTTTTGCACGCTGCATCTAGAAATGAAACTCATCGGAGCGTCATCATAGAGATTCGCAAACATACTTTATCAAAGTAGAAGACTTTTATCAACACACTGGCACGCGTTGTCTGGAGAAATGCTTATTATCATTGCATTTATAGCAGCACAAAAAGAATGCGCAGGTGAGGTCAAACACACTTGGTTCTGGACTATACCTTTTAGTGGCATCCGAGCTCCAAATTATGCTTGTAAATTCTGATTTGGTTCAAAACAATCTGACTAGATGGTTTATCTAGTCCGTTGTTTCACACACCAAAGATTCCCCAAAAGCCCCACTCCCCTATTCTGCGGGCCAAGTGCTGCACAGGATAGAGAACTCTCTTTGCTTCCCAAAGCAAGCCTGGAAGCACAGGACTCCACAATACCTGTCCCATCCCACCTTTCCTACATTTCATGAGGCATATGGAATGAGTCAGGTCTTACGGCCAGTATTTCAAATTCTCTTAGTTTTGTTGTTCTTTGTGAGATTTTGTATAGTTCATTCTCAGATGATACAGCATGGTGCATGTCCTCATATTTTGATGTACTGTTTTTCAGATGTTTGATTCAGATTCTTCCAAGATGGATATAACATGAAAATTCTTTATTTTCAATCTTTAGATTCTACACAGGATCTGCCAACAATACGTCAACTCCTTTGTAGAATGGAAAAATAAACTGTAAGCTCTCTAGTTTAACTGATGTCCTGTATAATACATATGCACAGTATGTGGAATGTTGCGTCCCTCATCTTTTATTGAGCCTTTGTATAAAAGCACCGTAAAAAGAATGAATTATAATTACTTACCATTATAAACTGGATCGGGCATATATCAAAAAGTTCATATAAAATAACGTGAAATAGCTTCAGTCCGAGTTAGAAATTATTTCTTTTCTTTGCTGCCCTGGACAAGTTTCAAACTGTCCGTCTGTCAACCTTTCTGTCTACCTTACTAATGGTGACTTTTTGAACTCAGTAACCTGTTTACAGAATTAAGCACCCAAAAGTTACGTGTTTTGTTTGTATCATTTGTCCTGCACTCATACAAAGTGCAAAACCTCTTGAGGAGTAGGATCAGGACCTTTATATTGCACTCCTATTTTCATTCTAGTCATATAACCAATACAAACAACATCTCTCCTCCCTCTCCAAACATCTCCATTCTCTCTCCAAAACATGAATATGAGAACAAAAAACTAAATGTCATTGTCAAAGAGTACAGCAACTAAGAATTCCCTGTTGTGCGTTTGGCTTGGTAGACAGTTTAAAGCCTTTTAATGTTTATGAAAACCTTGTGTCAATTTAAATGAATCTTTACAAAACAGGCAAAATCTTGCAAACCTCAGGCAAAAACATCACAGAGAATGCTGGTTGAGTAAAGACTATTGCATTTAGATCAGCAATGTTATTTCTTTCTTCTCTTGATTGCGCAGAATGTATTAAAGCAAAGAAAAAAAGAAAAGAAATCCAAACAAACGCAACACAAAAATAAAACCCCAAAACAAAAAGCCCAGCGAAACAGAGCAATCCACTGGAGACAGATTCATTCACCTCTAAAGAGGATGGGAAAGAAAACACCCACACATGACAAGCAAGAGTCACATCATGCAGTGGACAGCTGGAAAACCTTCAAATACCACAGAGATGAGGGCACAGTAAGACCTGGTGAAGAATTATCATCAGGAAAAAATAGCAAGAGGCCATTGTGTTTGCAAAGTCAAGCATTCGTTAAGAAAAGCTGCAGTTAAGGGTGTCGATAGAAATTAAACTCAATCCCCTTTTATGCTGATGTAAATTAAATTCAGTTGCCTTTTAAATGTGCATTGTAAGTCCTATATTGTGAAATAATGCACCATTATTTTTTCAGAAGATACACACCTAATTCAATTCATTCAGCAGTTAATAAATTTCAAACCAATAATATTTAGTGCACAACCCCAAAGTTTAGCAAAACCCCCCCAACACATTTCAACCAAGCACAAAATACAATTTTTTTAACTGTTGTATATGAACCTTGCCATACGAGTATTCTACAAACACTATTAAATTTAGCTGCGCGATACCCACTGTATTAGCCAGCATTATGTGACACTGGCTGACTTGAGAGAGAGGAGAATTGTAACTCCATTGACCAAAACCAATTACCAAATTTCAATGCCCACTTTAAAGAAGCACAAGCATTTAGCTTATTTATACCAACATCTGCAGCCCACTTGCCCCTTCTGCAAATTTGGCTGCAGATGTTTTATGCTGAGCACCCAAAAATTTAAACTACCCAATTACTGGCCCAATTTGTAGTTTAAGCGACTCACCTGCAACAACTCTCGAGTCAATGGAGACACTAGAATTAATTTTTGAGAATTAGCAGAGGATAAATTAGGTTGCAAAAAACAAAAGAGTCAATCACAGCCTACCTTCAAAAGAAGAAACCGGGAGATTTACACCATTCGTCTTCACTCCCTAGAAAATTGTTCAACAATTTGTTAGAACCTTAAAATAACTTGGAGAGAACTACCCTGTAATTACCAAGAACAAATCACAGCGCACCACTTTACAGAAGACTTTGATCAAAAGGGGAGAAGTAGAAGAGAACATATTTCTTAGTTATAGTGAGAAGTTTGATGTTGTGTCTCACAACTTCCTCCCAACTAAACATAGCTTACATAAAACACCTGTAAGTTTGGTGTAAAAATACCTACAAAACTACAAAATAAAAAAAAATAAATGTATGTAGCGATTCACTGACAAATCAGAAGGATGTTTCCACTGTAGCTCTGCAGAAGTCTCCTGTGGATCCACATTAACAAGTAATTTCACTACCGTGTCACATGTGAAGCAGAGAATAGGCCCATTAAATCTACAAACAAGAGCAAAGTAGGAGTATCAAGTATTATGGTTTATGGGATTACGAAGGAGAAAAGATTATGAAAAAATGTTGAAATTTGTAAGTGGAAGGGTGCTCTTCCTGAAATAATACCATCATTACCAGAATTAGCCTGGAAGCTAGAAATGTCTAATGCATTTTAAACAAAGTTTTCAAAATTCCTTCTCAGTTTATTTGTTCCAAGCCTTCTGTGGATTCAGAGGCAGGGTGAAAAGCACTAGTGTGAATTTGTCTTAAAACAGCATGGAAGCGGGTCTCGATGCATTCATTGGTATCAAGTTGGCAAAGTGGCCATCTGCAGCACAACTGTTGACAGCCTTCTTCGAACGCCATTGATACCTGCAAACCACGCTATTGTTCTTTGTTGTATGAAATACTACATCTATACGGCAATTCCACTGGCAACCAAAGTATTTACACATGTAATAATAAATGATGCTTCTGACAACTTTCAAATTTTATCACAAATCTTACAACAGAGATTTCTGTTAAATCCCACAGTCATGCTATCTGAAGGAACTACAGTTTTTCTTTTTAAGAGGCAATATGCTAAGCCTCATGTTTATAGAGAGCGCACAGCTTGAAGCTGAAACAAGTACAAAATCCCACACATTTATTATTTTTAATAATTTCATAATGTTTAAAGAAATTGAATAATCTTGGAGAGCCCGATCTTTTGGTGCAAGGTTGATAATAATGAAATGACAACAACCAGATGTTTAGAGAAACTGCAAAGGGAAATCTCAGCTGGGACTTGACAAGACAAACAAACCCAATGATTAAAAAGGCAGACATTTTTATAGCCACAACAGCTTCCTGCAGAGAAATATCTTGATCCTGGGCCAAATCCCAAAGTCCTGTAGGCTAGAGGCCTCTAACTCTATTTTTATTAAGACTTCCCTTGAGTAGGTTTCTTCTGCAGCCGTAGGTTATTTGCCTAAGTAATTAGCTCCTATTTTGCGGATAATATTGCCATTCTTTCAGGACTAGTATTATTAGCTGTCAGTAAAACAATGCCGTGTCTTAGCAGCTTTTTAAGGAAAGGAATCCCGCTCCTTATTTGTACCTTTGCTGCTCAGTTAGGCTCTCTCAAGAATAAAGGAGACGCCTGCATTAGCGGGACCCCAACGCACTTCAATACCCCTTCAAATGTTTGGTGCCCTCTAAACACAAATGCTTAGGTTTGATCTACCTCAGTATTTACCCTTGTTACACAAACATGCATTCAAAGAAGAGCTTGTAATTGTGATGTATGTTCTTGGCCAAACGGGTCCAAAACTTCAGTATGAGCTCTAGGGATACCCTTTGTTCAGAGGGCAATTTCTTTTCAGAGGGAGTATCTTCATAAATGTAACATCACGTGCACGCCTCCAACAGTTAATCAGGTCCCCTAGGACCTCGTACGGTAATAGTTCATTTAAGTAAAAAAGGAAATGAAAAAAAAGGGAAAAAAGAACGTTTAAAAGATTCCTCAGTGACCAAACAAACAAAAAACCAACAAACAAACAAAAAAAACCACCCCACCAAAAAAAGTACTCCTTACCTCTCTGCAACATATTGAAACAGCCTGGCAGATTTTCACCCTAAAAATAGAAATGTCAGGGGTTTAAAATGATTTTTAGCAATCTTTTCAAAGACAAAAGTGATGACTGAGGCTTACACATTTGGTAGCTATGTGGTTCAAAACGGCTTACATAACTCCTGGTCGCCCGTTCCTATCCTTACACTATCCACGAGGCTGTACAGAAACAACAGTGGACAGGGGAAGAAACTTCCTACACATTTAGTTATGACAGAGCAATTTTGGAGAGAGGGAGAATTTTATAGCTATAAACTAATGAAAATTCGTGGTCTGTGTTACACCTTGTAAATGAGTTACAACATATTTGAGAATTAAATTGAGCATGGAACCAATTAATAAGCATCCTCAGGCATCACAGTGACCCATTTGTGCAAAGTATTAAGGAAAAACATTTAATGGAGGATTCCCCAAATCCAGTCCTTTGAGGTAAAACAATACATTTGATTTCTGCTTCATGAGGAAGTTGCAAAAAGCATTTTAGGAAGAGCTAGAGACATTTAATTCAGTGTTTATTTGAAAAAATGAAAAGCAAAGTTCAAAACTTTGTATGCCAGTTAAAATATAGAACATGTGGATGTTTTAAACATTCAGATCTTTAGATGATCTTTTTAGATTCTTTAGAATACCAGTTAACGTTAAATTTATCACAAACAATATAAACTGAACCTAAGTATTAATTCAGCTGGATAAGTCAGACAAGAGAGATGGTTCTGTAATCAAAAGGGAACAGGGAAATGTCCTGTGCTTAAAGTGACAAATTAATATAATAAAGAAACTGGGAAAAAATAAGGGAAAATGTCACTTAACTGTAGGAATCTTGGGTATTTTGGGCAGCCAGCACGCCTTGCCACATAAGCATCCGTCTACCTTGATGTACCTGACTCAGCCAATCTGCCACTGGAAAGAAAGAAGTTACATATATAATTTTGGTTTTGAATTGTTAGTGGCGTTCTCAAAGCTTACGTCATTCAAACGTATTCTAATGGAAGCTTCTGCTCCCTCAAAGTCTTTGTTTGTTTTTCTGGCCAGCCCCATGCTATTTTTTGTATACGATGAAGAACTGGGAAAAGTCTACTACATATTGTTCCACTTTCAGAGCTGAAGTACATCCTTCCAAGGATTTTTCGGTTATGTTGAATCTTTTTATGCTTTTTGCTGCAGGTGGTTCCAATCTTAGACCCTTGGCAAAAAGCCTGACATGGCAAGTGTCCAAAACACTGGCTACCTGCAGAAGCAAAATCCAATATTCCACCTTACTATCTTCGGAACATGTCATTTATCAATTGAGTTTTCCTATGTCAAACTTTTTACTACAACCCACATTACATGGGCTTTAGTAAAACATACAGCTGGACCTGCTTGACTGTCATGCTTAGATTGGTTCGTGCGTGCCGATCTCAACATGGCTTGTTTTTCTTGGGCGAACGAGCCCTGAGGAAAAGAGAGTTTTGATGTCTTCACGGGTATTTGCCTTCTTTCTACATCAAGACTTCTTAGTTCCCTGCTTCTTTCAGCCACAGATTGTCAATGTAGACACCTGTAGTTCAGCAGATCTCCTAGACTGTCCCAGATGCACACACAGTTGGCATTTACAGGATGAAACACAGAAGTCCACTTGTGTTTTGTGCTTTAAAACATACATTTCACAATTATTTTTATTCCTAAAGAAATAGGAGTCTGATATTCTTGCTCCAAACAGAAAGTTCCTATCTTGCTATCCTCCTGAATTTATGCATTTCAATAGCAACTAAAAATTTCTCATTCTACCACACTCCCCAAGTAGGTGGTTTTCCGTATGTTCCAGCTAGACATGGCAAAAAAGAAAAATAATTCACCAATGGTGATTTAAAACTGCTGCATTCTCCCCGTCATTAATTTAATTTGAATTTGGTATCTGCAGAACACACACCGGATAAAGACAAAACCACCCTGGTGAATTTTTATGGTTTCTTCTTTTTTTAACTTTGCTTTTTACCTTAGGTCTAAGAAACATTGCATTTACAAGGAAGGAAGAAATCAAGTTTGGGATTAGCAGATGATAATTGTTTCAGCGATAAACACAATCATTAGTCATCAGTCAGTAATATAAAACTTTGTTGGTAAATCCCTGCTGCTATCGACATCTGAATTCCATTTACAAACTTAATTTTTCCCATCGCTAGCAGTGCCAGTGGGCCTGGCTGTCTTCCCCTTCATTTAAGGAAAAAATCACTTTTTATTCATAGCTTCTGCTTCCATATTATATTTTCTGAAAAAGCAAGTGAGAATTGCTATTATTATATTAAATAATTAAATAACGCTTCATCTAAGGCAGAGGCTGCGAAGCGCAATCAGGAATACAAATGCATAACTAGCAATAATGATGTTTGTTATTATGATCAGTGGCATAACCACAGAAGTGAACGCGTCCCTTTGTATTGCGTATCTATATGATTTATAGGCGACAGATAGACAGTGAAATGAAAACACTTCCCTCCAGCATGAGGTGAAGTAGCCTGGTGCGTTCTGTAAACCAGGAAGAATGACTGGTAACTCATGTAGACCATCAGAAGAAAATTAATGTGCTTGCTTAATGAACCGCAGAATAATAAATCACATTCTAGCAACACACGGGTATCACAGCAAGGGGGTCCATTTGGGAAGCACACTACTTACCAAATTCATAACTGTTTTAAGGTAAAAAAATAAAGTAACATTTCACTATGCTGAAAATACAAACGTTAAAAGAATTATATAGTTATATTTTTGTTAAATACATTAACTATTCATAAAAAACATGCATTATCTGTTTTAACCATACTATCTTCGGTATTCAGTCTGCACTGTACGCAGTTAAAAGCTGTACGTCCCATCACTGCTAAATTATTCACAATAAGAAGTTCATTATTAAAGATATAATCACGATAATAAGTTCATTATTAAAGCTATAAACCATCTGAATTTATGCTAGGGAGACATGTAGTCACCGATGATAGGTTGGCTTGACAGCGCAGATGGCACCGATCCAGCAACGTACTTAAGCAAATGCAGAGTTTTAAGCATTTTTACAGTTGCTTTGATTGTATTTGGATCGTTTAAATACATAAAGTTAGATACAGGCTTACGTGCCCACTTCAGCAAAGCCCTCACCCCCAGGTGGACGGCCCCTGACTTGTACTGCCGCGTCCACCGGCCTTGCAGGAGACCGCCACAGAAGCTGTGGGGAGGTTTATGGCAATTTAATCCTTGAATTCAACCCTCCTTGCAGCTATCCCCGAGGGGTGAAACCTGTGCCAACTTCTGATGTAATTAGTCTCACAGAAGGGACATAAAATGTAGCGATAAGGAACCTTTTCATCAAAAATGCCTCTTAACAACACTGGGAGCTCGGAAGTCTCTCCCACCACTAAACGTATCTTGTTTGGAGATGCAGATGCCAAAAATACACCCGAATCGCAGCAACATCAGCGGCTATCGAATATGTTGCTCTTCACGGCTGATGGGGTTCAGTCGCGTAACCACAGCGGCAGATCTCCCCACCTTCCCCAGGAAAACTGAAGGCTACTAGGCAAAGGTGGCAGGCTTGACTGTTGACAACACTGCCAGCCACCAAAATAATCCTGCCCTTAAGACACCGAGACCTAATTGCAACATCAGCCACCTCATTATCCCTACACCTGTAGATGGTGGCATGGACTCCTCGCCATCCTGCCAACCTACGGCGCCCGGTGGGCCCACGACGCCACGAGCGCTACCACAGGCAGCAGATTCCAAAGGTACTGGTGAAGGGTTTTGCCACAGCCAACGCCTGCTGCAGGTGGGCGATGCTGGCCGGAGACCACCGACGCTAAGGCCAGCCCCCCCCAGCTCGGTAGTGGCGGGAGGGCTGGATTCCGGTCCCCCGCGGGCCGGGCGGCCGGGTCAAGCCTCGTTGCGGGACGGCCTCGGCAGGAGGCGAGCGCCGGGCTGCTCCCGGGGCGGCGGGGCCGGCCCCCCTCAGAGCTCGCCTGAGGAGACGGCGGCGAGGCGCCACCGGGCCCGCAGCAGCGCGCGGGCAGGCCCGGCCGCGGGCCCCCGCCTCCCGCAGCCCCCGCGGGGCCGGGGGCGGCCCCGCAGCCCCTCTGGGGGCGGCCGCCGCTGCGCGGGAGGGCGGGGAGCGCCGGCCCACCCCGCGCCGTTTAGTGCTTCAGACAAACTTGGCCCGGGCCAGGCGAGCCTGCGCCGGCCTCCCAGTGACGTCACCGCGCCGCGCGCCTATCCCCCCGCGGCCCAGAAGGAAATGACGTCACCGTATCCCTCCGCCGGCCAGGTCCCCTTTTTTTGTGTGTGTGTGTATGTGTGTGTATGTGTGTGTGTATGTGTGTCTCCGGGCGCTTCGCGCGTGTATCAGCCCGCCGGGCGCTCTTTTTTTCCCCTCTCTTCTGACGGGGTGGGGTGGGGGGGCGGGAGGGAAGGGGGGGGGAAGACACACGCAAAGCACGGAGCCGCCCCCCGCGAGAACGTACAGAGGGAGAGCAGAAACAGGGATAATTCCGCCGCCGCCGCCGCCGCCGCCGCCGCATCACGCTCGGGGGTCCCGGGGCTGATGCCACCTGCCCTCCCCTGCCGGTAGCCTCGCCCGGAGAGCGGCGGCGCGCGGGGGGGGCGCGCGCGCCGGGCCCTTTAAGAGAGCCAGCGGCCGCGGCTGAGGCGGCGGGGGAGCGCGGCGGCGCCGGCGAGGAAGGTGAGGTGGAGCGAGCCCGTTATGTGGGAGGCGGCGGGGCGGGGGTGGGGGGGCGCGCGGTAGTCGGGGCGGGGGGGCGCCGCGTGCGGGCGGCGGTTGGTGACCGTTGGAACCGGTTCGAACCGCCCGGGTCTGGGGGAGAAGACGAAGAAGAAGAAGGGGGGGTGGCGGCGGCCGGGGCAGAGCGCGCCGTACACAAAGCGGCGGCGGGAGGAGGAGAAGGAGGGAGGGAGGGCTCGGGGCCGCCGAGGCGGGGGACGGGGAGGAGCCGCGGCGGCGGCGGCTCCCGCTGGGCGGCGGAATGCCGCCTGCACGGGCGCTGAGGGGAGGCGGAGGGATCCGCGCACACCCCCCGCCGCCGGGGGGGGTGGTGTGGTGTGTGTGTGTGTGAAGTGGTGCCGGCAGCTCCCTCCGCCCGCCCGCCCCCCCGCCTCCCCCCCCCCCGCGCACAAAACACCCCGGCGCCGAGTGGGGCCTCTCTCCGCCGGGTCACCGTCCCCGCGGGGTGGGGGGGGGGAAGGGGCGGCCGTATCCTCCGCGTCCTGTCTTTCCCCCTCCTCCTTTTCCCATGGCTGGTGCTGGGTGGGCGGCCATGTTGGGCACGGGGATTATTTTTCTCTCTCTTTCTTAGCCGCCACAATACTCTAAGGGTGGGTTTTGCTTTATTTCTCTGGAGAAGTGTCCTTTTCGCCCCGTTTTCAGGGGAGTTAACGGTGGGGGGAGTCTCTGCCCACCCCTTCAGAGCGTGAGAGCCCCCCTTGGCCTGCTTGTTCCCCACCTTCTCGGAGTGGTTCCCCCCTCCATTGCCGCCGCGCTGAGGCCGCGGGGAGCTGGGCTTGCCGGCCTGCCCCTCTCCTCAGCGGCCGCCCTCGGCCGGCGGGGTCTGCTCGCCTCTCCCGCCCGTGTCACCCTCTGGTGACAGGAGAGGTCTCGGCAACGGGCTCCCTGCCTACGGCCCCAGTGGAAGGGGCTCTTCCCGAGCACATCTAAGTAGGTGGAGGAGGAAAACTGTTCTTTTTATTTGTTTCCCTGAGCTTGCAGGCCCTCTCCCTATGCTTCCTCACCTGCCCCGTCCCCGTATGCACACAAGAAATCTTGGCTCGCTCGCTGCCCTGGGCCAGCGCTTTCTCCCTGGTAAGCAGCATGCCCCTGCTACACCTGCTCACCTACCCCACTGCTGGGTCAGGAATTCAGTGTAGTGGGTCATTCTGGAGAAGGACTGGGCTCACTGAAAGACTTGTGCAGAATACCCATGGCTGAGCCTTCTGGCTACAGATACTAAAAATTAGATGTTTGCCCGGCCCTCGCTGTGGTTCTGCTCGTCTGAGTATCTGGGGAACCCAGGCTGCTGCATTAGGGCATCTCGCTCTTTGCTTCTCCCCTTGGCTGGGACATACCATAAAGCATGTGTGGAGATGGAGTAGAGGCATGAATCCTGCTGCCCAACACCCTTGCGGAAAACACACAACACATGACAACACACGCAGCTTTATTTTTATTAACTTGGCAGCAGTTGCAGCTGTCACCAAGACACCAAATGGGGCAGGAGCGAGTGATCAGAAGTGGGGGTAGAGGATGGGGGGGATCTGTTGCTTCTTTAGGAAATACTTTGCAAGGATATATGAATTATACCTCCTCCATCCTCTGGTTTTCCATGTATACTGTCTCATAGCTTCAGGTTGCTGCAGTTGTTGATTTTTATCCTGGAACATGAAGCCAAGCTTACTGCATGCACGTCTCTCAGTCCTACTGAGCGTTCCTAAGGCTGTCTACCAGGGCTGCCTGCCCAGAGAGCTTGCACTCCATTTCCCCTTCAAGCTCTGGGTGCGGGGTTCTGCAGACGTTACTTACAGTAGCTCTTGTGTTTGTGGATCTATACAGTTACGTTGCTTGTGTGCGCCATCCCCACAGCTGCTTAGATTCTGTCAGAGAACCTCCACCTGTCTTCGTGCGAGTAGACCTGCATCCACATTGACATGAGTGGAGTGCTCCATACTGTCTCCTTGCAAAAACACCCGTTGCAGAAACATTAGCTCTTGGGCTCTAGAAGCTTCAAGGTAGTCCCATGCTCACAAAATATGCTAGAAGTGTTAAACCAGTCTGTAGAGACAAGTAATCAGAAAGCGGTTTGTTTTCATCACTCTGCAGTTCAAACTTTAAGGTAGATAACAATCATTATAATTGGGTGTGTAATAATACATTTTAATTAGTAGGCATCACACACTTCAAAGCCTTTAATAAAACATATAGGACTTTAAGTGATAGCATTCACAGGAAATGTAATATGCCTTTTGAAACTATTTCAGTACCCAGCAAAGTCAAGTCAACCACATCAGTCGACGAAAAGTAAATTTACCTTGGCCTGAAGGATGTAACTGTGGAACTCTGGCGTTCAGCTTGCGCGGTGCCTTTCACCTCCCCTCTTCTTTCGGAGGTGTTGCTCTTGATGAATGGCCATATAAACAGTAATGAAAACATCATCCAGTATGTGTTTTCATCACTTGGATTATATCAGTTTTGGGCTGTGCCAGTTAGTCATTAAAAGCCACTGAAGAGCATTATCTTTTTTTCAGGGCAAGGATTGCAGCATGTCTTGACAGCAGGAAACCTTTATCGTAGGATTCATTTGCATTTAATGTAACCTCCTCGGGTTTCTAGGTTCTTAAAAAGTTAAGATACGTTCCTTGCTGTTAAGTACGCGTTATCGAAAGTAAGTGAGAAAATAAGTAACAAGACAGCAATTCTGTTGAGGCTGCATGTTCACCCAGGGAGGACATAATGGGGAGAAGCAGCGGCCATTCAGAAGGAGAACTTGGACAAGCGAAGTTGATTTAGGCATTAATTTCTGCCCTAGAGTGTGCATTGAATCATCTGTTCAGGCTTATTTGTAGGTCTCTTAAAGACATATCCTCGATCTTACATTTTAGAATTTCTTTTCTGGACTGTCAGGAAGGGAGGTGGTTGTTCTATAGCAAGTGGTGAAGAAAATTTAAGGGTCAATTAATTATTAGTATGTATTTTTGGAAAGGATTGGGGTATTGATAGCATTATAACCATGCTGCAATTAAATCTACGATGGCAAATCTGGACTGGCATAAAAACTGACAAACCTTCAGCCAGAAGGGTGAAGAAAGTGTATACACTCGGTGCTAAGAATGTGATCTCCTGGCATATAGCTTGTGCACAGCCTACCTCCGCCTTCGGGTGCGGGGTGGAACAGCCACGTTCCCGTGTTTTGGTGGAGTCGGTAGGATGCCGTTTGCCCTGGGTGTATTTATTCCTTCCCAGTAAGACTGATCGCCAGCCCATGATGTCTTCTCTTTGGCAGCTCTTGCAGAGATTCCCTGTGCAAATACATTGCAGGGACTTACTCTTTGTTCTGGGGCTTCTTTGCACTAGCGCTGCCCCAAACTGCTGTGCTGCCAGGTGTAGCGTTGGTGAACAGGGTAGAAGCTCTCCGCAAGAACTTTTAGGAGTCACCTTTCTGCTAAAATTTGTTAGTCATAGACTTTTGGAAGATGCAAGGCCCATCTTTAAAGTTCATAAACTGTTGCCTCCTCACTTCCTCAACTTTCATTCAGTCCTTCACTAATAGTCAACTGAGAGCATGGGAGTCAGTTGGGGCTTTTTTCTTTAAAAAGGAAAAAAAATACTAGCATGTTAATGCTATGTGCTAATATTTGGATTGATTCCCACTGCATACTCGCGTTGTTTCTTACATTGTAAATTCACATGAAGATGCATATTCTCTTTTGAAAGTGCAAATAAAGCTTTATATGAGGGTTGTGAAGGCTTGGTGGTATCTTTTCAGATTAGGCTATCTGTTGTTTAAAATGACTGAATTTGTGACCCGTTTTGTGATGGTTGGAGCATAAACATATTTGCATCCGGAGTTCACCCCTGCCCCAGGAAAGGGCATACAAGCAGCTCAAGGGGAGTGAGGGGTAGGAGCACAGGGTCCTGGGTTCCGCTGCTCTGGCAAAACTTCCCGCGTTTGATCCGCGCAAGGCTGATGAGTTCGTCCTTGTTTTTCCGTCAGCGGAGTACGTGGTTGTACTCATTGGTCTGTAGGTAACGTCGTGTTGGAAGGAGGATGTCGCGAAATGCTGGGTAGCAGTCGCTCTCCCTCTCTCTATCCCTCCTCTTTGTTCAGTCTTCAGCCAAAATTCAGCCTTTTGCTTTACCAAGTCACCCGTATCACAGATCAGGTGTGGACCGTGCGCTTATTTCTGACTGGCTAGTGTGCCCTTAAGACTGACTGTGGCGCGGATGATTGTGCCCAGTAGGCAGAAATGGGGCCACCAGCAGTACCCTGACAAGTGATTTCTTTATACTATTTTTAATTAAAAGCCTTAGAAAGTGAAGCTTATATAGCAAGGGTAGCGCATCCCATCATCTGAATTTTGAAGAATGCTGTGAACGAGTCATTAATTTGAAGCCCTTTTTAAAAAGAAGTGTGTGTATAGACAGCATATGTATGTCATAACTTGTTTGCTTTGCGTCAAATAATATCAAACTGTGAATGAAACTGTAAATATATAAGCACACATCTTTTGGAGATCACTTCAGTGAGGCACAGCTGCCTTATTCTGCAGCTGTCATGTAAAACCTGCTATCCACAGGTGCTTCAGATAATAGAAAACGCTTGGGACCTGATTCTCTCCGCTTGCATCATGAAGTCGGTGAATTTACCCAGTTAAAAACTTGCATTGTGGTAGCGGAGTCCTTTGTTTGCCACCTCGTTTAGGTGGAGAAACTTGGCTGTTTAATTTTGTTTATTGAGGTGGGTTTGAAGATTGAAAGTGCCAGCGATCTTTTAAACCAGAATACAATGTTTTGTCCTTTCTACTGCTTCGGTCATTTTTCTCTGGACAAAATAATGACAGCCAGCAGGGATTATATCTGATATCTTTCTAACACTGTGAAAGTGGTTCATTGATAAACAGATGCAGTTGCATCTTAGATTGCAATTTTCAGTTGAAATTACAAGGCAGATTTTTTAATTTTTTTTTTTTTTTTTTTCAGTGAGGCATAGCAGAAAAGAGAAGGATTTCTCCTTTTCTCATGGCATGGTAGTCTGTCTAGTCATATGCAGATAAGACATCTTTACTGCTGGGTTTCACCTGGTAATGGTGATCGCATTGATCAGAGAATGTAATTGGGTAGCCAGCCTTTTAATACAAGAGTTTAATGGCTGTTGGGTTTTTTCCCCCCTGTATGGCAACAGTGAGCATGAACCACATCAGCTGACAAAAAACGAAGGGTCTGTATCTTGCAGTCGTGCCAGTTATTTGTGTAAGGCTGATATATTTTGGCTCTTCCCCTGAAGGTCTTCTCCCATTTTCCAACTCAAGGGGAGAGAAAATACCTTTTGGTCTGGAAGGCTTGCTTTCTTGCAGTCTGTCTAGAACACTTTGTAATTTTTTTGTAGATTTTTTTGGCATCCATATTTTCAAGCAAGCATCTGCCAACTATGTGCTGAAAAGCTAAATGAGGAGTATTTATCATTGGGATTAATCATTTTATTGAGCAAAGGCTTCTTACATACAGAAATATTCAAGATCAAAGCTTTGAAAAACAAAGCTGTTACATTATAGAAGAGAGGAGACATTTTCTTAGTTCAGTTGATACGAACAGATGAAATACTATGCGCATAATGTAAGTTAGTGTCAAAAGAAGCTTGTAGCTACAGTCTCTTTAGCATTTTGTCTTTGCATCTTTTGAATAATTATGAGGCGTTGAATAATTTTATATTTATTTTTTTAACAACGTGTGCAAAGACTTCCTCTGTAGTTCTAACCTTCCTGGGCAGCCATACGTGCATGCTTTAATTAATAGAGCAGGTTATTTATCCTGACTATTTATAGACTGCCCATCACTATAGCATTAAGGCACTGTTACTTGTCTGGCGTGGAGTAATATGATTCCAGACAAATAGTTACTGTTGTAAGCGTCACTGGTTTTGCCAGCGAAGAGAAGCTTTGTCCTAGAAGCTTCACGGAGGATTTTTTCTAGATGTTTCTGTGAAGGATGAATATTGAAAATCATAAATATGCAGTTATCGATCAGTTGTAATGGTTATCCACTCGAGATCTTAGTATATATCCCCTATGAAATTTTGCTTGTCTTGGCTAAGATCTTGTAATTATAAATAAATTTATGTTAACAGGCAGAGAAAATAATATTTAAGGCTCTTTGATTCTTTCTTTCCCATGCTAAGCAGATCCCTAGCATAAACCTGTACTTCAGAGCTTCGCTTCTTGGAATCTGTTCTCTTACCATTTGTCACTTAGAAATTATTTTTGCTGGTTGTTTTTTCTTTCTTTAAACAGAAGCAGGAGGAAGTTTGAGTTTGTGTTTAATGATGTGAACGAGGGTTGGGCATTTTGAGTTTTATTTCTGACTAAATGACTCACTGCCAGTAGAATCTTTGGCAAGCCATTTAATTTCACTGAACACTGTTTCCCACCTTTGAGATAAGGTTAATAAAATTTTTTACACACTGCAGGTTTTATGTAAATTAAGAAGCTGCTAATGTCTTTGAAGCATGCAGGTAATGGGTGCTATGGAGAATGTGAGCTTTTTCATGCTTAATGTAATACACTCGGTTAATTGTATATTAGCACTATTACAATACTCTGACTTTTTTTTAATACACTAATGTTAATTTTATTTGACAAGTGAGAGGATTTTTTTTTTTTAATCGGTTGGCTATCTTTTCTCATTGATTACAAGATATTTTACCAATCAGATGAGTTTTAGGCATGTTTCTGTTACAAGTTCAATGGACACATTTAAACAACTCCTGCTTTATACGGTATTTATGAGCAGGAATTTGGATGTGTTAAATTGGGGTAATTTGGTTTATGTGTGCTACCTGTTAGTAATGTTTTGTGTGTTCAGCAAGGTGGAAAGAGTTAACTGTTAGAGGCAGGAGAGTTTAATTGCTTCCTATAGCAAAAGCCTCAGCATCAACAACTAAACTGTACTTACTGCGTAGTAATGCAAAAATACCTGGTAATACGTGTTTAGTTCATGAGTTACACAATACTGTGGAAAAATGGAGCCTCAGACATCCCCAGCAAAACAGTTAATCCACCTTGTCTCCCTTCTGGTATATATACGGTATATATACCTTCTCTTACAGGTCGGCCTCTTCCCAGAGGCATCCAGAACTGGGGTTTTCATCAGTTCCCTGGGCAGCCTGTTGCAGTGCTTCATCTTTCTTCCTAGGTTTTTTGGTGTCCAAGTGGGAATCTTCTGTTCTTCAGTTTGAGCCTTTCATTTCTTGTTTCCATCACAGATGTGGAGAACAGACCGCTTCTTTCCGCCTCGCAGTAGCCTTTTGCCGATCTGAAGGTAACTGCGCTTTGATAATCTCTTGAACAACTCCAGGTCGTTCCACCTTTTCTTGAAGATCGCATTTTCTGGCTTTCTTCTGGACAATCTGGTCGGTTTAGGTCTCCCTGTGTTGTGCTCCAGGCGGTGTTAGAGCATGCAGAGCACAGCCTTACCGCTTCGCATGAGGAACCATTGAATGTCCCTTTGCTTGCTGGTAACTGGCTAGTGGAGCCCACTGGCCGACTTGGCAAGCCTGAGCAGTTACTGGGTTTTTCTCAACCCAAAACGCATGCTGGGAAGGCGTGATAACAGCGAGGAGGAAACGGCTATGGAGGTGTGCTCGCCTCTCCGGACAGAACACCGGAGCAGAGCGCTAAGGGGACAGCTGGGAGAGACGAGGTCACTCAGTGTTCCTGAAAGAGTGCTTTTTAGGTTAAAAGTTGACTGAGAAGGACTTGAAACCATGGGGGGTGGGGGAATTATCTCTTGTTCTACCTGTACTCAGAGAAACAAGATTCTTTGTACTTCTCTTGGAAAACCATAGTACTAGGTAATATTTCTCTACTGAGAGTTTTTGCTGATAGCTGAACAAGCCCATGAGTACCCTCAATTTGAGCAGCCTGCTTAGGTCCCCCTAAAAGACCGAAAGAGGTAGTCTTGGTAGGAGTCTGTTGTTTGTGAGTTGGGTTGGACTTTGGGAGCTTTTTGTCATCTTTTAAAGGCCTTCAGAAAGGGCAGATTCTAATAGAGATCAGAAGTGCAATTATACAGAAATATTTTCATTTACTGTATTTAAGATTCTGCGCTGTAACTACAAAAAATGGTGAGGCATGGGGATAGCTATATGAAATATGTGTTTCAGATGGGCGGTATGTGTGAATAGGCATAAACCAGTTTATGTGGAAGTGCTGCTGCTCTGTAGCCTCGTAGCAGTGATGGTAGGACTAGTCGTGCAGAGTTGTATGCAGGATAAGGCGAATGACTTTTACTCTTATCGATACGAACGTTGAGGAAGTGAGGAACAAAAGAAGATCAGCTACCTAACATGAATGGTGCAGTGGGCTTCCTTTAAATATCGTTCTTCATGTTATTCTTAAAACTAATATTGCTGTGCTTCAAAAGCATAACTGGGAAGTGAGCATTACATGTATTAGTATAAGCAAGCATAAAACTAAAATGAGTATTTCGTAGTAAAACACCATCATGTGACGATAGCATTGCAATATAAGCTCTGCAAAGCCTTTTTGGACAAATACAACCCAGAAAAATGAGAATCTGGGAGGCTCTTTGTATCTAGGGGAAAACAACAGTATGTGTTGTTCCAAAAAGAGTGCTGGCAATTTGAATTTGGCAAACATGAAAAAGTTTTTAGGATGCCTACTTATTCTGAGGCTTACCTAGTTAAGAGAGTTAGTTCAGATCAGCATTTGTCGAGATTTTGTTTTGGCTTCTTTGTTGTATTGCAGGAAATTCCCAACGATCATGCTCCCGCGTTTTCCAGCTAGTGTGGCACAACACAAAAATTAAAGATTGCATTTGCACAAGGTGGTTGCGCCCACAGTCTTAGCAGCCACTCTTGTAAATCCTGGCTTTAGACAGATTTACAAACTGAAGTTTATAGCAGGTTGAGCATTTCTTTGGCCAGAATTATGGCTGTGTTAGGATAAGAAGGGTAGACATAGCTTAATGATATAAGACTTAAGTTTTAATTGTTCTGTGGTTACTTAATCCAGCTTATATTTTAAAGCTGTGTCTCTTCTAGTTTTTCAACAGCGAGCTAATAAATGTTGCTCTGTGTTTAAGCCTCCTGGTCAGCACTGTTTTCTGTGGCTTTTGAAAACACAGATTGTCTGCACATGAGTTGGATTATTTTCTTGCTTGTTCCCTATTATAAGCTGTTTATTTTGGCCAGTTTGTCTCAGAACATTTCTCATCAGATTTTTATGGCTGTCAAATGGTAGTAGAGATGACAAAATGCAATCATAACAGTCTCTTTTGCCACCAAAATGTAATCAAGAAGAGCAAAATCCCTTTTAGACCTCTTGATTCCCATCCACTTACAGTACAGAACTGCCACTTGTTCTGCTCGCCAGCCTTTCTAGTAGTTGATAGTAGAGGGAAGGAATTGATTCTTTTTTTTTTACTATAACCCAGGTGGGAAATTAGGAAATGCAGTCTTTGTGGTGTCTTATTACCTATAATAATCCTTATTTCCTTTAAAATATGCAACTGAGCTTCTAGAATGAGTCTTGTTGGTTAAAGACTCCTAAATGTATTATTAAAGAGAATTAAAATTTTGCATAAGCATCATTGAAGTTTAGAAATGGCCAAATCCTGAACCAATGCAGAACTAGGTCTGGGAGAAAGCTCCTTTCAGCAGCTTGGCTTAACGGCTTGTAAGTTGGCCAAGTGTGATTGGAAATGCGTGTCTGTTGATGAGATCTCAGGAACAGTAGTGAAAATCAGCTTTTTGGAGACCTTTGGTGGCAGCTCTCACACCTTCTGAGAAGAGATCTCCTGTAGAACACTTGAGACTGTTGCTAATTGTGAATTATCTTGGTTTTAATTCTGGCTTGCTGGTCTGAACGCTTAATTGACCTCTTAACTTTAAACACATACAGATTTAGACATCGCTGAGGTCTAGATTACATGCAGTCCCAGGAGAAAATACTTGACTTTCACTGTAGGTAGATCCATAAAAACTTGTGTTCTGTGTGCAGCGGTGCTCAGAAAAGCAAACAAAGTGGGAAGATATGTAAATAGTGGAGCAGAAAGCAACGCTGCGAATTATAATGTTGTAATGCACCCTAATGCAGTGATACACCCCCTGCTTATGTAATTGCCTTTGTTTCTGCTTCCCCGTCTCACAAGGACGTAGAAGTTTTAGAGGTTGGTGGCAAGAACAAGAGACTTACTCATGAAGAGAGTCGGAACAGCCTGGAACTGGCTGTTGTGTCTTTTCTCTAAATAAATACGGTAACGGTTATACCCAGTAACGAGTACCGCAGAAAAGGTAACTTGGGTACTTGGCTCTGGAGATCAAGAGAACATTCGTTTGCGTTGAAAGACAGTAACGATGGATCTAATTGCAGAAAATCCCCTTACTTTTTTCTCTTTGAACTAGTTCATAATTGTCTGTCAAATTCCCTGCTACAAGGAAGATTAGGAGCTGGGGCTGGGGGAGCGTGCAGGGGTTTGGGCACATGCGGGTTTGATCGGAGGGGACTGCTGGGGTTAGCTGAGGCCTGTTCACACATTTGTGCACGCACTTTTTACTCATTTAAGCTTGGATATTCAATCTTTGTCATGTGTGTTGGCAGTAATCCTAGAATACTCAAAACCACGAACACAACAAAAAACGTGATTCTTCCTTCTTTCAGTCACAGTTACTCATTTATTTAAAGGTGCTGGGTTTTGGGGCGGTGACTTCTGATTTCAAAGCTGTTAGGTTGGCTCCTTACACAGGGGAGGCAAACCCACTGCGATTTCAAGTCAAAACCAAGGGTTTTCAGCACCAGCTTCACAGATGTATCTGAAAAGGAAGCAGGACATGGAGTCGGCTCTATAACTAGAGAAATAAGTAAAAACCTGAAAATATGCAACTCTATTTTTTTCTTTGGCGTACAGGGAAATAAAAACATTGTTCGTATTTCTGGCATTGGAGTTTTTCTCGTAATGAATGATTTTTGCTGCCTGACAAGACACAGTTTTCCAATAAAGGTTTCTCTTCTTTTCCCTTTGCAGGATGGCGGACACGGACCTCTTTATGGAGTGTGAGGAGGAGGAGCTGGAACCATGGCAGAAAATCAGTGATGTGATTGAAGATTCGGTTGTCGAGGATTATAATTCGGTTGATAAAACTGCTACGGGTAATTAACTGGTTTAGTCTAGAATTATTCCCATTATCGGTGTTAAAATTTGAAGGGAAATGGCAGTGATTGATCACATCCTATCCAGTAAGTAGTCTTATTTGATAGTTAAAAAAACTGTTAATGAGTAATAAATTTCAGTTTCCCTAGTTGTGCACAGAGTTTCTGAGAGCTGGGTAGAGCTGACATGATGGTGGTGCTGCATGAGCCCAGGTGTCCTCTGAGTAAGTAGCTTAGGAGGCAGGAAACAGCCTTCTCTGTGCAAGAGAAGTAGTATTTTTGTGGGTGTTGGAAAGGGTGGCCTGTTTGAAAAATGAGGAGACTTTGGCTAAGTTATTCATGTTCCACAGCCAAAGTAGTAGTTTCTTAAAAGTAGAGAAGATGATGCTTTTTCTTTTACAAAGTGCTTTAGTATGTACCAGCATGCAGTGGTGACTAACTTTTGATCCTTCTGGCAGATTTGAAATGAGTGAAGAAGTCAGATATTCGATTGGTGAATTGTATTTCCTGTGACTTGGCTTACGTAGTCAAATTAGTACGATTGAAACTAGTTCATTATTACTTATTTAACCCATGATTTGATAGATTTGGTTTCAGGTTTGAGGTTTTTTTTGTTTTGTGGGTTCTTTTGCCTGTTTTCTGCAGATGGAAAGATGCATAACTTTGATGTTCAGAGTTTGTATTTATTGTGCAGGTCAGAGTATGTTGTTATCTGCTAGTTATCTCAAACGATGAGAAATTTGGACTCATAAAAAGCTGTAGTTGCCAGATGGGATGCTTCATGTTTTTCAAATGTTATATAATCATTCAGTTTGTAGTGGCACACTGAGTAAAGATACAAGGATGGTACTTTCTGACTGTTGATTTCTGTCGGTATCAACACAGTCAGTTGGGCTGTTGTAGATATACCTATCTTGCACAAATTAAACCTTGATGATGAGCATTTCACACCTTGGGAGTAAATGAAACGTGACTCTAATAAAACTTTTATTCACTGTCCCTCTGGTTCTCGCCAAACACTTGAATCTGGTGTCTGGAAAAAAGAATTCTTACCCCAGTTATGCGTGTGGGTGAAGTAGACCGGCTCATTTAAGTTAGGCTTTTGTTCAGCCATTTCAATTACTTTTTATTGGTCAAGATCAAGCAAAGCATCGGCTTAATATCTGGAATAGAAATGGGCCTACATCTTGTTGTAGGCCAGGGATGAGTAACGATGGTGGTTCAACATGTCTCGCATTTCTGACTGCTGCGATCCGAAACGCTGATCCTAGCGTGAAGTGCGGTGGAAGCATTGTTGGTAGTTGGTGCTGCTAACTCCTTGGCAGTAGCTGTTCCACGCAACTTGTGGTTCACACAGGGTGTTTGTGGAAGTACTCAACACTCGGGGCTTTGGAAGGCTGGGTGATAATTGGAGGCGAGTAGGATGAGGCTGTGTCTGCTTAGGGAAAGGTACGCTTCTACTGCCAGCTGCTGTCACCTGCTTCCTCTTGGCCTTCCTACCAGCCAGGATTTAGAAGGAGCTTACTTTGAATCATATTTAGAGATGTCAAGGTAGGAGGCTGTTCGAAAGGAGAAAGCGATTCAGTCATAGGCAGGTTGGAATGGACGTAAAACTAACAGTGGTCTTGCGGAAGTTTAATTTCTCTTGCTTGTGCTAAAATAGCCGGATGTGAGTACAGTAGAGCCAAGCAGCGTGTTAGTATGGTGTCTGCAGACAAATTGTACTTTCTCTATTTTTTTCTAAATACAGTTATGCAATTCCTTTCTAGCAGTTTCAGTGAGTCTGCAGCCTGTTTCTGCCCCTCTGCCAGCTGTTGCCCATGCATCCATAGGTGCTAATCTCTCTGCAGCCACGTCAGTCAGTAGCAGTGGGGCTCAGAATAGTGACAGTGCTAAGACAACGCTAGTGACAATATTTGTGAACAACAATGGTAAGCAGAAACGCCTTCAGTATGTAGAGCTGTTTGGGGTGCAGAGGGAAAATGTGAGGCTCGCTTGCAGTCACGCTGTCACGTGCTGCGAGCATGTGAGGTTTCACAGGCTGAACGGGGAGGTGTTAGGGCAGCATTTGGATGGGAGTTGTGCTAAAACTTGCAGGGACTACAGAGAGGAGCAGCTGGTTTTCTTCGACTGGAGAGTGAATCCAGTGTCCTTACACATTAGTGGAAATTGCCATTGGTAGTAATACCCTCCAGGTAAGATACATAGTGAAGGTCCTGACTACTCAGGGTCACTCTGGTGCACCACAATGCGTTTTGCAAGAGTAAAACTTGTGTTAAACTGGTGTGTTGGCCAAACTCCAAGGCGAATAATTCTGGTTGGTTGTTTTGTTTTGTTGTTTTTTTTTTAATGAAGGGTTGTTGTGCTCCATTCCAGAGATAGCTTAAGCAATCTGTCTGCATAATTTAACATACTGAAATAAAAAAGTGGGTTCAGGATTCTTTGGGATTAAGCAGCTGTAAAAATACATTTTTCAAACTCACCTAAAAGTCATTTCATCGTTTTTAGTAGAATTTGATCAGACACACAAATAATGAGGAAGGTTCTATACATTATTTGAAACGTATCTTTTTGAGTGTCTTAAAAGTATCTTGAACTCCAAATGTATCAGTTATCACTACATAATACACCTGTGGTGAATATTTCATAGCTTTACTAATAAAAGTAATCTGAAACAGATGTTCTAAATCAATTATGAGAAATTAATAAAGGCTTGGTGATATCACTGTGCTATAATTAGATTAACAGTTAAAAAAACAATGGAGTGCTGCTACTAAAAAATAACCTGCTAATAGCAATATATTTATCAGTCAAATATTTGTATACTCTTCTGACAAGTTCAAGTACACCCCCATAGGATCTGCTATCCAAATGATTCCCGGGTCCCATTAAAACTGGTGGATTTGTACAGGAATCTAATTTGGAGAGGCCTTTGTCACATCTTAAATTTGAAAGGATTGCGCATCACAACAGTCTGGGAAACTTTCTTCTTTGTTCCTTTTATTTATTGCTTATTTGTTTGTCTCAAAAGAAAGAGCCGTGGTAAGCTTTGGAAACTAATCCAACATAGGATGGGAAAATGTAATGAAAAAGGTTGGAAAAGAAAACAAATCGTAATGGTTTTGTCTTCCTTTCTCAGTCCCTTGCTGCATAGTGTGGTTATGCCAGGCGTTCTCTCTGGGCTGCAAGAGCGTTAGAGGTTTAAGAGGATCGCTGCGCACTGCTGCTGTAGGCTAGCTAGAAATAGAGATTTTTTTTTATTATTATTTTTATTTTTTAGTATGTGTGGTACAGTTCAGAGGTGCAGAGAACGGTTTTCCTAATGGCTTAGTTCCTTGCAGGCTTTGGAGAAACCTTTCCCTGGAAAGCTGGTATCATGTTTCTAGACATTAATCACTCTGGTCTGCACTAGAGGAATGAAATCATAGGCATAGCTATCTGTGATCGTCGTCTTTTATATGCTTACTCTTTTATTCTGGTTTGCGAACAGAATTAGTGGTAGCTGTTGGGGAACTAAGACCTTCAGATTTTACTCCATAGGTGAAAAACTGAAGTCAGGTAGGGATGTTACTGAGTGTGACTCCATCTATCACTTTCCGTAGTCCTTTTTCTTTTGTTTATCTCTTGTAGAATGTCATCTAATGGTAGATTATAGCTGTGGAAGTGCCTTGAGCAGTGAGTGCGGTTTGCTGGGCTGCCTGCTCACTCAGGAATTGTCCTGCCAAATGTGCCGTGGGCACCTTGTACCACTGCGGGAACCACGCTGGCTTTGCCCTCTTCTCATGCTCCGGTGTCGTGTGTTGGGATCTCTTTCTGCCCCACAGTGCGAGTCTGCATGTGAAGGAGGGTTTGTAGAATTCCTTAAGTAATGTCTTTTCAGCAGTCCAAGAGCAGTTTTCTGATCAAATCTGAATCTGAGGTGTGTGTCGGTCTGCTTTGGAAGACAGGAAGGAGGGAAATGACCTTTACAGCCGCAAGACACAGTTACTTTCCAAAACAGCAGAATTTATGACTTGGCAGCTTGGTCAGCTCTGTTAGCATTGTCAAAGCAAAGTCTTCAACATCAAAGTATTCAGCTTCACAGTCAGCGCTGTACATTTCAGGGTAAGCTTGATGTGGGTTATAGTTGTATTTTTTTCTGATCTGCTGGAATGGAAACAAACTCTCTGTGAGTGTGGGGAACATGCTGCTGGTAGTGCGGCGTGTTCCTGGTCACCGTCAGGTGGCCTTTCTCCTTCACTGAGTGATAGACTTCTAAATGCTTTGGCGTGGATGCTGTTAGGTGAAAAAATACGGAAACGTGCTTGGTTTTGCATATCTCTGGGGCACTTCAGGTTTTTATGGCAGAATGAATTCTCCTCGTGATCACGTTGATGCAGCAGAGGATAGCTCGGCCCATTAACTTCAGGACCAAGACAAACAAAACTTTTCAGCCTTCAGCATGGCCTTTTCTTTCCCGAGTATTGCATTTGTTGAGTCACTACTAGCTTGTATGACATGACTTCGACTTGCAGGGGAATCCTTTTTGGCTTGATGCCAGTGAGGATTTTGAGTGGCAAAGTGCCACGGGGACATCTGTCACCTCTTGAGTCCCTGCCGCCTCTGCTGGCCCAGTAACTGAGGGTCACATCCCAGTTTAAGTTGTGACTATGCGGAATGCTCACGAAATGAGCCATGTCTGGAGTCATCCCAGCTTTCAGCAATCTGTTTTTTACACTCATGGCTGTCGTCTTGCATTTTGGTTTACATTAATTAAAAAGACTTACCAGCTAGGGCTGAAAAAGACCCATTAAATCTATCTATTCTTCCAGTGTAAGGTTTTGTTGGATTTTGTTTTGGTTCTTTTTTCCCTCTAGGATGCAATTCACTTACGAGCCAGCCTGGAGACCTAAAATTCATCCTTTTCTTAAAAAACAGTATCCATGTTGGTTATATCTAACTTTCAAGGTCATACGCTAACAAATGTGTGCTTGAATTTCTTGTGAGGTGTATTGTACTTAACATTGAGGTACACAAAGCACAAGCTCTCCTTTGAGTGAACAGAGCAGAAGTATGGACTGGACTGGATAGAAATGACCCCATGTCCAGAAGTCAAGAAACAGGATTTCCAAACTAAAGATGGAAATGTCTTTTAGCTTATCTTTTTCTATCTTTCTGGTGGATCCAAATTTTTCCCTGCAGATTTAAAATGTCTCATATTACTGGGACACAAAAGGAAAAAATTACTGAAAGCTAAATATATTTGAAGTGACTCTCAGCCTAATTTTTTCTTTCCTTAACTTCCTTTGGTTGCTTTTAGCTATACCTGTGTCCCACTCAAACCAGTTCTTATATTACCTATATGTGCTGTCATGGCTTAACCCCAGCTGGCAACAGCAACTGAGCCCCACACAGCTGCTTGCTCACTTTTCACCCGGTGCGATGGGGAGGAGAGTCAGAAGGGTAAAAGGCAGAACACTCATGGGTTGGGATAAAGACAGTTTAACAGGGAAAGCAAAAGCTGCGCGCGCAAGCGAAGCAAAAGAAGGAATTCATTCACCGCTTCCCATTGGCAGGCAGGCGTTCAGCCATCCCCAGGAAAGCAGCGCCCCATCACGCATAGCCGTGACTTGGGAACACAAACGCCATCATGCCGAACGTCCCCCCTTCCCCTTTCTTCCCCAACTTTATATGCTGAGCATGACGTCGTATGGTGTGGAATATCCCTTTGGAAAGTTGGGGATTTCTGTGCTGGCTGTGCCCCCTCCCAGCTTCCCCTGCACCCGCAGCCTCCTTGCTGGTGGGGTGGGGCGAGAAGCAGCAAAGGCCTTGACTGCATGTAAGCACTGCTCAGCAATAATGAAAACATGCCTGTGCTGTCAACACTGTTTTCAGCACAACTCCAACCCATCGCCACGTACCAGCTACTATGAAGAACATTAACTCTATCCCAGCTGGAACCAGCATCTGCATATAGCTTGCGGGGATAATGTACATCTGTCTGTTTCCGCAGAGTCCCCGTATCCAAAAAAAACCTGTTCCTGTTGGCAAGAAAATGAGGTGGGTGCCATGCAGCACATCAGCCTGGCACCTTGACTCCTTTTTAATAATTCCACCATCAGATAAAAATATAACATATATTTCTATAATTCTTTTCACCACACCAAATAATTGCAAAGTGCTTTTTGTCCTGAAAACATAGAAACTATAGAAGAAAATACTGTGCTTATTTAATGCGCAGCAAGTGTGTGACAGTATATGTTTAAGTCGGGTTAGGATGGGAAGTGAGAAAACGTAGTCTAGTTTAAATTACTGCCCACATCAGTGTGACAGGACGCTTGCAGTGCATGCTTGCTCTACATACTGCCCTGTGATCCCTCTCTCCCTAAACCCTGTGTAACATTTAGTGTAATTTTCCTCTCTTGTTGACAAAAATTACATGTTTGTTTGCATCACGTTCAGCTAGCCTGTCATCTAGGGAGTTGTGTTATGGCAGAAGCTTCTCGGAGCTTTGCTCCCTGTGCTTCCCGCATCTTGAAGGATAGAGAGCAGTGCTCAGCCTGCCCTACTTTCTGGGAATGGGTTCAGCAAGCACAGGAGCCACCTGAAGCTGCTTCTCCTAAGAATGAGGGAAGGCTCCTCAGACACCTACAAGTGTCTGTCCCCAGTGATCCCTTATTTCTCAGGGAGAGCCCTGGTGAGCTGACTCCACTTGATGCTCAAATCACCTGCCGTTAAAGCCATAATGGTGTGTCCCTTCTTTTTGCCCTTCGGCTATCTGTGCCAGCTGCTGAGGGCCATTCATCAGAGAACAAAGTCATCCCAGGTTTATTAGTCTACCCTTCATAAGCCTGAGAGGACCTTTATTGATGCCCAGGTGTAGAATCCAAAGTCTGCATGTATGGTAACCTCTAAACCATGACATGCTGACACCGGTCCTAACCGTTTATTGCAGATTTTGATGTGGATTGTATCAGTGGTAGGAGCCTTGGCACTGGTGGCCTCCTCAGCAATGGCATGGTGTGCTCTACCTCTGAGGTTCCTATATCTGCACTTCGGTTGCTCCCAGTGCAGAGCAGCTTATTGATGGGCTCAGCACTGGCGTTCTTCTGTAGCGAGGTCACGCTGTTGTGAAGTGCAGATCATCTGTATGGGGTTTCTGGAGTATGAAATGAAAGAGGCTTTGTCAGTCCAGCCTCTCCTGTGAACACACAGGGCACATCTGACAAGAGTGGCTTCTCCTTTAGAGGAGAGCATCTCTGCTGTGCTTGGTTGAGAGAGAGGATAAAGAAACTCCTCTTCTACATGTCTAGATTCCTGGTAGCATGCTGGAAGTCAAGGAGGAGTTCAAGAAGTGTAGGAAGAGGCCTAGGATTCACAAGGATCACTGGACTAACTGGGCTGTTCAGGAGGCTTGCTTCATCAGCTGGCATTTAGATCTAAAGCGCCCTCCTCCAAGAAGAAAATTAAGCCATTTCCACCGGGCTACTTGGAAAACCATACACTTCAGAGGCAGGAGGAGAAGAGAGAAGAACGTAATTTGTTCTTTCCTAGCAGCTGATTTCTGCCATGGTCTCCTCATTCTCCTTAGATGAATTAGTGAATCTATGCACATCTGTCTTGGCCAGTGAGTTTAAAGTGATCCAGGACCTGTGGAAACCTTACAAACCTCCTTGGAAACAATCTAAAAGAAGTACTGCACGCTCTTGGACATGCTACTGCAGAAGGCTTGTCATTCTCACTTACAAAAGTCTACCAAAGCCTGAGGGGAAAAAAAAAAACTAGACATACTTCTATGTCCATCCTGTCCACATTGAAAAGAACCTGCAGTTTCTGGTAAGGAATTAGAGTATTTATATACGTTTCTGCTATTGTTTTGGCTAGTAATGATAACATCTCAGGAGAGAGCAACGTGGCAGGGACTTGCCAAGTCCACACTGAGAAAAAAAGAGTCAAGATCGTCGGACTGATTTGACCAGAAGATCTTTGTCAGATGGCTTCTGCTTTAAAATGGACTTAATCCTAAAGTCATCTTTTGTTAAACTAGTACAAGTCTTCCCAAAGAGTGCCAGGAGTTGGAAACCTGACTGTCACATTCCGTTTGAGGTTGCACAGTGGGCTGTGTACTAACCATGAGGTCATCATAGCTTCAATCTTCAGGATTTCTCATGGAAGTTCCAGTGGTGATGTCAGACCTCTCATTTGCAGCCACAGCCTTTCAGTGTTTGGCAAGGTCTTCGCTCCTTGAAAGATTTGGGGATGACTGTGTGCTCCTTGTTAGCCAAGTAAGATCCTCAAGACACTGAGGAGGAGAAGATGATCTGCTGATGCTCTGGATTTCGACCTTTGTCAGGTGCTAGGTGGGATGTAAATGTTTAGAACCTAACAGAGCTATCCGAAGTTTTTTTTATTTTTTTTTGCCCTCAACTGCTCCGTCTCTTTGATAATCAGCTGCTTATTTTTTTCGTGTTGTGAAGGGATTACATCTCTGAATTTTCTTAAAATATTGCAGATCCAGTCTCTTTGTCTCTATTTGTCATTCACTCTTTCCGTCTTTTTCCTACCCTTCTTCAGAGACCTTGCTTTATAAAACAGCAAAGGCTAGAAGCGTGTCCTCTCTTTCACTTGGGACTGGATGCAGCACGCACAGAGTTCAGACAGTAGCGGGTTTGTGCTCATTGCTTTTGAACCTGAAGAAGAAATTGGTCCACGATAGGCTGCCAGCCTTCATGACATCTCAGCATCTCCATCCTCTGCCTTCGTTTAAAGTTACATTTCCTGATTGATGCTTTTTTTTTTTTTCCTTTCTGTGCTCTGGAAGTGGGAACAGGTGTTTCTTTTCCAGCAGTCCCCCTGCTGTCTAAGACACTTGGAAAAGTGAGGCAAGATGCAGTGTGGGCCAGGCAGTTGTGTGGCTTGGATCTGAACCTTCTGATGAGTCTGCCATCATCCTACTGTTTCTGCAGAGCGTAATCTTCATGAAAACATTTGGATCATACACTCTGAGGATTGCCAGCCAGGCAGCATCCAGACTGTCAGTGTAAAGCATCTTCCATCACAAGAAGCTGTTTTGGCTGTGGGTCAGAACGTTTTGGCATGCAGCAGGTCTTTCCCTGGATTTACACAGTTACACAGGAAACATTTGCTATTCGGGTACAGCAACCGTTTCCTCTAACATCAGCAATTTCAGTAACGTTGGACCATTTTGTAGCCCTGAAACAACCTGGATGTTCTGTCAGCCTCGTGTCATACTGTGCTGCAAATCTACGGTGGGAAGATTCCTGTGGGGCTTCCTGTATCATGCCTCCCTTTGCTGGTTTGGAAGCCCTTTGCCCTCAAGACATGGATTATAGTAGTGGTGGGGTTGAGGAACTTATTTTTTTTCCTTTCACTTCCCTGAGACGCATGCAACATCATCCTTCTGGCCTCATGCAGAAGAAGTAGCACATGGCCTGAAAAAAAAAAGACAAAGTGCGGACACAGTGTCTCGAAGGACTCGGGTTCATGTAGGATAAGTAACTCTTCTAACCTGGCTGGCTTTGGCCGTCGCACCAACGTTAATTCCACAGACCTCTCTGTACCACTTGAGTAATGATTTGAAGAAGGCCCCTTAGGGACTTCTCAGGGCCACTGCATGAAATACTTTTTTTTTTTTTTTTTTGGGTGGTGATGGTGGCATTTTCTTGGAGAATTCCTATCTATATGCTTACTGTACAGCCATACGTTCGGCTGACCGAACAGGTAGCTATTCAAAATCTCTTTTCACCTTTCCTGCCCCCAGCTGCACATTATTAAAACCTGGATATGGTATTATTCCTCATGATTATTTCTGTGATGTTCCTTGCTACAGTTTGAGTAGTGCATAAACACAAATACATGAATGAGCTAAATGTTATGAGGAAGAATGGTATAGAGGAAGGAGGAATTGAAGCCCAATTAGGTATCCTGCTCATTTTTGGAGTTGAGTTTAGACTGGCCACTGAAGGGTAAGGACATCACAAGTGTACTGCTGAGCGTCGTGTTTGTCAGTAGCAAAGGTTTGTCCTGTGTTCTCTGTACCAGTACCTTGGTGGTCGTAGACCGTTTCATCCCATCTTTTCGCTGGAATGCTTCTTCACAGCCTCTTCCCTCATCCGTTCTTCTCCTCCTCTTAATTCCTTCCTCGTCTCTCGGGTGCCAGCAAACACTGGCAGTAAATGGGAGAGTCTTCTGATTTTTGTTTTGGTGCGACATTAGCCCCCAAGTTGCCAGAAGCAATTGGGCAACGTTCCTGGCCTTGAATTTCCTCATTCTGTGCAAATATTACAAGTCTGCTCTGGTTGGCAAGTAGGAGCTTGTGGAACTGAGAGCACACATGGGACAAATGGGATCTTGACTGAAGGACAGAGCCGACTGCTAGTAAGTGTCTGCTGGGCTGGTGCGAGCAGAGATGACCAGAAGCTGATTAATGTGGATTTTCCTGGGGTTAGTCAGAGATCGTGGAAGGCCCTTGAACAACTGTGCGGAGGAAAATGTTACAAGAAAAAAAGGCACCAGAAGAAGCCATTTGCTTTTCTTCAATGACTGAATAATTCTACTTGTTGCAGCCTACCACAAAGATCACTGAGGCAGACCTCCAGTGTAGAAAACTTGATCCGTACAGTTAGCAGTTCACAAAGCAATAAGACACCTTTTTCATCTGCAGGTAACGGACAGCATTAGGTAACTCTAGCAGTGGTCATGGGATGTTAGGAGTCAAAACTTAACAAGATGGTGTGCATTTCAGGACAGAACCTCATGGCATAGTTATTAGGCAGCTGTATCTATAAGCAGCAAGTCTGTAGTAGACATATACAGTGAAAATCCGTCGGGGAAACCCCTCTGGGTGCGATGATTGGTAGCACCGGTGTTAGAGCTCCCTGACAAGTACATCAGCACAATTGCAAGGAATCAAGTTACTGCTGCCTAGTGTAAAGTGCAAGTGATAGTCAAACAAGCAAATACTAAAATCCATTAGAATAAAACACCATGACGATGTTTTGAGCTGGGTGGTTTTGCTTCCAAATGAAGCCGGGTAGGAGCACAGGCAGCGGGTCTCAGCTGACATGTGGTATCTTGCTGAGCTGCAGTAACCTGATTGTTTGCAATTACACGAACATGCTCTCATACCGAAGGAGTTGTGTGAAATATTTCATGTACTGCACAGTATCAAAGACATTGAGTTTAGTGGATAAAGTTACTGTCTCTTCCTCATCTTAACTTCATTTTTTTTCAAGCAGGACATTTCATTCTTGAATCAAGAGAATAAGCACTTAGAACCGTTATAAGACGTTCTTATGACACAGACTGCACATCATGACTTCAGTGTGATCCAGATGTTTTCAGTCTTTTCTTGCCTTCTTTTGCTAAAGTTGAATTTTGTCTGCCACTTCCTGAAGGTTCAGTGCCATAGTCCTCTTTCTATCCAAGGATGCTGAAGATAACTTTAGGTTACATCAAAATTCTTGTGACCTCCTGGTCCTGGTTGACTGAAGCCGTTGGCAGACTCCAGTGTCCCCGATGGCCTGTGATTGTCAATGCTGTTCAGAAACTTTCAGTGTAGCTCTACCTCTGGTACGTGTCCTGTGCCAGGGGTCGTAGTGGTTCAGTGTAAGTTTTCCCAGTATCTACCAGCAGGTGAATTTTTACTTAATGATAGTAGAAGAAATACTTTCTTCAGCTGCTGTGGCTGTGTTCAAATGGGATGTAGGAGCCAGAGTAGTCAGTCTCTGAGGTTGCTCAAGGTTAAGGGATTTGAACACGTAGTTCCTAGGCAGCTTGGAAAAATCCTATCCTAAATATGAGTATTAAAACAATATATAGAAGAAACAATATATTGAAGGGCTGGATGTTTTCAAAAGTTTACTTTTAAAGCATGCTCTGGAAAACTCATTCAAATTCTGAAGACTAAAATTGCCAACTGAGTGTGTGTGAGAAGCAGCAGCCTTTTTATCTGATGAATGTGACTTCTATGTTTCTGGTTTTCTTCCAGCTGGCAATCCTCTTGTTCAGCAAAGTGGACAGCCACTAATCCTTACCCAGAACCCGACCTCAGGTCTGGGCACAATGGTAACTCAGCCGGTATTACGACCTGTACAGATCATGCAGAATGCGAATCATGTCACGAACTCTCCAGTGACCAGCCAGCCCATCTTCATAACAACCCAGGTGAGTGCTCTTCCAGCCAGGATGGCTGAGGCAGAAAATCCACTCATCCGTGGAAGACTGTTCTCTGTTAAGTAATAATCAGATGCCTGCTTCAGTTTTTCTGGTTACACTTGAGCTGAGATCTATTGGGTGTTTGGTTTTTAATTTATGTAGATGTAGAAATAGCTTTGTTTGGAAGTAGCTTGTGTTCTTAGTCATTTTGCTGTTGAATCTCACTTGAGAAAATTGGCCACGTTCCACACCTCAGCAGGTCCTATGGAGTCAGCACAGGGCTGATGGGACTTCCCGCTGGCTCTCGCTTGTAGTCTTACTAGCAGAGCCTGACTAACTGCTGTAGGTGGGTCTGTCCACTCTGTGTGAATTTGACCTTGCTGAATACTGAACTACTTCATTTTATTTTCCTGGGAAATGTGCAGGTAATTTTTTTTTTTTTACATGTCCACTGGCTTCTTTGAGCATTTGCTAAGACCTGGGAGGAGATTTCTGTAGGTGCTTAGGGAAGGAGAGATTGAGAGTGGAGGCTGTACGTCAGAATGTTGTGGAGTGTAAGGAAGGTGGCCCTACTGTTGGGTAAGGTGCTGGCCAAGAACATTATGGCCTCATAGTTCAATCGATCTGCAGATGATAGTGCTGTGGGATGGTTTTTGTTTTTATTATTTGTTTATTTGACTTTTAAGGTAGAAAGCTCATGTGGAAAGTGCTTCAGATATGCTCAGTATGTTCATGGTAACAGTACTGTTTGACTGCAGGGATTTCCCGTGAGGAATGTGCGGCCTGTACAAAACACAATGAACCAAGTTGGAATTGTTCTGAATGTACAGCAAGGTCAAACAGTTAGACCCATCACCCTCGTCCCAGGTAAGGACTGAAACAAGCTAAAGCTACTGTTGTGTTCTCTTTTAGAGTACCACGGGTTAAAACAAAACTTGTGTTTGAAATCTGTATTTCACCTGCATATCTAGTAGCATTAGAGGGGGTTTTTCAGTTCTGCAGTAGGTGAGCTTTGTCCATATTTGCGGCTGTAATTCCACAGTCATGTCACAGCAGAGAGCAGGCCCTTTGATAGTAGTAGAAATGGGTGTAGGGGACTTCATCTGGAAGGAACGTCTGCCTCTCAGAGCTCCCTATAATCTAGCCTGTTCAAAAAGCCTCCTCAGTTACCTTAATTCCAAAGTCCCAGCCCATGACCACCCCTTTTCCTTCCTTTTGAAATCTCCCCATGCCATGCTAGTGCTGGGAAGCCGCCTGGAAACCAAGCCTCACCCTGAAGATGATTTTTCTAATGCTAACTTCTGCTACCAGATCCTGTCATGCACCATCGGAAAGACTAAGAACTCCTGTGGCACCGGACACCTGTGTTATAACAAAGCAACCATGCTAGTGATGTCACCTTTCACTCTCCCCAGAACAAATCTCCAAAGCCTCGTATCACAGACTAATTTGCAACTGTAGGATCACCCTTGTCCTGCCATAGGAAGCCTTCCATGAGTTTGCATTGGGCCTAGCGACTAGGACTGTGAGCCCTATGAAAGTTGGTGGGATTTATGCTCGTAAGCTACTTGGGCCTTTTGGAAAATTCTGCCTAAAAAAAGTTGTAAATACAGTCTTCACTCTGTCTGCATCTGTGTTCAGCTTTAGTCTGCTTGGGAAGTGAAATTAAGGTGCTGAACTCTTAAAACTTCCACTGAAATTGCTGGGAATTTCGGGAGCTCAGCAGTGTTGGAAAATAGGTTGCACTCAGTTATTACTGTGCAACGAATGGAATTTCATTACGTGATTTGCCTTGTTTGTTCATTTGTTTTTGAAGCCCCAGGTACCCAGTTTGTTAAACCGACAGTTGGCGTTCCTCAGGTGTTCTCTCAAATGGCCCAGGTGAGACCAGGTACAACCATGCCGGTCCGACCCGCCACCAACACTTTCACTACGGTCATTCCAGCCACGCTTACCATCAGGAGCACTGTACCACAGTCCCAGGCCCAACAGCAAAGTAAGTCCACTCCCAGCACCTCCACAACTCCTACTGCAACGCAGCCAACAACACTTGGACAGTTAACTGTGCAGCAGCCAGGGCAGTCCAGTCAAGCTACTAACCCCAAATTAGGTAAGACTTGCCACGGAAAAGCAAGGGAACTGGAGTGTATAACACTGTCTATAATTTGATCTTCAAACGTACAGCGTAGCAGCTAAAAGACAGAAGTTGAATCAGAACTCTTGGGTTCTATTTTTGCCTCTGTCACTGACTCACACTTCATCTCTCTCTTGCCAACCTGGAAAATGAGGATAATCCTGCCATCATGTCCAGTTTGGTTTGAGAACTAGTTAAACCTTGTTTTGTAGCATGTTCCAAGACCATCAATTAGAAGTCCCCAAAAGTGAAAAATGCTATTTGTTAATCACTTGTATTTTTTGAGAGGTGAAGTTAAATAGACAATGAACACAAGCAGAAACTAACCGTGTTGCTTTTTTTTTTAATGTTGGCTGAATTAATGAGTGAAATGATTGCTCAAGAAACAATTTAAAAAGGGAAAAAAAATTACTACTTCATACAGCAAGTAGTCAGGTTATTTTTAGCTTTAAGTGGCCATGATTGTATACAGCTGCATTTAGAAAAGAAATACAAAGAATTTTTGTGACTGTCAGTATCCTGTTTAGTTCATCGTGGGACTTGGAGTGTGATCTGGAAGGTTAGGGAAATTTACTTTCCCAGTCTTGCCAGCCTTCGCATTACTGGACAGGATAATTGATGGCTTAGTCACCTTTGGTGAAGACTCAAGGTAGAAGAGCAAGAGACAAAGCATACTAGATGGGGGCGGGATTCACACGCTGGATCGGATCTTGCAGATCCCTTATTAGTGTTCCTCGGTTATCCGTCCCTTGGCAGTGAGCATTGCCAGCTTTGTGACCGTGAAGAGACCGGGAGTGACTGGTGAGAACAGCAATGAGGTTGCCAAGCTAGTGAATACCCTGAACACCATTCCTTCGTTAGGGCAGAGCCCTGGCCCGCTGGTGGTTTCCAACAGCAGCCCTGTGCATGGATCCCAGAGATCGAGTGTTTCAGAGTCGTCGTCATCATCGTCATCCTTAAAAGGTACGGTCTGTACCAATTCTGCCGAGAATGCAGAGTTTTATTTTCTGGAGTAACAAAATGCTAACCTGTAACTACTGCGCTTTCATAATAGGGATAAACACTTGAAAAGCTTTGCTATTAATTTCTTTATCTGCACATTTTATATTTTGTTTGTGGATGTTTGCTTGCGTACATTATTTTTCATCCAAAATTATTGGTGTGCATGCTGCTGTCTTGAGTAGTATACGCACACCTGAAATACTGTACACAAGGAGGCAAAAGGATAAAATCTTTGCTTCTCTTCCTCGAAAAAAGCACCTCTCTAAGATGTTTGGGAGTCCAAGAGGTCATTTAAGGTACATTTCATGTCATCTGTAGTCTGAGTTTCTTGCTACAGCTGGAGGTGAATATGAGGCATTTTGCTTGGAAAACCAAAGCAAGCAAATTATTAAAGAAACACAAAAAAATTACTATAGAAAAGGGGAAGATGAGTTGAGCTGATCTTTTTTCCTTCCTTTTTTTTTTATTTATTAAGTCTAATTTTGAGACACTCCTTATTCTAGCTACTGGGGGGTATGTTTTGTCATACAGATTGTCAGAAGTTTGCATACTTTGCCTTTTTCATGCCTCTACCAGTCTAGTTAGTAGTGAAAAGTAGAGCTGTTGAAACTGAAGTATTTCAGGATGCCAAAAAGATTGCCTAGATTGAAGACTAAGTGTAAGGATTCTGTTCTTCCTGTTTTGTTTTGTGTTTTTCCTGTTACAGTCAGTTCCTCTCCTATTCCCACATTTGATTTGCAAGATGGTGGCAGGAAGGTCTGCCCAAGATGTGATGCTCAGTTTCGAGTCACTGAAGCTTTAAGAGGACATATGTGTGTAAGTAACCATTCTAAGATGAGCAATTAGTGGATAATTGCTCGTGATAGTGGAGTGCAAAGTTCTTCTAGAAGAAGAATATACATTCTTCTAGAATAATTCCCTAGACTAGGGACTCCTGTGAAAAGGAAGAACATGGCTAGGAGAAAGTGAGAGGCAAAGGAGAGGCCTTTGGAAGACCTTCCACAGCATCCCTCACTGGAAGTAGGCAGGATCTCAGTTTTATGTCCTGTTGGAGCCAGGAGATACATTTATTTTCTAATCTTTCATATCAGTAAAGAATCAAAACAGAAGATCTGATATTGACTCTGCGTTACTCTTTCCTCAAGAGTTTCCTAAAGTTCCTCTGTCTTTTCTTAGTACTGGTTAGTCTTTGTCTGTTTAATGGCATATATAGTTCTTCCTACATAGAGTTTAATGTGGGGGGGGTTGTGGTTTTGTTGTTTTTCTTTTAGTACTGCTGCCCTGAAATGGTTGAATTCCTCAAGAAAAGAAAATCTCTAGAATCTGAACCAAATATTCAATCTGTAAAGCCTCCATCTCCAGAAAAAACTACAGCTGTTGCTTCACCACCCTCTTCTACTCCTATCCCTGCACTGTCCCCACCTGCTAAAGCTCCAGAGCCAAGTGAAAACGTAGTCGACTCATCACACAGTAAGCTCATTATGTTAGTAGATGATTTCTACTACGGCAGAGATGGTGGCAAAGTGAGCCAGCTGCTGAACTTCCCCAAGGTTCCAACTTCCTTCAGGTGTCCACACTGCACCAAGAGGCTAAAGAACAACATACGGTAAGGGAATAATGCGATGAGCCACAAAAACAGTCTACAGTGTTCTGAATACCTGTAATCTGCAGAAGTAAAACCAAGTCAAGCATCAGCCTCTCGGAGGCCCTGCAGCTTTCCCATTTTGTAGCTTCAGACCAGAAACTGAAGCACAAGAGGAAGAGATTTACCCATTGTCACACAGTTCAGTCAGGGCAACAGTTGTGAGAAGGTTGCCTAGTTAGAGTAATTGTGTTTACATTCTTGAGGCAAGAAGTCTCATTTGCTTGTCACTAGTTGTAGTAGATAACAGGAAATAATTCTTCTTGAAGAACTGGTCTCCTCATCTTTATTCAATGCTTTTTCAACAGAGGGAGGAAATAACAAGCCACTGTGGTGGTCTAGTGTGAAAACTGGACTACTGATTTTTCTTTTAAGTTGAATGTCTTGTGATCATCAGTTGAATGCCAAGTTAGGGTCAGAAGTGCTCAAAAGCAAGTAGCACAGCCTCGGTACTACAAAATCTGTTCTCTACCTTCCTGTAGAGTTAGGGAGCGGGAGGTTGCCAGATAGAAGGAGACTTTGATTGCTTTTGGTGGGAAGAGCGAGAAGGAAACATCTTAATGCTGTTAAAAAAAACTTTTGGCGTAGCATTCATAATGCTTCCAGGGTTCCAGGTGCAAAATGTTTGGATTTCTGTTCACACGCTTTCTCTTCATTTCCATAAGATTTATGAATCACATGAAGCACCACGTTGAACTGGATCAGCAGAATGGAGAGGTAGATGTCCACACCATCTGTCAGCACTGTTACAGGCAGTTCTCCACTCCGTTTCAGCTACAGTGTCACTTAGAGAATGTCCACAGTCCCTATGAGTCAACAAGTACGTTGATTTTGCTGTTTGTTTAGGTTTAAGAGGGTTTCTGCCTTGTGTTAACAGCAAATCTGTTGAGAAAGGCGTGTCTGTTCTGCCTTGCCCTCAGTGTATTTGTTTTGTGGGCCACCAGAAAAATCCATCTAAGTTACATTTCTGCAAACTTATTGTCCAGAGTACTTTAAAGATAGAGTTCAATAATAATGTCGTGGTAGAATTTAATTTTTAGCAGTAGATTGACATCTGATTTAAAAGCACTTGGAGTTTCCTCGTTAGGACATCTTGTTTTACCCACCGTTTTGTTGAGGAGACTTTTTGCTGCCTTTTGGAGACCTCTCAGAATGTATTTTGTTGTCTACCCAATTCAAAGAGCTCAGAGTTAGTTTTTTGGGGTGCGTGTTTGTTTTATTTTAAGGGACAGTTGTTACTAAAGAAGCTTGTAATGGTTTTATGTCCCCCAGCTGTTACCTGCTTTTCCTTTCCTTTGCAGCGAAGTGCAAGATTTGCGAATGGGCATTCGAGAGTGAGCCAATGTTCCTGCAGCACATGAAGGACACTCACAAGCCTGGGGAGATGCCCTATGTTTGTCAGGTATTAAAAGTGGTTTAGGGGCTGGACTTCATAAACGCATACTAGAGAGTAAGAGGAAGTCTGGCACTTCTCAGCAAAGCATGTGGCTCCTAGTGGTTCAAAACAGACTTGGGCCGTGGACCAGTGCTGTGGGGCCCCTTGCATTTTTTTCCAGGTGTGGACTTGAAGAAGTCCAGTGGCTATTAGGGCAGCACAAGTAGCTGAATGTTTGCCACCGGTTCCCAGCACACTGAAGCTGGATCAGCTTGATAAGACGCTTGTTTAGTCCCAGTGGCATTCAGAGCCTAATTTTTTTTCCCTCACAGGGCCTGCAGGCAAATTGCTGTGCCATAAAAAGAAGTTGTCACTCTGAAGCAGATGAGATTATGTTGCTTGTGTGATACCTTTTCTTGACACTCTGTTGCCATGAGATTTGTGCTTGCGTCTATTCTGAACGTGTCATCTCCACCCAGAGGTCCTAACACTGTCCCTCCAAAAAGAAAAAACAGAGAAGAAATTTCTGAAATACATTATGTTAAAACAGATTATGTTCCAAATTCTGCATTTTACATAGACCCTGAAGGAACTGCTCTTTAATGTATTCCAACTGCTTTGCATTGACTGCTTCTCCCTTTTTCTTTTTTTCTTGGATCTAGAGCTTGAATTGTCACTACTTTCTCTCTATACCAGTAGTTCAAATCCGTTTCTCCAAACGACTCTGAATATACACTTGGTTTAGTATCTTACAGTTGGAATAAGCCAGCAGGTTCTTGAGGACCAGGTTCCTAAACTCCACTGATGAGTATCTTTGGGGATCTGGGCATTGCTGTTAAGATCTCCAGGTCGCAGTGGTGGATCTGAGGTAGCTTCCTGTGTTATTTCACTGTTTGCTGTTTCTGCCCGCTCCTGTAGGTCTGTCAGTATCGTTCATCACTCTATTCTGAAGTGGATAGCCATTTCCGAATGATCCACGAAGACACGCGGCACCTGCTCTGTCCTTACTGCCTCAAAGTCTTTAAGAATGGCAATGCTTTCCAACAGCACTTCATGAGGCATCAGGTACTATGTCAGGGCTGTAGGCCCTCTTTTTTTGTGTGTGTGTGTGTTTGTTTTTTTTTTATGGTGGTTCCCTTTCCACAGAGGTTCGGTGGATAGTAAGTATGTGACTAGTTGAGCATTTGCATGGAATAAAAATGTAAAAAAAGAAAACTTGGTTGAAAGAGGGAGCTTAGTAGATGCTGTATTCACTCCATAACAAATGCAATTTGCATGCTGTCATTCTGGGCTTTTCATAGGGATTGTGTTGAAGAGAAGAGGCATTGCCTCTTGGGGAGTAGCACAGATTGTCGTTACTTAGCAGAAAAAAACGCATGTTTTGCTGAACTGTGTTTGCTTCATGTGGTGATTAACCAATAGTAGGCTCCAGTGTTTGTTTGGGGTTTAATTTTTTTTATCTCCAGGTAATAAATAAGTAAATAATACTGCATGCACACAAATTAATAACATTTTCGTAGCTCAGTGTTCTGTTTCCATATATGTTGGCTGCTTTGACAACATATTTTATGTGGGTGTAGCTGAAGTGTACTTTCAGAATATAGAAATGTAGCGCTCTTACACAGTGCCTGAATTTGATTTGCCCCTGAAGTCCTTCTGTGACTCCTGGAAGAGGTAGAGGCAAGGCAATTTTGAAGGACTGTTGCCCCACACGCCGCTTTTCTAGCGTGCCTTACTTTGGCTTAAACAAGCTGGGTAAGACTTGTTCCGTGGCACTTCCAGGCCTGGTGTCTCTGCAGAGCCTGATGATTTTAATTAAGTGCGACAAACAAAAAACTTAAAACCAAAAACAAAGCACCCAAGGTATAGGCCCTAGCAGGGAAAGGAATGTTGTGATGGGAACACTTCAGATGCTAATTAAAAATGGGGCTAGCTTTGGTTTCAAAGAGAGAAAGGGGGTTTTTTTCCCCCTCTCTCTTTTTTTAACAAAAAACCCTGCTGTGTTGTGACCTCTGTTTCTCTAAAATGAAATATTTAATTTGCATTTGCTTTAGAAGAAGAGTGTTTATCACTGCAACAAGTGTAGACTCCAGTTCCTATTTGCCAAGGATAAAATTGAACACAAGCTGCAGCACCACAAAACTTTCCGAAAGCCCAAACAATTAGAAGGATTGAAACCGGGAACCAAGGTAAGAACTCCAAGTTAACAGCAGGCCTCTGTCCTCTGTTTCCTCAGGAAACACCCATAGCATCTGCATTGCTGTGTATTTATGAAGTGCTGCAAAACTGATGTTTGCTCCATCTGCATCACTTGAATCACACTCACTGGGACAGAAAAACACCTTGTATTCTGTCCGTGTTGTCTGTGTTAGTTAATCAGATACTTCATAGAAACAGTAAGCGAGCGAGAGGAGGTGGAAGTGGCACGCCAGAGGTTAAACTCTCCTAACTAAGGTATCTACCAGTGCAGGTATCTGAACTAGCGGTCTGGACGGCCTCCGGAGTCACTAGGGACAAACAGGCGCTTCTGGGGCTCAAGCCGTGCGTCCTCTCTTAGGCTACTGCTGCCCTGGGTGGGACGAATGGTGTCCTAGGAGCACCTCTTCATTCTCTGCTAAGGGTCTGAAAGCCTGCTCCAAACAGAGGAGTCTGAATTCGGATAGATCGCTGCTGCCCTTGTGTTTTAGGAGGTATGGGTGTATCTGTTTTCTGCAGGTTACAATCAGGGCATCTAGAGGACAGCCACGGACAGTGCCAATATCTTCAAATGACATGCCGCAGGGCACTGGACAGGAAACCACTCCGCTGTCATCTTCTACCGATCCCCAGCCCATCTTCCTGTACCCGCCTGTCCAGAGGAACGTCCAGAAGAGAGCGGTCAAAAAAATGTCAGAACGTTTTGCTAAATTTCAAATTAAAAAAAGATTTTTTTAAAGGAAATGTAGCTAGCTTTTTAATGCCACAGTGATGGGTAATTCGATCCTCGGCACTGGACAGCTCTGTCTTACCAGTTGCCAAGGAAACTTTATGCCAGGAGAATCTAGCTTCCCAGCAAACCAGGATTAAGTCATGTTATGAAAGCCCTTAAGGTGAAACTGCGAAATACAGAATTAGCTAGGCGCTTTTATAGAAGCAATGGAATTGCATCAGCATAAGGGCTTTCTGCCCATCCTGTGTCCTGCTGCCTTGTCTTCAGTATTTTTGTTTGGGTTTTGTATTATTTTTTTAAATTTATTATTCACTCTTAAATTGTATACTCCTGATTACAGCAAGTGGGAGATGTTTAGCCTGGCACGGAGGCACCCTAGGAAGCTGGGGTGCGAGGTGAGACTAACTTGACTGCAGGCTTCGGAAGGTTTACATGTCACTAAATTCTTCTCCGTCCTGATGATTGTTACAACTCCACAGATACCTGTTCAGACACTAACGAAAATATCCCTCTTGTCTTCAGGAGTGTCTTGGGGAGGCAGACTTGTCTGGAGTGCAGCTTCGAAATCCCCGACTTCCCAAACCACTTCCCCACCTATGTGCACTGTTCGCTATGTCGCTACAGCACTTGCTGCTCCAGAGCTTACGCCAACCACATGATCAAGTATGTGTGATTCTTTGCACGCTGTCGTAGAAATTCCTCCTGCTGAATGCAGTGGCACCTCTGTGTCTGTCTGCCCTGTAAGAAAGGGGTATCGGGAAATTCCACTTCACTCCAGTGGTTTGCAAGACGCTGGACGTGCATTCTGTGTCAGCACAGACATGACTGGTGGCTTTCAAATGGGACGAGAACACCGAGCGCCAGAGCTGAGGTTCAGTCCAAACGATCAGTGTTGTGGTTAATGGCACGTGTGCTGCATGCTGCTGCAGAAAACTGACATTTTTCAGTGCTCCTGGGATTTCTTGCAAAATTCTCAGATTTAATAATTTTAAAAAGGAAAAAAAAAACCAAACCCAAAACCAATTATGCCAATTATGCCACAAGCCTGTGGTCTGTACAGGGCAGTGGATAGACCGCAGAACAGAACAGAACAGGGTTACTGAAAAATCTGGGCATTTTTAAATGTTACTGTACAGGTCTTTTATTCAGACACAGAGTTTTCATTTCCTTTAATACAAGACTGGCAGACAAAATATTATTAAAACCAGGACTGGGTCTGTCTTTGGAAATGTGCTGTATTTTGCATGGTTTTATAGCTCTTTAAATAGCTGGAATAATTCTGACGTTTATTAAACTCTTTTGTCTTACAGCAACCATGTTCCTCGGAAGAGTCCAAAATACTTGGCTTTGTTTAAAAACTATACTGCCTGGTAATGGAAGACTTGTCATCTTATTTTAATCACCTGGGAATCTAATGTGCATTCACTTTCTGATCTTCCAGTTCTGTTCTTTCATGATCTGCTTCTGAAGAAGCTCTGTTTATTTTTTGCCACACAGGAGAATACGTTGCATTAAGGGCAATATGTTGAGTCTCCCATTGCCTTCCTGTGGGAGCTAATGTTTCAGGGCGGGGACACTGCCTATATGTGCTGGAGGGTGACATTTTTTTTCTGATTGTTAGTGAGGGGTTGTACATATTTTCATATCTGATACTGATACTAAGCTCACTTCTCTTTCTTTTTCTCCTCCCCCCACTCCCCACCCCTCCAGTGGTGTAAAGCTGTCCTGTTCCTCTTGTCTCTTTGTAACATCTGAGGGTGATGCAATGGCCAAACATCTGGTCTTCAATCCATCACATGAGTTTAGTAACATTATTTTCCGAGGTAAGAGTTTGAAAAGGAACAGAAAAGTTGCAAAAAAATTAATGCAGGACATAATATGTCAGTTCATAGACTCCAGGTCAAATACTTCTTTGTTTAGCATTGGGCTGAGCACTTACTGAGTTCGAATAACAAATAAAACGTAGCGTTAGGGACCTTCTGCAACTGCCTGAACGAGTCGTCATTGTTATGGAGATTGGAGAGTTAAGCTGTAAGTGAGGCTGCTCTGCCTGGAGCTCAGCTGTGTCGCTGGTAACGCTGTTCTCATGAGATCTTCCCAGGGAGAGACAATGCCGAGGGCTTCAGTGAGTTCCTCTGTTCCTCTGAGACATCATTGTACCTCCGTGACACCAGGAGGCCTTACGCAGCTGCTGGTGCTGGGATGTGAATAGAGCCTGAAAGTGGCGTTCCAGCCATTTGCCACGAATTACCGCAACTTGCGGAACTTACGGGCGTTGCCCGCAGGGATCTGGCCAAAGCTGAGCTTTCCTAACCAAACTCCTCGTGTTGTTTCACATGGACGTGGGTTTTTGCCCTTTGTCTCTGGGGATGGCTGACGGGTGCGGCTCTGCCCCGTTGAGCAGTCTTCACTTGTTAGTTTGGCTGGGGCGGTACTTGGGTGCGGGAGGAGGTTGGGGTTTGGAGGGATGGATGAGTGTTTGCTGTTCCTGCAGCGCATGGGGATGCTTTGGAGTAGCAGACAACAGAGGGACAGTGCTCCTTCTCTCTGTAATAGGACTTGTTTGTTTGCTGAGCTACAAATGTTTTGTTGTTTTGTTTTTCTTAACAGGGCCTACTTGGATATCGCATTCCAGGTAAACTGTTTGTAAACTCTTACCTGCCATCGCCTGTTTCAGTCTGGGGGGCTGGGTTGGGGGGGGGGTGTTTGTTTTTTGCTCAACAGCGTTATTTTCTGTTTTTTAAGAAGGTCCCTGTGTTCTCTACCTTCAAGGCACATTCAGCCCCAGGACAAAAGCATGAAGAATACATGCCCTACGTATTGCCCAAGTAAAGCTGCTACTGTGAAAACAAAGTCTATGTTATCTGTGAAAGATGACCTGGAGCCTGAGCTGGCACCGGCAGCCTACAACAGGCCTCTGGTCTGCCAGGAAGAAGAGTGCTTAAATATTGATGCTCAAGAAGACGAGCAGCCAACAAAGGAGCCTGAGCCTGCAAGCAAAAAGGAGCAGCTGTCGGTAAAAAAGCTGCGAGTTGTACTGTTTGCCTTGTGCTGCAACACTGAACAGGCTGCCGAGCACTTCCGAAATCCTCAGAGGCGGATCAAGCGCTGGCTACGAAGGTTTCAAGCTTTCCAAGAAGAGAACTTGGCATCCCTGTCAGAGGGCAAGTACCTCAGCTTAGAGGCTGAAGAGAAACTAGCGGAATGGGTCCTCACGCAGAGAGAGCAGCAGCTGCCTGTGAACGAGGAGACTCTCTTCCAGAAAGCCACCAAGATTGGCCGATCCCTCGAAGGTGGCTTCAAGATCTCCTACGAGTGGGCGGTGCGGTTCATGCTACGGCACAACCTCAGCACGCACACTCGAAGGGCAGTGGCTCACCCGCTCCCCAAAGACGTAGAGGACAACGCCAGTTGTTTCATTGAGTTTGTGCAGCGGCAAATCCACACTCAAGACCTGCCTCTCTCCATGATCGCGGCCATCGACGAAATCTCCCTCTTCCTCGACGTGGAGGTGCTGAGCAGTGATGACCGGAAGGAGAACGCTTTGCAGACGGTGGGAACTGGGGAGCCCTGGTGTGACGTTGTCCTCACGATCCTTGCCGACGGGAGCGTTCTCCCAACGCTGGTCTTCTACAGGGGTCATGTACAGCAGCCCGCCAACGTGCCAGAATCGATCATGTTGGAAGCAAAGGAGAACGGATACAGCGATGACGAAGTCATGGAGCTGTGGTCGTCCAGAGTGTGGCAGAAGCACACGGAGTGTCAAAACAGCAAGGGCATGCTCGTGCTGGATTGCCACCGAACGCACCTATCGGAAGAAGTACTTTCCTTGCTGAGCGCTTCCAGCACCCTGCCAGCTGTTGTGCCTGCTGGCTGCAGCTCCAAAATCCAACCTCTAGATGTTTGTATAAAAAGGACTGTGAAAAATTTCTTGCATAAAAAGTGGAAAGAGCAAGCCAAGGAAATGGCGGACTCCACGTGCGACTCGGACATTCTTCTCCAGCTGGTTTTATGCTGGCTGGCAGAGGTCCTGGAAGTCATTAGTGACTCTCCTGAACTTGTGCAGCAGTCCTTCCTGGTGGCCAGCGTGCTGCCCGGTCCGGACGGCACGGCCAACTCTCCCACACGCAACGCCGACATGCAGGAGGAGCTGATTGCCTCGCTGGAGGAGCAGCTGAAGCTGAACGATGAGCAGCAGGAGGCGGCGGCTGAGGTCCAGGATCGGACCCAGGCCGAGGAGTCTGCAGACCCGGAAATCCTCCATCAGCTCTTCGAAGGGGAAAGTGAGACTGAGTCGTTTTATGGCTTTGAGGATGCTGATTTGGATCTGATGGAAATCTGAGCACTGATCTGCGAATCGTGATCCAGAAAGGGTTATTTTTTAAATAAATGTTGGATGAGACCATTACACTTCCCTGTGGATTTGTGGGTTTAGGAAATTCGTAGGCGATCACTCAGATAAATAGCCATTTATGCTGTTCATTTATAAGTTTTGTGCTTTTTTAAAAGAAAAATCACTGTGTTGGTATTTTCTGAAAATATATTGTGGGTGAATATTTTTGCGTTTTCTTTACCTCACTGTATCATAGTTTTCTGTTTTTATTGTGCAGAAATGTTTTGAATTATACATTGTCAATGTGACCATTTCTAAAGAAAGGAAAAAAATATGTAGCTAATGAACCGGTATATAAATCTTTTTGGTTGTCTTAACACAGATTTTTTTTTTTTTTTTCTCTTTAACACTTGACCCAGAGATTTAGGTTTCTGTGGAAAATTTAGATATGAGTTACTGCTTTAATGTGTGAACCTTCTGTAATTGGCCATTAAGATTTGGGTTTGGTTTGCTTTTCATTTTGGTTTTTTGTTCTGTTTTTCTAAAGAAGAGTAATTATTTTGCTTGTGAATTTGGACGCGGGGTAGAAACACAAGCGAACGCATTTTGCCTGTTCAATGCCAGCAACGCTTCTCGGGAGCCGCGACACTTTGAACTGAGGCTGAACCGAGATCCGCAGTCAGGGCGTTAGGGGCGCGGCTGGCCCAAACCTCTTGCTTTCCCCTTGACTTTCTGACATGGTGCGGTGGTTCCTCTCCTCCAAAGAGTTACTGACAGAGGGTACATGGTGGAAAGAGGAAAGTCAAGTCTGTCTTGATCTTCCTGTGCAGTAGGCGGGAGTAAAACTGTACGGACCATTAAACGTTGACCTTTTAACTACCAGTAGTTGATTAAACCTGCTTTAACCAGTGGCATCAGACACTACGTTCCTTAGAATTAGAAATCTGATTTAATGAAACAAACTGTGACGTGCACAAAAAGAAGACGTTTGTTTTTATTTTTCACTGCCAGCTTAAATTTTTCTACAATTTGCATGTTTGAGGGTTTTTTAATTGTATGTATTATGGTATAAACGGAAAGCATTTTGACATACAGAATTCAGAAGCACCTGCACCTTTCTGTTTCCATAGAGGTTTTGTGAACCTTCCCTATTACCTAAGGAAAGCAGGAGGCAGCATGTGCAGACCTGTAAATGGTTCATCTTTAAAATGTACATAAGTGGAACATTTAATAAAACCAGGGAAATGGATTTATAAACATGCGTTTTTATTACGAAGAACTATTTAACTCCTGTGATACCGTAACGCTTAATATAAAGCGCATCATGAATTCCTCCGCACCGTGCAGGAGCGAGCCTGACGCAAGCTGCGTCTCGGAGCCGTGCTTGGGTCGCGGGCTGGGCTCCCTCTCTGTACCCGGAGTCGTTTAGCATGTCCTGAAGAAACCCAGAGATGGGATGGTAATTAAATGTGTTTACATGTCATTAACACTTGAGGCAGCCTTCTGTCCGATTTGCATTTCTGCAACCCCTCCCTGCCTTTAACTATAAGGTGGGTTCGGTGGAACAACCTGCTCCCCCCGGTGAGATTTTTTTTTTTTTAATAAAAGTCTGAAAAATCATTAATAAAATACTCTCCTGAATAAATATTTTTACTGTTGTTTATCTCGGATAGTAGCAAATGGCACTCCTAGGATTATTTACGAATTTGTTTCCTAGAAGGCTAAGAAATGCCCGGTTGTCGCTGTCCTCCTGTAGCCAGCCAGGGTTGTGACGGCGGTGCCGTGCCTCTGGCTGCGTGCGGGGAGCCGTCGGGTGAATGGCTGTCAGCAGGCAGAGCAATAGGAATTTAAAGAGGGAGTTCGTAATTGTTCTGATCTTGGTGATGGCGTTGCTTTAGTTTTCCCTAATTGCTCCCTTCCCTTTTTCCCCTCTGTGCTTTCAGCGCAGCTGGGGCCAGAGGAGTCGGTGCAGCAGTCGCGCGCTCGCGGCGTGACGAGAGCGGCGTGGGACCCGAATGGCTGCTTTACCCTCCCGCTTTCACCTTCTCCTCGTCCAGCCCGGCACGGGCTCCAGCCCCGCATCACGCTCCGACGGACTCGGCAAGCACCGTGGCACGCCACCGAAGCGGGAGGGCCCGTCTGATTTTTCTGTTCAGCAGCATACTGTTCACAAATACTTTTTAAACAGAAAACCTCTTAAAGACCTGTGTTCTTTCTGTCCACAGGTGGCCTTTAAAGGTTGACTGAGGCTGTTGGCCTGTCCAGATCGGAATTCTTGGCTGTCTGGATTACAGGTGATTGCAGGAGCTCGGTACGTGCCGCACATTAAGTCCAGGTGGCTGCAACACCCCCCAGGATTACAGCCTGCTCCCCCTTACCCCCGTCACAGGTCAGATTTTTTCCTTTTGTTGGGGCAAATCTTAAACTGACTTGCGTATTTAACTTAACATTTAGCAAATGGGTACCAGCCACGACCAGAGCTAATCCTCGTGTCCCACAGAGAAACGTTCCAGCTGCCGCTCTCGGGCCGTCTGGTGTGGCAACACAAACCTGCAGCCGACGGAGACGTGGAGGAGGCGAGCCTTGCCATGGTCACCTCCGGCCGGGAGGGACCACGGGCGCTCGTTAGCAAGCACCTTGACCCACTTCATCCCCACACGCTCCATCCCCATCTGCCAAGCCGGACGCAGGAGGAGGACAGCATATTTGCATGTTTAATGGGGCACGATACCTACCAGAAAAGCCCAGTCAAGAGAACAAAAGCAATTTTTTTTTTTTTGCCACCCTTCTCCAGCAAAATCAAGGACTTCCATCTGTCCACAGCTTCCACCGCTTGAAACCAGGCGGCTTCCTGAGGTGAGCGCTGCTGGAGCATCCCGCAAACCCGATCCCAGCCGTAGCGCACACACACACAGAGGCTCGTCTTAACAGGTTTATTTTGTTTCCAAAACAAGTCAGAGCAGAGCTTCAAAAGCAGTAACGGATTTACAGCACATGTAACGGGTGACAACGTGGGACACAGCAACCTGCAGCAGCTCTTCGGAGATCATTCAAAGCCACTGCAAGAAGATATTTTGATAAGGTCAGGATAATACACAACCTGCATGCAGTCAACGTCTGCGCTAACAACATCGCCATTTTCCCTTGTATTGGGTGCCGCCCGGCAGCGACATCTGCGCTGAGGAGACACAGAGGCAGCAAAGCGGACAGTACATCAACACAAAGCTTTCCCGTTGCAGAAGGAGCTCGCACCAACGCCTTCGGGCCTCGGTTGTAAAGGGGAGAGCAGCCAGGCAGAGAGCGGAGCCCAGAGCTGCCTCCCGGAGCCCAGAGGATTTGGCTGCAGCGGGGGATCAAGGAGGCTCCTACTGAAGCACGTGGCAGGGGCGTTATCCTGCAACAGCCGCACATCACCAAGCCTCTACTAAACCACCTTATTTTGTGCCTTTGGGCTTTGCCGGACTGCCGGCTCGCAGAGCACGAGCTTCGAGCGTGTGTAATCCAGGGGCATTACCTGACAAGGTGTGCTATGTCCCAGTTGGCTTCCAGGGTCAGGGGTCCTTCCACCTCCACACCTTTCTCCGTCGCAATAGCTATTTCGTACTGAAGGAGGAGAGAAAACATTGATGGTTCTCGATAAAGCCCAACTTCTCTACTTAAATTCAAGACTGGCCCTGTGAAAGCTCTCATCGGTAAGAGCCGGTAATAACAGCTGTCCTTTAAACAACTCTGCACTGGGTAATGTTTATATGTTTTCCTTAGTGGGCAAGTTGAGACAGCAGTGGTAACGAGAAACAATTCCAAAGCTAAACGATTGCAGCCTCTGGATGCTACAACTGCTGTGATGCAAGAATTACCGTCAAGAAAAGGCCAGAGGTGAGCATCACCCAGGCTCAGACGGCTCTTCTGAGGCTGCGGGACACATGGGAGACTGGCTCTGGAGGACAGCATCTCTTAACGTACCCCACCTCTGCCAACTCAAGAGTTACCGCAGGGTTTCCCAAGATCAGAGACAGAAGAGGGCCTGGGGTGAAGACCGGAACATCAGCCTGAGGCAGGCAGCAGGCACGCCAGCTCTGCAGCCAAGGCATGCCAAAGCCGGGCACTTACCCTGTTGAATGATCGAGCATCTCTGTAATACAAAATCTTCATGCAACGGTCAATCAAGTCCCGGGCCTCCTCCTTCGTCAGGCTGGGTTTCTTCTCCAAGACTTCTCTCATCAATGGCTGGTGGGTGAAAAAAGAGAAATACAAAATCCAATAGCTCAACAGCTCAGTCACGCAGCGCTGCGGTCACTGCAGCAGCTGAGCAAGAGCGTACTCTACCTGAGCTAGGTACGCTCCATAACCTGTAGCAAGCGTAGGAGCTTCATAGGCCACGCCGAGCATGTCCACGTAACCTAGGAAGCTGAAGGGACAGATCTGTGAGCGTGGCGGCTGCGCAGGCAGGGCTGCATCAGGGAGGGACTCAGCTCTTGAGCAGCTGTACCCAGCCAGAGACCTCTCCGTATCCCGTGCCATCAGAAGCGGCCGTAGGGAAGGAAACCCTCACATGCTCCACATAGCTCATCCTCGACTCACCTCTCGCCGTTGTAGTAGCCTCCAATGACAACGGTGTTCCAGAGTGGATTTATCTTGGACCTCCGGTTGTACATGACTCTCGTCAGCCAGGAATGGATAGCTTTTGGGCTGTAACTGTGACCATCTCCCAACAGCTCCTCGTCGATTCTAATTTAGACAGAAATTTCACCGAACTGAGAAAAGCTGGAAATCACCCAGATGAGAGCGCAACAGCCACCTCTAGGTGCACCACTGGCAGGACGGAGTACCCTCCTACAAACTCCTCGCTGGCTGTGTTCAAACAAGACCTTACAGGAGGTGAATCAGCCACAAAGGAAAACCGGCACTGGTTCTCCACAGTGCTCAGCAGAGAATTTGGAAGAGACAGTTGTGCCAATGGGATTGTCAAAGGCCAAGGGCGATTTCAGCCCAGTGAACGCACTTGATTACGTTTCAGTCCTTCGAAGACTGGGACAAGAGAGCAGCACAGCACGAGCCACAGCGCAGTCAGGGCTTGCCCAGCCCAACCAGGGCCGCAGCGGCGGCCACCCAGGGCAGCAGAACTTACACCATCTGGTCGATGATCTGCTTGAGGTACTGGAAGTCGGCGTAGTCGCCGGACGCCCCCAGCATGGTGGTGTCGTTCACCTTCAGGAGCCTGGAGATGCTGCGGAAGCGGGCGAGGGAGCCGTAGGAGCCCATCATGTCCGCCGCGATGATCACCCCCCCGTCGAACTTCGCTCCCAGCACCGAGGTGCCCGTCACCATCGGGCTCCTGAGGACCCAGACGTCAGCGCTGCCCCGGATTCCCCAGGTCCTTCGCCCTCCAACAGGCCCCAGCCCTCCCCAGCCCCCCTTCTTCCATCCCAGCCCCCTCCCGACACCCAGCCCCCTCTGCCCCCCCGCACAGCTCCCCCCAGTTTCTCCAGTCCCCCCAGTCTCCCCATCCCAGACCTCAGGACCCCTCCCTTGCATCCCCAGCCCCTCTGCTCCCTTCCATCTTCCCCGCTCCCCGTCCCCCCCGAAACCCATTTCACGCCCTCCCGCCCCAGCGCCCGCATCGCCAGGGCCGGCCCCCACATCCCCTCCCTCCCCGGTCCCCTCGGCCGCTCCCGCACTCACAGCGTCCGAGTGAAGGGCAGGAGGCCGGCGGTGGGGCCGTGCCAGCCGGGAATGTACGTCTGCCCCGGGGCCGGGCCCCCGGCCCAGAACGGCGGCGGCGCCCGCGCTTCCCCGGCCTCCATCTTAGTCACGGTGCGGGCCGCGCTGCGCAGGCGCGGTGGAAGAGAGGCCGCTCCCGGCCGCCGTAGGCCGAGGCGGGGCGGCGCGGCGACATCTTGGGTGTGGCCTCAGCCAGCCGGGAGGGGGCGGGACCCGGTGCTATCTTGTGTGTGGCGGAACTCTCCTGCGTGGGGTGTGGGTCGTGGGTCGCAGGCTTGAGGGTCTCTCCCTCTTGTCCCTGAAGGATTGAGGGCCGCAGAGGCCCCTCGGGGTGACGGGAGGGCCTGGGACCGTCCCCGCCGCACGGTGTCCGGGAGAACGAAGGGGCCGCTGCCCTGGATGCAGCTCCCTCCTCAAGATGGCGGCGCTCGACTGGCGGGCACCAGCCGCATCACGTGGCCGCCCTCCTTGGGCGGGCCGTCAGCCGGAGGGGCGTGGCCAGGAGGGGGCGTGGTAGATTGTCCCCGCCCTGGGGCGGGGCTGGGCGCGGCGCGGTCCAACGGGCGGCTCCGGGGGCGGGGCCTGGGCGAAGGTAACAGGTTGCGGTGGGCAGCGGCGGGGAGCGGAGCCGGCGGCGCGCGGTGAGTGTGGGGCGGGGGCGCCTCCGCCCGGGGGTCCTGCCCCACGGCAGCGCCCGCAGGGGCTGGGCCCTGGGTGCTGCTGTCCCGGCAGGGGGTCCTGCCCTATGGCCGAGCCTATAGGGGTTGGGCTATAGGGGCTGCTATTTCTGGGGTGTGTGTTGCCCTGTGTTAGAACCTATAGGGGCTGGGCCATAGGGGCCCCTGTCCCGGGATGGTGTCCTGCCCTATGGCAGAGCCTATAGGGGCTTGGTCTGTAGGTGTTGTCCTTCCTGAGGTGTGTCCTGCCCTATGGCAGAGCCTATAGGGGCTGGGCCTGTAGGTGCTGTCGTCCTTGGTATGTGTCTTGCCCCACGGCAAAGCCTATAGGGGCTGGGACTGTCGGTATTGTCCTTCCTGGAGTGCGCCCTGCCCTGTGGCAGAGCTTATTGGAGTTGGGGCCATATGGGCTGTCCTTCCTGGCGCATGCCCTGCCCTATGGCGGAGCCTATAGGGACTGGGCCTGTAGGGGCTTTCCTTTGTGGGGGGAACCTTGCCTTATAGAAGATCCTGTAGGGGCTGGCTCTATGGGGGCCCTTGTCCTTGGTGTTTGCTCAACCTATAGCAGTCCCCATAGGGGCTCTTCTTCCCAGTGTGTGACCTACCCTATAGCAGATCCTATAGGGGCCCCTCAGGCTGCTCCCCCAGTGAGGGACCTTGGGTTGTCCCTATTCTACCGGCTCTCTTCGGTCGGGGGTCTGCTGTCCCCTACAGCCCCTATGGGAACTCCCTTACCAGCCCCCTGTGGGGACCGCGCCTTCCATATGGGATCTGCGTCCCCCTGCAGCAGTTCTATCTGCAGGTGCTGATGTCCTTCGAGGAGCGGTCCCGTACAGGGCCCCTATAGCATCCCTCTATAGGGCCCTCTATAGGGGCGGCGGCGGCCGTCGCCGCTTCTCCCCATTAGCACGGAGTTCACGGACCCCACCTCGTCTCACACGCAGCCGTGGGCGGCGGGGGGGCGAGTTAGATCCCAGAGGGGGGCGAAAGCCTTTTGGACCCAGCGGCTTCGCGGGAAACCTCACCCGGGAGCGGATGCGATGCGGCTGCCGCGGACCGGGCCCTGCCACGCCGTGCCGCCGTGACCCCCGCCACCCGACCGCGCGGGGCTGCCCTGCTTCGCCGCGCTCCCGGGGCGGTATTTTTAGCAGCCAGTTTAAATAAGAAAGAAAAATCTAGGGCTTGAGTATCCTCCCTGCTGACATCTGGCTTATTAGCTGCCTCGAGACTTGTTCGCATCTCGAGGTCCCCGACGTGTGGGTGACGTGTGGGTCGCGGTGGGTCGCTGGCCGCTGCCCGCTGTCGTAAGCTTTGGTCCGGGAGGGCGTCTGCGGCTCTCGCTCGGGGCTGGCTTTCCTCTCCCACCACCCCGACCAGTCGAGTTGGTTTGCAGCGGGGCTGGGTTTCCACCTCCGTCCCGCAGATCAGGTGCCACTTGCGCCGGAGCCCCTCACCCGTGGTGGCACTCGCGGCGTCTCCCCTCACCGGCATCTTTTTTTGGGGGGTGGGAGCCGCAGCATCGCCTCCGAGGGCGCTGCGCCAGCGGTGGAGGTTCTGCCACACCTATAGGGCCCTCTATAGGGGGTGAGCGCGATGTCCGTGTTTGCACGCCGTGTCCGGCGTTTGCGCTGCCCGACCTGCCCCAGGGATCGCAACAACACGGCGGCAGGCAGAGACGGGGGTCCCCGCTTCGGGGTGAAACCAGAGTGGCTGAAGCCTGCGCCACCGGAGACCCGCTGGTGTGTGCGGATCCCCGCTGTGCCCCCGGGGCTCTTCCTCGCTCCCTGCCGGTGTCCCCGGGAAATATTTATCCCCACGAGCGCGTGGATCAAAATAATTCTGGTTTCAAAGGCACGACTGGCCGGGAAACCAGGAAACCGATCTGATCAGTGCCGCGGTAAACACCTTACGGCGTGGCTTGTGCCGCACCGGTGGTCTTGGCGCGCCGCGGCGAAGCGCTGCCCTCAGCATGAGGATGGAGAGCGCGGTTTGGTTATGGGTCTGACCCTCCGGCGTTGGGGCGCGGGGTCCCGCAGGAAGGACGGGGCTTTCAGTTTCCGAAACGGGGCCCTGGGAGAGGCAGGGAACGGGATTTTCCAGTAGCTGGGTTGATGATTAACCTGAGGGCTCTGCCTGCGGCTGGGTTGGGATGCGAAGGAATTCGGGCCTTATCAGCTTCCCTGGGAGCCCTAGGGGACCCTTAACCCCGTGGACACCGCTCTCCCAGCCCCTCGGCATGACGCCGGCGTCCTGGTGTTGTGACGAGCCCGTCCCTGTTGCGTGACGCGGCCGCAGGTGCCCTGGTTTCGGGTTCCTGCGACACAGCCGGCAGCGCGCAGTTCACATGCTCGGCCCAGGGTTTGCCGGGGTTTCGTGCTCCGGCGTTTGCGGGAGAGCAGGAATAGCCGGTCTCCACCAGTGCCGGCGCAGGCGGCCCGGTGACGGGCAGGGCACGGGCACGGCGTGTGCTGCCTGCACCTGAAATCAGCCCCGGACTTTGGCCCCGAGCACAACGCCGTACAAACGTGGCTGAGCCAGCAGCGCCGCAAGGGGAGCAGAGCTCTGGGGAAACCCTCGGTGGAAACCGCCTAAACCGCGCCGGGAGACAGCAGAGGTGACGCGGGAGGAACGCCGGGTTTGCGCATCTCTGCTGGCCCCTTCCCCGCAACGTCGGTCCGACGCAAAGTGCTTTGGGGTAATGCGGCAGCTTTTGCTCCCCATGCTCGGGGTGGGCAGCAGCCGCACAACTCGGTTCGGACCGAGGTGGCTCGGAGGTGGGCTCCGGCTTCACCACAAAACGGTGCCGGCTCCTCGCCGCGGTCCTGGCGTGCGGCCGCCCACGGTCGGATTACCTGGCTGACCTCGATGGAGGAGGGTCAGCCTGACCCGGCGGCCATCGCCTTTCCCACCCGGGCGTTTTCGGCCCCAGATGGGAGCGGGGAGCCGGGGCGAGCTGTGACAGCACAGAGCCCCGCTCGGCGTAGGAGCCTTTTCCAGCACCGCCTGCGAATTGCAAAACAACTTTCTGGGTTAACGTCGTCGGCACAAAGGGCTTATTGTGCCGCCGATCCAGGCGAGCAGAGCTGGCCGCCCGCCATCCCCAGCGCTGCCGGCCGGCAGCGTGATGCTGGAGGTGCGTGACGGCCGGCAAGAGACCCCTCCTGCCGGTTTGCTGCCTGCCGCCTCGGCCGGGCACGGGACCCCCACTGCGCGGTGCCGCCACCGCTGCCAGCCCGACCCAGGGCAGGGTTAAGGTGTGTGGGAGCCCGGCGCACGCCCTGGGGACAATAACCGGCCCGTTTCTCGCCCCGGTTCTCCATCCCGCCTGCTTCCAGGCTCCTTCCCTGCGGTTTCCCGTGAAATCCCCTCCCGGGGCGGTTTCCAGCCCAGGGCTCGGTGTTGCCCTCCCACGCAGGAATGCGATCCAGCTCCAGCCCTTTATCTGCGAGCTGGAGCCCTTCCAGAAGGAGGGCGGCGTTCCTGGGAGATTACCGGCCGGGCCTGGCTCACCGACGTCCGCCCGGCCCGTGCCGCCGGAGCCCCCAGAGCCGGCAGCGAAGCCGCACGTCTCGCGCCAGTGCTTCCGTGGAAGGAGCAAACCCTCCTCTCGCCAGCCCTGTGCCGGCTGCGTTTGAGCCCGGCGACATCCCCAACCGCATCCGCCCCCCGCGGTTGCCCACCACCTGCCTCCCACTCGTGCCAGCGCGGGGGCGGGCGGTGCGGCAGAGCCGTGTCCTTCGCCAGCGGCGGTGATGCCGGCACTTTGCTCGGCGAGCCCTTGCCCCACTGGTGATGCCACGAGGCCGCGCCGCCCCTCGCCACCCGTCTAAAGGTCTCCCGAGGCGGTCGCTGCGCCCGGGGCTCGCGGTTCCTCTCCCTCCCGGGCTGTGCCTCGTCACCGGCCGCGCTTCGGACGCCGGCAGCCCTGGAAAATTCCGAGTTTTGCTGCCGAAGCTGGTTGCCCAGCCTCGGTTCGCCGCTGCAGGTTGGTGGCCATCCTCCTGCCGCGCCCGGGGGGTCGCGGCTGATGGGGTTTGCTTTAGGGGCTCTCGCTGCGGCGCTGGGCTCGGGGCGGATTTGTAGAGGCCGGTGTCTGCGGCTGATCTCGTTAGCTGCGCGCTCTGCCGGGATAACGAGCTCCCGGGACCGCGGCCCTTCTCCCGTCCCCTGTGCCGGCTCCCGGGCCCCTTCGCCTGCGAAACAGGCGGCCGGTCCCCGGCCCGCTGCTGCCTGCAGCCCCCGGGCGCGGCGCCGGCTGCGGGGTCTGGGGAGGGGTGCAGGAGGCCCCCGGCGCTCGTCCCGACTCCGGCAAAACGGAGGAGCCGCGGGAGCCGTCCCGGCCCGGTTTGGCCGGGGGACGGGAGCAGATGGCGGCGGTGGGAGCCGGCAGGGCCGGGGGAAGCAAACGGCTCGTCCATCCTGGCGCTGCCCGGCGGGGTCTGCGCGGCGGCTGCTCCGGGCCCGGGTCCCACGGCAGCGGGGCTCCGGCTCCGGCTTCTCCCCCGGGGCGGGCGCGGGAGGCGGTGCGGGCTCGGGGTCGGCGCGGGGCCGCGGGAGAGCCCGGTTGTGCCGGGCGTCCCGCCGCTCCGTCCGCGGGGGGGGCGGCTCTGGGGCCGACGTCCAGCCCCGAGCTGAGAGCTCGTCCGTCCGGGGAGGGGGGGGAGTGTTGCTTTTTCCTTTCTCTCCACACGCAGGATGCGTTCAGGCATCCCCCCCGCCTGGCTCGGGGTCCCCTTGCATCCCGGGGGATGCGACACCCCCCCGGGGCGCGGGTGCCCGCGGAGCGCTCGGCACGTCGCGTCGCTCCGGCGTCCGGTTTATTTACAGCAGGGAAAGGAGCCGCTCCTGGCGCTCCGGGGGGCGGGGGCGGCGAAAGCACGACGCCGTGGGGCCGGGGGGCTGATTTTGGGCCTTTCCATCGCTAACGCCCACCCCCCCCCAGGTGCCCCCCGCGTCCTCCGCTCCGGCCGGCGGCATCGCCCCGGGGGCCGCCGGGGCCGCGGGGGGGGGGTGCATCCCGCCGTTCCCAGCGTGTCACTGCTCGTACCTGTCCCCTCCCCGTGGGACCCGCGCGGCTGCCCCGGCCGTGGGACGGCGGGCGCTGGGGGTGATGCTGAGGGACGCCGGAGCGCCGGCCGCAGCGAGGCTGCGGCGTTCCGCAGGCGCCTGGCAGGCGGAGCCCGGCTGCGGAGCCCGGCCGGGATCTCTGCCTCCCCTCCGCGTCCCCGGGGCCCTGCCGCCACGGGCGAGGGGCAGGCGACGCGGTGAGGGTCCGGCCGCCGCTGCCGCGCGCGGGCTGGGGGGGTTCGCTCTCCCCGCCCTCCCCAGCGTCCCCCCGGGAGCAGCCGGCGGTGCCGGTGCTGGCACAGCAAGCCTTGTCCTCGTCCTGTCCCGGGGACGCTGCAGCGCTGGCACCGGGTGTCCTCTGGCACCCGTCCCCGCGGAAGAGCGCTGCCGGACCCTCGCCGAGCCCCGTCTGCGATCCGTGGATGACTCTGCCCCTCTCTCCCCCCGCCAGGACCGCGGTGCTGAGCCCCGGGGATGGCGTGGCCGGCGAGCGCGGCGATGGCGGAGAAGCAGAGCCCCGTGGACTATGGAGTCCAGATCCGCTTCATTAACGACCTGCAGGAGCCCCGGAGACCCCCCAAGGCGCGGGGCAAGCCCGGCTCCTACGGCGTGGCGGTGCGGGTGCAGGGCATCGCCGGGCAGCCCTTCGTCGTCCTCAACAGCGGCGAGAAGGGCGGCGACTCCTTCGGGGTGCAGATCAAGAGCGACGGCTCCTACCCCAACCCCCCCGCCGGCCCCCGGCCACCCGGCTCCGTCAGCTCCGACTCGGACCTGCCGGAAAACCCCTACGCCGGGCGGCAGCCCCGGCTCGGCTCGGCCTATAGCACCTCTGACGAGGAGGCCAGCAGCGTCTCGGCCACCTCCCGGCACGAGCCCAAACCTCCGCCGGGCAAGCGGCTGCTGGCGGAGGAGCTGCGGAGGACGCAGTCCCACGGGGACCTGCTCGGCGCCGCCACGGACGAGCCCTTTGCCGCCGCTGCTCCGAGAGCCAGCGGCAGCCGGCGGCTCCGGGCTCTGGCCAGCAGCAAAAGCAGTAGCATGTTGAACATCGCACCGGAGCGGAGCGAAGCCTCCGGCTTGAGGGCCGTGGCCAAGGGCCCCTCCTCAGACACGGAGGCCGCGGCAGACGCCGGCGGCAGCGACGTGGACACCAAACCCCTTTCCTCGGTGGATTCGCTCATCAGCAAGTTCGACGGGAGGGTGCAGCAGCGAGGCCGGGCGGCCAGGAGAGGCCGGATCCCCTCGGAGGAGAGGAAACGCTCGCAGAGCCTGGACGGCCGCGTCCCCCACCGCGACGTGCCGGATGCCAGGGAGCTGAGCGGTGCCCAGCGCTGGGCCGGCGGCGCTCACCCCCCGCCCTCGGTGCCCGCCGGCAGCCTGAGCCGGCCGAGCGGAGCTGGAGGGATGGAGGACGGGGGGACGAGCAGCCAGCGGGCAAACCGGGGCGTGGAGGAGCCCGCGGCTGCGCGGCTGCAGAGTAAAGCCCAGGCAGAGCTGCAGGTACGGGGGGGCCGGATCCTGCTGGGTTCGCAAGCTCCTTAACCGAGGGCAGCACCGGCACCACGGTGAGCGCCAGCGTCCTCCGGAGCATCCTTGCCGGAGCCACACTTTTTTTATCCCTTGCGCCAGCTCAAATCCACCCCAGATCTGCTGCGGGACCAGCGGGAGGTCGCCCAGCCCGGCAGCAGCGAGCACCCCAAGGAGCTCATCTACGGCATCCTGAAGGAGGGGTGAGCCCCCCAGAGCCCCCGCCGCGCCCTGCCCCCTTCCCAAAGCCCCAGCGGCCACGGCTGGGGTGCTGCGGGGTGGCTGGGCACTGGGGATTTGGGGGAGCAAGTGGCAAAGCCCCCAGGGAGTTCCCGCACCCCGGGCTCGACCGTCCCTTCGCCCCCATCCCCAAACGCTTCCCCCCGCTCTGACGCCGCAGGAGCAGCGAGAGCGAAACCTCCCTGAAGAGGAAAACTGCCCGGCTGCTTGAGAAGATGCAGGAGCTGGCGGTGAGTCGGGGCTGTCCCGGGGCTGCTCCCTGCCTCGGGGGGAGGCCGGTCCCCCAGCCCCCCCCGGGGGCTCCTGCCTTCCCGGCACCGAGTCCCGGCATGCCAGGGACGGGGCCCCGGTGGCGTGCGGCTGACCGGCGGTGGCTGGGGCCCGAGCCGTGGCCCCGGGGAGCTGGCGGTGCCCTGAACCCACCGAGCGAGGCCGGGGGGTGTCTCCAGGTGCCCGCCAAGGACGCGGCATGTTCCCAGCCCCAGCACAGAGAGCTGGCCAGGAAGGTGGAGGAGCTGCAGCAGAAGCTCGACGAAGAGACCAAGGTGAAGCCAGGCAGAAGGTCAGGGGGTCCGGGGGGGACGTGGCATCGCAGTTTATATCCGGGGGAGCAGGGGGAGCGCAGTGGGTCCCTGCTCGGAGCCCCTTCACTAGGGCTTGGGTGCCCAGGCGGGGTGACTCGGGGGTGCAGACGTCCTTCCCGTCCCCGCCGGAGCCGGGGGGCGATGCTGGGGAGGGGGACAGGGAGCTTCGCCGCGGGCTCTGCCCCCAGGAGGGGACCTGACGGGTGTCCCCTCTCCTGCAGCTCCGCCAGAAGCTGGAGCCGCCCCGGGAGCCAGGGAAGAGCAGCTCCGCTCGGGCCCTGGAAGCCCGGCTGCGGGAGGCCGAAGGGGAGCGCCAGCGTCTGCGGGGAGCCCTGGGCGAGAAAACCCAGGAGCTGCAGAGAAGTTTGCAAGAGTAAGAGCCGCTCCCGGCGGCCGCGGCCGCGCTGCTGCACGCGCCGGGGCGGGGGACGCGGACGGAGGCGGCGGGGGTCTTTGGAGACGCGGAGAGGGCTGGGGGAGCACGGGGCGGGTGGCTGCCGGGGCGGGCGGCTGCCGCGCCGGGACAAGCCACCCGCCGGCGTAGACGGTCGCGGGCGGGCGCCGCAGCCCCGGCCCTTCAGGGTGCAGATGCGGCCGGGGTCTGGCGCGGAGAGCGGGACCCTGCCAGCCCGTGAAGGGCCCCGCGCCGCTCTCCAGGCTGAGCGAGGTGAAAGCGGCCAGGGAGCAGGCGGAGACGCGGCTGGGCGACCGCGAGGAGCAGCTGCTGGCCGCGCACCGCGAGCTCGACCGCCTGCGCGAGGGCTGCGGCGCGTCCCCGGACGGCGAAGCCTTGTACAAGGTACGGCGAGGGTTGTACCGGGGCGTGAACGTCCCCCCCGTGCCGCTTCGCTGCCGCCATGCCCGGCTGTCCCCCCGTCCCAGGAGCTGCTGGCGACCAGGGAGGAGCTGGAGGAGGCCCTGAGCTCCAGACGGCGGCAGGAGGAGCAGCTGCGGCTGCGGGAGCGGGAGCTGACGGCGCTGAAGGGAGCCCTGAAGGAGGAGGTGGCCAGCCACGACAAGGAGCTCGACCACGTCCGGCAGCAGTACCAGAGCGACGTGGACCAGCTGCGGCGCAGCGTGGAGGACATCTCGCAGGTCCGCGGCCGGGGGGAGCCGGGGGACGGGGACTTGCTGGCCGCGGCCGGGGGGAGTCTCGGCTTGGAGACGGTGTCCCCGGATTCCCCCTTTAAATGGTCCCGGGCTGGAAATGGGGTTTGCATCCCGCCCCAAACTCGCCCCATCGGAGCGTCCGTCTGCCCCGGGGCAGAGATGCTGGGGGGTGAGCAGAGGGGGCTCGTGGAGCAGGGGGGTCGGGTCGGGGGCCGTTAACCAGGGCAGCACCTCCGCCTCTTGGGGCAACCCGCGAGGGTGCCGCTCTGCGGGCGGGCGCTCAAGGCTTCCACCCAGGATCAGGCCAACCTGGAGTCGGAGCGGCAGAAGATCAGCGCCGTGGTGAGGAACCTGCAGCGGGAGCTGGAGGAGAGCACGGAGGAGACGGAGCACTGGCGGGACATGTTCCAGAAGAACAAGGATGAGCTCCGCAACACCAAGCAGGAGTAAGTGCCGGGGCTGCGGCCGAGCTGGAGGCGCGAGCAGCTTTCGGGAGGTCCAGCTGCTTATGACCACCCAGCATCTTTACTCCAAACCCCGTTAAAATGGGTCGGGAGCTGGGCTGGGGCCGGTTCTCTTCCTCCTCCCCTGGGCATGCGGGGAGGAAGGCGATGGCCGAGCTGGGTGCCGCTCTCCGGGCACACTGGGACGGGAGTGTGGGACACGAGGATGCAGGGATGGGGCTGGGTGGCCTCATCCTGCCGCGCCGCAGGCTGCTGCAGGTGAAGCTGGAGCGGGAGGAGTTTGAGGAGGAGCTGCGGGAGCTGCGGGAGCGCTTTGCGGCCGCCCGGGAGGAGGCGGACCAGGCGCGGAGCAGCGCGGTGGACCCCGGCGAGCTGGAGGCGCTCGGGAAGGTGGGTGACGAGGGAGGAGGCACACACGGCGCCGGGGACCACGTCCAGCGCCCAGGGTCCCCGACCGCCGTCCCCTCCGTCCCAGGAGCTGCGGCAGGCACGGGAGGTGCAGCGGGAGCTGGCGGTGGAGAAGCAGAGCCAGGAGGAGCTGCTGCGGCAGCGGGAGCGGGAGCTGGCGGCGCTGAGGGGCACCATGCGGGAGGAGGCGTCCAGCCGCGACGGGGAGCTGGAGCGGTACCGCAGAGACCTGCAGCGGCTCCGGGAGGAGCGGGATGAGGCCGCCAAGGTGAGCGCTGGAGAAAGGGGTTTGCCCCCACCCAGCCGCGAGCCGAGGAGCGATGCCCACCATGGGCTGCCCTCGCACCTTCCCGCGAGCCCCAGATTTCGCAGCCGTGGGGTGATGCGGCAAACCCGCGGCCCCAGATCCACCCGCCGCAGGCTCCTCCCAATGGGCGCAAGCCCAAATTGCCCCCCAGGACCCCCCGGCCCAGCGGCTGGTCCCGGGTCCACCCCGTGCCGCGGCTGCGTTGCAGGCGAAGGCGTCCCTGGAGAGCGCGCGGGAGGCCTCGGAGCAGGCGAGGAAGACGGTGGAGTCCAGCCTGCGGGAGCTGCAGGAGCAGAACGATGACCTGAGGAGGAAGGTCCTCGGGATGGAGATGCAGCTGAAGGAGTACGAGCGCTTGGGCGAGAACTGGGAGGGCTCCCAGGCGCGGCTCAAGGAGAAGGTCACCAAACTGGAGGTACCGGGGTTGCGGCCGTTCCTGAGCTGCCCTGAGCTGTTCCCCTGCCACGGGAAGGCGTTTGAAGAGCTCCCTCTTCGCAGGCAGAGCGCAGGCAGCTGGAGGAGTCGCTGGGCGAAGCCACGGAGCGGGAGCAGGAGCTGCTGATGGCCAAGCGGTCGCTGGAGACCCGCCTGGAGGAGGCGCAGCGGAGCCTGGCCCGGCTGGCGCAGGAGCATCAGGAGCTGAGCGCGTCCTACCAGGACGAGCAGCGGCAGAAGGAGCAGCTCAAGCGCGCCAAGAGCGAGCTGGAGGAGCAGAAGCGCCTGCTCGATCGCACCACGGAGAAGCTGAACAAAGAGGTTGGTTACTCGCACCCCCAGGACCCCACGGGGCATCGTGTGCCGCAACGCCCGGTCTCTGTGCATGGGATGGGCGTCTCCAAGACGCCCTCGCTGGGGTAGGGGAAGGATCCAGGGTTTTGGGCAGGGATCTGGTTTCCCTGCGGAGCCGGCTGGGACTGATCCTCCCCCAATGTCCCAGGAGACTCCATAAAGCCACGCTGTCCCCAGGGATCAGCATCCCCCGGTGTCCCAGAGCCACGGTGTCCCCTGCCCTTCCGCAGGCGGCTCCTGCAAGAGCTCGGTGCCTGCTCAGAGCCGGGGCTCGTGGGGGCGGCTCTGGCAGGGCCTGCACCCCTCGCCACGATGCTCCTGAGCCCGCGGGGCAGAAACGTCCTCCCCAGCCCCGTGCCCACGGGTATCGTCTCCCGCCTCGAGTCCCGTCAGCTCAGGACGGGGTGCACAGGCTGGTCCCCAGCTCCCGGGCTGTCCCCACTCTGCCGCAGCTGGAGCAGATGACGGAGGAGTCGCAGAGCTCGCTGGCCGTGCTGCGGTTGCAGCTGGAGGAGTTCAAGGAGAAGTCGCGGAAGGAGATCACGGACTCCCAAAAACAAGCCAAGGATCGGGGCGCCGAGGTGGAGAAGATGCAGTTCAGCGTGGGGCGGCTGCAGGACGAGGTACGGCGCGGGCTGGCGGGTCGCGGGTCCCCACGCCGTCCTGTCCGTCCCTCCATGGGGAGCCTGGGGACACGTCTCGCGTCTCGCCGCAGGTCGCCCGGCTGAAGCAAGCGCTGCAGGACAGCCAGGCGGAGCGGGAGAGCGCGCAGCTGGATAAGGAGGTGCTGCTCCAGCGCCTGCACAACCTCGAGCAGGAGATGGAGACCAAGAAGCGCTCCCAGGACGATCGCTCGCGGCACGTCAAGGCGCTGGAGGTGGGGAGCGCTGCGCGGCGCCCCGAAACCGCTCGCCCCGTTCCTGCAGTGCTGTGTGCTAACAGCGAGGGGCAGAGCTCGCCCAGCCAGCCTCCGTCCCGCAGCCGCTGCGGAAGAGGAGTTACGCAGCCTGGCAGCGCTGGGGGGAGTGTGCTATTGTTAATATTAATATTTATTAATTGCCAGTGCAGCCGGATTGTTTCGGCTCTGTCCGGCATTGCCCCGCGGCTCGGCTCGCCGCAGGCTGTGGCTTTGCGGGTTACTCTCTCCCCCGACGCGGTGGTGGGTGTGTGGGAGTCTGTGCAGCATCACGCTGCCGTGCCTCGTCTCCCAGCGTCTCCCTTCTCCTGCCCCCCGGGCTGCGTCGGAGCCCCCCGGGCTGGTTGGGTTTTGCCGAGGGGGAAGCGCTGTCGGAGCAAACCCCCCCTTCCACCAGCATCCCAGCTCGCTGGCCCCGGCTGTCCCGAGCCCCTCCTGCCGCCCGGCCCCTGCCCGCGGGGACCCCGAGGCTCCTGCCGACCCTTCTGGTCCCATCTCCTCGCAGGAGAAGTCCAAGCGCCTGGAGGTGGAGCTGGACGAGGAGAGGACCACGGTGGAGCTGCTGACGGAGAGGGTCAACCGGAGCAGAGACCAGGTAGGGCGGGCGGTGCCGCCCCAAACGCGGCTGGTGCCGTGGCAGAACCCGCCCAGCTCCGGCAAAATGGCGCTGGGTAACTCGGGTCCGTGGGCACAGCCGGTCACCGGAGCTAAAACCCCATTAATGAGTCGCTAGCGAGCAGCCCAGCGCCCTCCGTCCCTCTAAATACAACTGAGGTGACGGCGTCTGGAAAGCTGGTTCGGGCGCGAACGGAAGTTGCAGGAGCTTGGTGCAAAACAGCAACAAAAAAAGACGAAATCCTCTGAAATTACAGGGCGAGGTTCGTGTTTGTGCAGGAAGTTGGGGCTTAAATGACGCCCGTCTCCGGGCCCTCCCCTCCCTCTTAACCCACCTGCTTATTACCTTCAAAGCCGGAGCCGGCGCTTGAGCTCAGCGAGCGGGCGGGAGCTGCCTGCCGAGCCTCCCGGGATCCGGCGGCGCGGGGTTTCACCGGCACCCCGGGATCGGCAGCGCCTCCGCTTAGCGCCCGTGTCCCTTCTGCCCCGCTGGGATCCAGCCTGGGGCTGGGAAGGGGGATTCCCACCCCTCGGGCTACGGCGAGCGGGTGAAACGGGCGGTTTTCCCATTTTTCCATCTGGGAAACGGGCAAATCCCAGGGGAGACTTTTCCCCGTGAATCCTGGACGTGGCTGGAGCGCAGGAGCCGCGGGGCAGGGATGCGCATGAGGCCCCAGCGGCGTTCGGCTCGGAAGTCGGGCTACTGGCTTTTGGGGCCGCTTGCGTAAAATTCAAGCAATTTTTTTACATAGGCTCCAAATTCCTTCGCTTTAAACGAACGCACAAAGCGGCGAATTTCGCCTTGGTCAACCCGAAAGAGGCCCCCCGGGCGCTGCTGGTTTTGCTCCATCGGTGGAGCAAACCCATTCCTGCCCCCGGCACGGCCGCGCCACCGTGTCCCGCGGCGCCGGGCAGAGCTGGGAGCGCAGCCGGGTCCCCAAGTCCCAGTCCAACCAGTTTAAACCCTCCAGTAGAAAATTGCAGCCCTCGTCTCCAGGCTGCTCGCCAGAACGGCAGTAACTCATTTAGGAAGGAACCGAAATCCTCTTGTCGGGGGTTTTTGGTGTCACCGGTACCAGCGGCGTGCTGTGGGAACAGCAACCGTGCGGCTGTTGGGTGCGCTGAGTCCACCCGTGCTCTGCGGCACCGGCGTGATGGGAAGAAATTGCGGTGGCCCCGATCTCTCGCCGAGCGAACGTGGTGGCGGCGAAGGACGCGGCAAAACCAAGCCGAGCCCTGTCCTTGTCCCCAGATCGACCAGCTGCGGGCAGAGCTGCTGCAGGAACGCTCCAGCCGGCAGGACCTGGAGTGTGACAAGCTCTCGCTGGAGAGGCAGGTAAGGCTGCGCCGCGGCGGTGCCGGATCCCGCCACGCCGTGGGGACAGCCGGAGGGCAGCTGGACCCCTCGTCCTGCCAGGGGTGCGGGGAAGGCGTCCCGGAGTTGCCCCGCTCCTCTCCAAAGCATCGCCGGGAGAGGCACCGTGTTCCCAAGGAGCTTTTCCTGCTGTAAAGCCGTTCCCCGTCCTCCTCCTCCCTGCGCTGGATACGGCCCGGCCCACCCTCCCCATGCCCCGGCCCTGGCCGGAGCATCCTCGGAGCCGTCTGGCATCTCCATGGGGTGGCATTCCCGCAGGATCCCCCCTTTCCTCGCGGCTCCCCGCCAGCCTGCCCAGGCTTGCGCTCCGAACCCTTCGTTAGCGAGCCCTGAGCTGGCTCTTAACGAGATGCACGGATGGGCGCTACGCTCCCCGAGCTCCGCTTGTTCCCGGTGCGGAATCGCCGCCGCCAAGAAAAACGCGGGGCTCCCACCGCTGGCGCTGCAGGGCCCGGCCCGGCCGCCATCGTTACCACGGGCTGACGAGGCTGGAGCGATGCCGCCGTGCGGGATGGGGAGAGGAGCTGATTTTGGGGATTTTTTATTGGGTTTTTTTTTTTTGGCCGACGAGGGCGTTTAAGAGCAGAAATGGGGGAGCTGAGGGGGGACGAGCATCGCGGAGCTGGCGGAGGTGCTCCGGCAGCCGGTGGCCCCCGGTACATCACCCTCCCGTCTCGCCTCGCGCCCCGGCCGGTGCCAGTGCGGCTAATTGCCGTTATATAACCCGGCTCGTTACGTCTCCTCCTTGGGAAAGAGTTTCTGGGCCCTGACTCACCGCCGGGGTTTACATAAGCCAGGCTCCCAGCCTTTCCCACCGGGCTGGGCGCCCCGCGGGGAGCGACGGCGACGGCTCGGCGCTTTTCTCCGCCTGCAGAACAAGGAGCTGAAGAGCCGCCTGGCCAGCTCGGAGGGGCTGCAGAGACCCGGCGGCAACGTCTCGCAGCTGGAGGCGCGGCTGGAGGAGCTGCAGGACAAGCTGCAGGCGGAGGAGAGGTACCGGCCACGGAGACCCCCGCCTCGGGGGGTGCCTTCACCCTCGCCGGGCGCCGTCCCCACCCCTTGCTTCGCCGCAGGGAGAAGAGCGTCCTGCTGTCCTCCACGCGCAAGCTGGAGAGGAAGGTGAAGGAGCTGACCATCCAGATCGACGACGAGCGGCAGCACGTCAGCGACCAGAAGGACCAGGTGGGCGTCGGACGGGAGCCCTCGGAGAAGCCGAGCGGCACCGGCACCCGCCGACGGGCCCCTGGGGTGCTTCCCCGCGCCGGCCCCCCGAATCCCACGGGAATGGCCCCGTCTCCCCGCAGCTGAGCCTGCGGGTGAAGGCCCTGAAGCGTCAAGTGGACGAGGCGGAGGAGGAGATCGAGCGGCTGGAGGGCGCCCGCAAGAAGGCGCAGCGGGAGCTGGAGGAGCAGCACGAGCTCAACGAGCAGCTGCAGAACCGCGTCAAGGCGCTGGAGAAGGAGGCGCGGTAGGTGACGCGGGGCGGGCGCGCGTCCCGGTCCCCGGCCCCGGGCGAGGACCAACCCCTCTCCTCCGTCCCCAGGCGCAAAGCCGCCCGCTCGGCCGCCGACTCTTCCCTGCGCGACGACCCGCTCAGCTCGGACGAGGAGTTCGACGGCGCCTACGGACCCTCCTCCATCGCCTCGCTGCTCAACGAGGCCAACCTCCAGACCAGCTCCTGCTGAGGCCCGCGCCGCGCCGGCCGCCGCGCCCCGAGAGCCGGGGATGCTGCTGCCGGACGGGAAAACCCCGCTGCCGCCGAGGACGCGAAGGAAGGTGCCGCTCCAAAAGCGGTGGGCTGGGGGAACCCCCCGGACGCCGTCTCGCCACTTCGTCTTCAGACGGGTCTCAGGGTGCGTTTGCACTGTGGCTTTTTGCGGAGGGGAGCTGCTCGCCGTGGCCGGTGTCGCCCTTGGTGACCGGGTCCCACCGGGCCACCGTGGCCCTGGGCTCCAGACCCGGCCCCGGGGGCTCAGGCTGCCGTGGGGGCAGCTGGGGAGTGGGGCTGGGGGCACCTGCGGCTCCGGCCCCCCCCGGTTTATTTTTATACACAACCCCCTTTCGTCCCCCCGCTGCCCTTTTCCCTCTCCAAGTGCTGTTTTAAATAAAATCGAGCATTTTAGCGCCCGCGGCTCGTCATCCATCCGGGGCCGGAGGGACGGCGCAGGCTGCGGCACGTCGGGCTGTGTGGCACCAGGCTCCTGCCCAGCTCGGGGAACACAGCTCCTTCCCCGCTCCGCTGGATCTGGCCTGGAGATAAATGCTCGTTATCACTAATTAACGAGGATGGGAGTCTTGCCAACTGCTAATTAGCGCCATTGCGTTGATTGGCAGGTGGTTACCGCAGTTCCCCTCCGTGGCCTCCAGCGGGGCCGAGCTGGCTCCATCCCTGCCCCAGCGCGGGGCTGGGACGGTGCCCGGGGACCCGGCCAGCCCCCTCCCTGCCGCCTCTCTTTCCCCTCCCGCATCCCGGTGACGTTTAACCGGGACGTAGCCAGCGGGGATGGACGCAGTGATGGCACCGGGGACACCCTGTCCCCTCTCTGGTCAGTACCGGCCGTGTCCCTGCGTCACCGCCGCCCAGGGCTGTGCCAGGCTCAGCGTGCCCGGCACCTGGCCCCGCACCCACGGCGTCCCCGCTGCGGCTAAACCAGGCCGGCACAACCGGTTCTGCCCTCAGCTCCTCCCGGCCACGCGTGTCGGAGCCGAGGTCAACCACCGTCCCCACCCTGTGCCTCGGTTTCCCCAGCGGCTGCTCGGCCCGGCGAGGCGGCAGGGCCCCGCTGCGCCTCGGTTTCCCCCACCGGCACCGCAGCGGTCGGTGGGGGTCGGGGGCCGCAGGGTTGCCCAAGGGGAGGAGGCGCTGGCCACCGGGGCTGAGCGTGACCTAATCCTCAGCTTTGCCACCGGCCGCCAGCCCCGAGGGAGCAACATCCCCCAGCCTGCAGAAAGTCCTGCTGCCCCAAACCCCCCGGGAAGGGCTCTCCCCACCCTGGGGCCGGAGTGCGTCCCCGGCTCGACCCCGGTGACCACACCGGGCTGGAGCGTGTCCCTGGCCGGCAGGGCTGGGGCCGGCCGTGAACCTGAGGCCGGCTGAGCTCATCACGCTGGTATGTGGCAATTAGTGCCGGGCGGAGAGGAGGCAGCCGGCACGCCCAGGCTGCCCGGCGTGGCACGGGGACACCTGCCCCGGCCAGCGCCCCGGTGCCCCAACCCCCCGGCACGGGCGAGGGGGCCGCAGCACCCACCGGGCTTGGCCCCAGTGTGCGGCCGCTGACCCCGCGGCTCTGGGTGGGGGCACCCCCGGCACCTGCCGCCGGGCTGGGCTGGCACCCCGGGGCCAAACACGCCCCAGGCGTGGGGCTCCGGCCCCAGCACGCGTTGGGGTACCACGGCACGGGTTGGCACGGCTCGGCACGGCATCCCGGTGCTGGGCGCTGCCGGGCAGGCCCTGGCTTGGCTTGGCTTGGCTTGGCTTGGCTTGGCTTGGCAGGCCTCGGCCTGGCGTGGCGGGGGTTTGGCAGAGCTCGGGCGGGGCTGGGCAGGGCTTGCTGGGGCTGGCGCTGGCACGGCGCTGGCACGGCGCTGGCACGGCCCTGGCGCGGCCGTGGGCGGGGCCACAGCGGGGGCGCGGTCACGGCGGCGGGGCGCGGTCACGGCGAAGGGCGTGGTCGCAGCGAAGGGCGTGCCCGCGGGGGCGTGGTCGCGCGGGGGCGTGCCTGGCGGGGTGGGCGGGGCCGTATAGAAGCGGCGGCGCGGCGCGGCCCCGCAGTCGCGGCGGGGCCATGAACGGGCTGAAGGGCTGGTGCGCGGTGCTGGACGTGCGGCCCCACGGCGAGAGCCCGGTGAGCCGCGGGGGCCGCGCCTGTCCCTCTCCCGGCGCTTCTGGGGGGCGGCTGCTGCCCGCGGGGGTGTCCCGGTGCGGCGGGGGGGGGCGGGCCGGGACGCGCCGTCGGTGGAGCGGGACTGCGCCCGCCCGGCGTCGCCGCCCCGGCCTGTCCCGCCGTGGCTGGGCTCGCCCGGCAGCCGTGGGGAGGTTTCGGGGGTCTGCGGGCGCCCTGCGGCCTCTCTCGGGCTCAGGGGTCCCCCGGGGTCCGCGGCCGTCCCGTCCCCCTCGCTGGGCCGGTCCGCGGGGGCTCCGATAAACCCCGCTGGGGCGGGCGAGGACGGCGGAGCCCACCGAGGGATGCCCCGGTGGTGGCCTTGGGGTCCCAGCGGCCCCCATCGTGCTCACGGGGGGCTCCTGGGAATCCCGGCCGGCACGCGGTCGTCAAGCTGACCCCGAATAACGTGATTTTTGGGTAACGCGCCCCTCGAGCGGCTCCCGCGGGCCGCGGCAGCTGGAGCAGCCGGTAGCGAGTCTGTTTTGGCGCTTTCCTCCCTCGCTTCCAGCAGGGCCTCGCGTCTTTCCCTTCCTTATCGTTGGGTTTTCCCCATCGCCGTCAGCAGCCGGGCCATCGCCGCGAGGACGGGCCCTGGGTGGGGCTGGCAGCGCCCCAAAGCTGTCCCTGCGCCGGCACGGTGCCCTGGTTTCCCCGCGAAGGGGGCGAAGCCGGAGGCGCTGCATGGCGATTCGGCTTTTCGCTCAGGTTTTGGCAACCGGAGGGGTCCCCCGAAGGCACCAGCGGCGGCAGAAGACCCGCGCCGGTGCTCGGCCGCGTTCCCCCGTGCCGGCGGCCGCCCGGCTCCCCGGCCTGTGCCCTGCCGGGTGACTCAGCTCTGAGTCTCCTTAGGAGAGTCCTAATTCCCTGCAGCTTTCCCGGCCTTATAAGGAGCGATTGCAGAGTTGGGCTCGTTTGGCTAATGGGTTATTACGGTGATAAGCGCCTCTGTAACGCTGGCGATCTCCAAACACCGGAGCTGTTTGCTGCTGATCCTTGGTGATACCCTCTGGGTCAGGTCAGGCCTGTTCTTATTTAACAGTGGGGACAGACGGACGGACGGAGCGCCTTCCCCGTGGTTGCAAAACGCCGGCGTCGGGATCGCCGGCCGTGGGTCCTCGGACGGATCCGCCTCTCCTCCGCCCGGGATGTGGTTGGCATTTGCGTGGTTCCCTCTTCCGCAGGAGCGGAGTCGGTGCCTCCCCCTCCAGCCAAGCTTTTCCCAAGTGGGGCTGTTTTGGGTTGGATGATGAAAAATAGGCCAAAAGATTTTAAATGGACTTCGCGGCGTCCCTGAGAGCCCGCCCCTAGTCGCCCTAGCCGATACCACTTGCCCTCATCTTCCAGGGACACGGCTCTTGCTGGGGGGTTGGACCCAAAGGGCCACCGGGAATTTGGGAACGCCTCCTCAAAGGGCACTGGACCGGAGCGTGGCCGTCCTGCCAAAAAGCCTCCAACTCCAACCTGGCCAAGCCCTCCCAGTGGCAGCTCTCCCGAGGCTGGTAGTAAAAGCCGTAAAGGCACGCGGCCGGGCTGGACTAACTCTCGGGCTGCCCCGCTGGGGCGTTAAGTATTTTCTGTACCAGGCGGGTTTGCCAAGCAGGAGACGAGTGCGAGGCACCCCATCGTCTTCCCAGCGCGGGCCACATTGCCCGAAGCCCGCTGCCCCCTCCTTTCCAGGGCTGTAAGCAGGAGGCGAGTGCCGGCAGAGCAGATTTACCGCCAGCCAGGAGGTGAAGGAGTGGGGCAGGGAGTCCCCGTGGCTCCGCGCCTCCTGCCCCGGGGAAACGCGGCGCCTCGGAGGGGCAGGTCGCTGTGTGCCGGCTGCGGCATCCCCCTGCGTTGCTCTGGCTTTATGTCGGAGGAGCTGCTTCTGCTGGAAACTGTCGGCCAGGAGCCGAGGAAGCTTTGGCTGCGGGACGGTGAGGGAACAGCCCAAAAATAACCGTGCGGGAGCATTGCCGGGGACTGGCGCGCCAACGGCGCGTAAGACGAGAGCCAAATGTAGTGCCTCTTCTCTTCGCCGCCGGCCGGCCAGCCCCGGCCGGGCGCAGCTCACCGCAGCCGAGGTGGCTGCAGACAAACAAGCCACGCAGGGAGGGGTTGGCTTTGACCCGGCTGCGCCTTCCGCCTCCCGCGCCTGCCTCGGCCTCCTTAAAAGCATTCGCCGCACCAAAAAAGCTGGTTTTCTCCCCCGGTGGTCTGGAGAGCCTCACTCAAACATCCGCCTTGTGTCTCGCCATCCCTCTGCCTCCCCCGCGCTTCCCCGGCGCAGAGGGGGATGGAGGCGGCGGAGCCTTCCCCGCCGGCGTTTGCATGGGCGGCTTCCTGGTTGTTTGACCTGAGGTTTGGTAGCGCCGGTTTGCGTCGGCTCGATGGTGAGTTGGTCCGGGAGCGGGGCTTTTTTGGGGGTCTGCTGGGACGGAAAGTGCCCGTGTGTGCCGACTCCGGGTAGTTTTGGCTGCGGGGATGAAAATGGGCTGGTGCTTGTTGCTTATTGCGGCAAACCTTCCCCAGGCGAGCGATTTCCGTGGCAGCGTCCCACCCTCGCGCGGGCTTGACGGGACGGGGACGGTGAGTGCAAGATCCCGACGCTTGTAAACAAAGCTGCAAGTAAGGACGCGTGAAGGGACTGACGTGCCGCCGGCGGCTCTGCCGGGCCCGCGCCGTGCCGAGGCCGCTGCCCTGCCGGCGCCGGCCGCTGCCCTGCCGTCGCCAGCCGCTTCGTGCTCTTACCCCCGGCCTTTCCCGGCGTCCCGTTTGCTTTAGGCAGCACGGCGCTGATGGGCGATGCTTCATGTGCCAGCGCTGCCGTGAGCCGTTTTCCCTGCCGTAAACCCCCGAGTGCTTCTTGCATCCTCCCAAACTGTGGAGCACGCTGCGTCTGGCTGCTTTTATGTTTTTCGACCGAAGTTTCCAGCTTCAAGGAAAACGATCCCTGGAGTGAAAGTTGCCGACGAGTATCTGGTTAGTTGATCAGCGCTGCTGAGTGCTCGCAGAGCCCAAGTGAAGCTTCTCTTGGATAATTGCCTTAACGGGGGAGCGAAGGGGTCTGGCCACATGAGCGAGATCCGTAGGAGGCCCCTCGTTTCCCAGGGAGCCGGAGTTTGTGCGAGCAGCGTATACAAAATATTTTGGAAACAAACAGATGGCTTGTCGAGACTTGGATGGCGAGGAGAGCGCTTGGAAGCGGGGAGGCAGAAATACCTTGACGTTGCTTTTGGAGAGCAGGAGGCTGACGTGGCCGAGGTGTGGCGAGGGGCGGGCGCCCGGCGCTGCGCGGGCACCTACCCCGGCGCCGCGGTGCTGCTGCCCGAGAGCCCGCTGCCGTCGCACGCCGAGCAGCTCCCGCTTTCGGGGTCGCTTTTAATAAGGACCATGAGCGACGGCTGCCTGGGTGCCGGTGAGGTCCGTCTGGGACGGGGGGGGTGTGCAGCACCGTGGGTGCGCGGTGCCGGTGTCGAGCTGCGGATGGAGAGCAGGCATCCCCGCGGAGCGTTTTGGGTGTCTGTGCGCTGCTTTAGGGCTCTATATACGCATCGGGCATCTCATCGAAAGCTCGCAGAGCTTTGCACGGTGCCGGAGGTGGCTGAAACGCCTCTTCGGTGGGTGGCACCGGCAGGAGGGCTTTGGGTGAGGAGTTAAGCGGTGAAGGCAAACGGAGTCCTGGCTGGAGCCTCTGTGGATGCTCGTGGCCACGAGCCCGGGAGTGCCCTGCTGCCGGTCTCGCTGGCTGCGGCCGAAATGGGCTCCGCTGGGCCGGGGCTGTGCCGGCAGAGGACGGGCAGAGCCGCGGCGGTGCGTGGCTGTCGCGGTAGGGCAGGGAGAAGGATGAATCTGGCAAGGTCCTGGCATGCGAGCTGGGAACGGCTGCTTTCGCCCTTCTCCGAGGCTGCTGCCAAACGCTGTGCGTCGACCTCGCCGTAGCCGATGAGGGACATGACTCCTGGCATGAAAACGAGCCCGGCAATCGCTTCTCCAGCCCGTCTGCATTACCTCAGCCGCGGCTGGGCCACGGCTCCTCCGTTTATCAAATCCATCAGGGCTTGTAGCTGTCGTGCGCTCGCTATTACTCATTTTAATCCCAGCGTTACTTCGCGGGCCGCAGCTCGAAGCGAGGGAGAGGGCAGCTTGTCCGTGCATCTGCAGCGACGCCGACCTGGCTGGCGGCTCACACCGGAGCTGGACGTGAAAAGACTTTCAGGGGGTTGTAAAACTAAAACCCGCCTCTCGTTTCAGGAGAGCGTGAAGGTGCTGCGGCTGACTCTGCCGAATGACCTCCCGGGCGACAGGCGCGAGCAGGCGAAGCAGAAGGTGGGTCTCCCCCGCGGCTCGGTTTGGCGTTGAAAATACAAGGTTGTGGGTTAACTTGGGGAGCGGGGAACAGGCGTTTGGTGGAGGATCGGTTGCTTTAGGCTTTGTGAAGTAGAAAAATCACGTCCTGCTCTCTTAAACGTTTCGGTGCCGGTTCCCGAAGCCGTGCTCGACGCCGCGTTCCCCTGCGCGAGTGCGTGATGCTCATTTGACTGGATCCGGGCGAACCGTTCCAGCCAGTCTCGCCTCTCTGAAAGCCGGGCTGCTTCTGTCTCTTGCAGCCGGTGGGAAAAGCCTTCGCCATGGTGGCCAACAGATCCAGCAATGGTCACTCCCTGGCCTCCGAATGCATCAAATCCAACGACGGCGATGAGGAGATCATCAAGGTACGGTCCCTGGCTGCCCGGCTCTGTTGCAAAGCACCCTTGTTTAGTAATTCGGCGGGGGAAAAAATAGGTTTTGTCTGAGCTCCACCAGCAAAAAGCTGCCTGGTGTAGCTCCCGGGGGGGTGGGCAGGAGGCTTGGGGCAGCACCAGCTCGGTGGGCTTCCCCGGCATTGGGGGGACGCAGCGTGAACGTGGGGCAGCTGCGGTGGGTCTGCGGGGCGGGGGCCGCACGGGAGGAGGAGCAGCTTCAACAAACGCCGCAACGGGGAAGCCTGCAGACGACGTGGCTCAGGAGATCCGGCGTCCCGGTCCCTGCCGGAGCTGGGCTTGCTGCTGGCCTTACCGGGCTGGCTGGAGCCAGGACGGTCTGACCCGCTGCCGCCGTCTCTCCTGGGCAGGTTTATCTCAAGGCGCGGGCCGAGGGCAGCGCGAACCACGAGGAGCACGTCAACCAGCTGAAAAGTGAAGTTCGTTACATTCAAGAGGTAGTTAACGTCCGTGAGGGGCTCTGGCTTGTGCGCCGCTGCCTGAACCCGCGGGGGCTTGCAGCGAGGGTCCGGGGCGCTCTGCTTCCCCCGGGGACGTCCCGGGGCTTTGACGCCAGCGGACGGCGATGCCCGCGCCGGCTGCGGCACTCGAGCCTTGGCTGAGCCCCAACCGCGCCGGCAGACTGGCAGCGGATCTGAGCTCTCTCCGGTTTGTTGACTTGCCCGTACAGGGCAGTAGTCTAATCAAGCGCCATAAATTAATTCAGCCCGACTAATTGTTCTGCTATATGGACTGAATTTGAAGAGAATTGCGTGATGACTTTCCCCCAAGGCTGTCCCCTGCATGCCTGGGTGCGGCACAACCGGAGCCTCTTGTTAAAAGGCAGTTTCTTTGGTATGTCTCATCTCCCAAAGTAAACTGGATGATGAGGCTGTCAGAAGATTAACCCTTTCCTCTGCTCCTGGTGGGGATGTTATTTCTGGAGAACTGGTTGCAAGGCACGGAAGCAGTTGCATGCATGTTCTGGTCTGGGAAGCTTGGCCTGAAAAAAAAAAAAAAAAAGAGAGAAAAAGGGGGGGAAAAAAAAAAATCTGGGTTTGCAAAGAGAGGAGAAAAAAAATTAAAATAAAAAAATTGGGTTTGCTCTCATGGGGGAGTTTCTGTGCTGGCCCCAGGGAGCAGCGAGGGGCAGATCTGCTCGGGCGGCCTCCAGATCTTTTACGTCATCCTTCTGACTCTGCCAAAACGCATGTTTTTCCCCCCCGAAAGAAAACAGCCTGTTCCCGCTGCCTCCTGCCTGCAACCCAGACCTGCCCAGGGCTGCAGCGCTGCGTGGGCGTTGCTCGCCCAGACCTTATCTCACAGCCACCTGGATGCCACAGTTTTTGCGCGTGATCCTTCCCCCTCCCGGGGCTTCCACTTCAGCTCTCCTGATCTGAGCCTTCCCGTAGCTGCCCGCAGCTCGGGCGGAAACAGCAGCCGGGGTTTAAAAGGGCGTCTTAGCGGTACTTGAGCGGGACGTAGACCTCACCTGGCCGCAGAGGCCGGACATAGCCCTATCAGAATAGCTGAAGCAGCGTAACCGCGCCGTACGGCTTAACCCTGCATGTGGAAACCAGAGAATAAGCTAAACCAGTAAGTCGCGGTGGCGGTACCAGTCTGTCCGCATCCCAGAGGAGCGCCCTGAGCTGGGTCGTGGTGTAAAAACCCCGGGGACGTCGTGATCCAGCGGGATCAAAGTCACGGGTCACTCTCCCCGGGTTAAGGGCTCGATTGCTGACCCGAGAGGCGCGCGTCCTGCGCCCGGTCCCTTGTCCTGCCGCTGCCCGCTCTCCAGCAAACCGCTTCGCCCCAGCGCCGCGGGCATCTAAAATCAAGGGGTTGGGATAAAGCCACGCTGCTAATGCTCTGAGAAAGCTTTTCTTTGAAAAGCGTTGGGGCAGCGTTTGCTGTAAAAGCCTGTAAATCATTCCTCTGGCTCGCTTGCTCTGACTAATTCGAGTAGCTGCAAGTCAAGACTGTACTTGTTGGCGTCCTGCAGCGTGGCGGAGAGGGAGCCGGGGAACAGCAAGGGTCTTCTCGGCACTTCAAAGGTGAAGTCGATGACTAATGCATGAAAAATCAGTAGCGTCTCCAGCTCGTTGCTTTTTTTTTAAATTTTTTTTTTTTTTTCTTCCCGTGGTTGAGTGGGACAGCTGCCTCACAAGGATCCCATCTGCCAGAGACGGTGCTGCTTGCAGGCAGGGCTGTAGTAAAAACCAGAGGGTCAGGCTGGCAGAGAAGCCATCGATTGCGTATCGGCGCAGGGCATCGTAGCAGCCGCCGCGCCTTCGTTTGATTTCTGTTAGGCTGCGTGACGCTGTCTGTGCAGATCGAGCTAAATTGACTTGCCTTTGCCAGGCTAGAAGTTCTTTGAAGAAGCTGCGGGAAGACTTAAGTAGTAAACTTGAGAACAGACAAGGAGATAAACAGCATGCACAGGTAACGGGAGCACTTCTCGGGCGTTAAATGACGTTGACTTATTAAAAAGATGTCATCTTCGGGTCCGGAAAGTGGTAGCAGGGGCCCTAAAGGTCGAGGCGCTTGTGGCGAACGAAAGCCACGTTCACAGGCAAAATCGGAAGCCCACACCAGCATGTAACGAGGAGTCAGTAAGCAAAGCGCATTGGCTGGCCAAATGCACTGTTGCATGTTCGTTTGCAGAAACCCCCCCTCGGCCTCGAGTTGCTGCGGTGCCCCAGAGCTAGCTGTCTGCATGCGACGGCTCTCGCGCCAGCGGCTGTGCCGGCGGCGTTACACCCCTGTCCGTCTGTCCTTGGCTTACGCAGGTCGTGCTGGAAAAGCAGAACGGGAGCTGGTTGTACCCCGAGAGGCTGCGTGCCAATTCCTGGGAGGAGCAGGTATGGAGCCGAGAGGGGCATTTCAGTGCTGCGGAAAGAAATACCGGGTTTGGTGTGACATCCTCCTCCCAGCAGGACCTGTTCAGCGCGCGATCGGGCGCTCCTGCAGCAAACTCTGCTTGTCGGGGTCAGATGGGAAATAAAGCTCTGTTAGAGCGATGAAAATGTGCGTAATGGGCACTTTTAAACCTCTGCACACGAGAGCTTTTTAGCAGAAGGGATAACAGGAACCTTAAGCTGGTACATATTTCTCCAGCTCGTCGTCTTTCCCCTGGCCGGGGCAGACGCTCTGGGCCGGGGTTTCGGGCTGGGCTGCTGCAGACCTGGGTCAGGTGGCGGGGTTTCAGGTTGCCCAAGCGCGGATCAGGATGGCATCCTGCAAACAGGGCTTGGAAGGCAGCCGAAGGATGCCGTGCGCGTTATCGTGAGGGCTGGAAGCTGTTGCTCAAGTGTGGGAGGTGAGGACAGGAGCGCCTTTCGTTTTTTCAAGCCGAGAAGTGATGTTACCAGGCTTTGTCACCAGCAGTGCTGCCCACGTTGGGGCGGAGGGCTCCTTTGATACCTCCCGACTGCTCATCCTGTCCTGTTACGGTCTCTGCAGGAGGAGGACTGCTCAGGTGAAGACGTGGAGAAGATCCGACAGACAGCGAAGAGGCTGTTCACAAAGCTGCAGGAGGCTGAAAAGCGCCATCAGTTGGAAAAGAAAGCCTTTGAGGTGACTACGCCGCACGCTTGTCTGCTGGCAAAGTGTGGCTTTTATTTTATTTTTTATATTTTGTATTTTTTTTTTCCGTTTTGGAAGCCTGAGGAGCTGCATGGGCACGCGAGTTTGGGCTGCTGGAGGTGTCTGGCTTCTGCTTGCAGAGCAGCAGGCTCGGTGCGCGCTGCTAAAATACACCAGGGAGCGCAGAGCTGGCCAAACCCCAGCAAAGCGCCAACCCGGTTGCCCAGTCGAGTCTGAAGACGTAAATGCTTTCCCAGTTAAAAAATCACATAGAATAAAGGCGGCAGGCAGGTCGGAAGGCAGTCCCCCAAACTCTGCCGAGCCTTTCCGACCGTAGCCGGGCTCGGTGTGCGAGAGGGGTGTTTTGTGCGGAGCGGGGACCACCAGGATGGCCCAGCAGGTCGAACGCAGACCAAGTCTGCGGTTCCCAGCCACGGTGCTGGGCTGCTGTGGCCGTGCTGGCCGCCGCGGTCTCTCTCAGAGCTCAGCCTCTTCATCTGCGGGGTGTTTGCTGTAGAGAGGGACGAGCTGACCCGGCAGCACCCGGACCCATCACGCGGGTCTCCTCGCCCGCTGAGCGGTGCTGACGAAGCTGCCGCGTTCGCTTTCCTCCCTTCCTCGGCCCTGGTGATTAATGGTCCCCTCCAGTTTGTTTTCTAGTGACTGCTCATGTCCCGGATGGGCTGGGCCTGACCGCGTCATCCCGCAGCTCTGAGCGCTGGTGGCAGCGGTGACGTCCCGGCTCGCATCCTGTCCCGCAGACCAAACTGGTCCTGAGAACCCTGGGGGGTTCCCCGCAGCGGGACGGGGGACAGTGTCCGCTGGGGAAGTGGATTTGAGCGGCAACCGCTTCCTCTGGCGTGGGGACATCCGCCCGCCCGTGGCGGTGGCACGTGCCCCGAGGACGTCTGTCCTTGCGCGTAGGAAGTCGTGTGGTTTGGTGGCATTTGGGGGCCTTTGGTCAGCTGTGATGCTGACTGCGGGCTCCGAGCCCAGACGGAGACCCTGGGGATGGTGGGGACGGGTGTTTAAGAAGTTGTTGATCCTGCCAGCTCTGCCCAGACATTCTCGCTGTGCCTTGTTGTCTGAGCCCGCTCTCCAGCTGTGCGGGGACCCATGGGGACGGCCTCGTCCCCTCTTGGCGTGGGGCTGGCTGCCGAAGGGGGGTCCCGGGGCAGGTGGCCCGAGAGGAGCCTGCAGTCAGCCCCAGGGCGTGCGTGGCTGAGAGCGAACACGTCTCTTGCGTTTGAGGAGACTTTATTGCTACAGCGTTTAAGCGCTCGCTCCTTTGAAGTGCTTTGAAGCCGGGGAGCTTTCTGAAGAACCTCTTCTCTCTGAAGCATGTCGGGGTGTTTGCCGAGGCGCCTGGCTGCCTTCAGCAAAATCTGCCCGCCGAGGCTTCGAGCACCGGTGTGGCTTCAAAACATCGCTCGGGAGAAGGGCTGCGGGGGCTCGGGGGTCCGGGCGTGCGAGGGCCGAGGGTAAGGGTGTCTCCGCTCCCTTTGCAGAGGACGGTCTCGCAGTACCAGGAGGAAGTGGAGCAGACGGGCTCTGCCCTGCGGAGAGCGGAGAAGAGCGTGGTGGAGAAGGAGGTGCAGGTGGAGGAGCTGCAGAGACTCCTGGCAGGGATGGAGAAGGTACCGGCCCTGAAGCCGTGGTGGGGCTGGTGGGGCTAGCGGAGCTGCCTGGTCCCGCTCTGCTGGGGGGTAGTGGGAAAGCCCGGGGGTGATGAGTTTGGCAGCGCTCAGCGCAGACCCCGCAGGGCATCTTGGACTGGCTGCAGGCTACTCACCGTGGAGCGTTTCGGGTTTAACCCGAAAGCGCCAGGCAAAGGCTGAAAATCGACTGTTGCTGATTTAGACTTGCATTTCTCAGGTCTAGAAGATCTGGTCGGCCTGTGCAAACTCTTCCAGGTATCCTGGAAACGAGCGCACAGTCTAGACAGCCGCCCGGTTCTTCTTCTCATGGGGGCATTAACACAACCTCCAGCCTTGATTATTTTATTGTTTTTCAGCTTCGGTCTGCTCATAATAACATTAAAGCCATAAATCTAACAGTGCAGTATGAGCATGAAGTGATCAGGGACTGCCTTCCCTGATCACAGCGGGGAAGGAGATGGGCTGATGCCTTGCCTGTGTCCTAGGGGTAGAGGAGTAGGCTGTCGGCTGCCGGTCGTCGCTGCGGCTGCCCTTGCCTGCCTGTCTCTCGCATGTAAATTTAATGCTCGTGAAAACAACCCGCAGATCGAGCAGGGAGGCTGAGCTGAGCCAGCCTGGCTCCCCGGGTGTTCGCAGCTCGCTGCTGCGCAGCGGAGGCCACGGAGCATGTGTTGCGACTTGTTTCCGTGCGCGTAACCCAGCCTCTCGCTCTGCCGCAGGAGCACAGGAGCTTGCTGCTGAAGATGAAAGAAGGTGAAGCAGAGCTGGCGAGGCTGAGAAGCGTGGAAGGTGACAAGCTCGCCGAACAAGACCGGTGAGGCTTGGCCTCCGGCTCGGCTGCCAACTCCAGAGCAAGCCCACGCCGCTGGGTCGGGGTGTCAGCTCGCTGGGGCATGACTGCACATTCCTGCGAAGGGCGTGCTTGCTCTCTGGCTTGCAAAACAGCACCCTACTCCCAAGAGCTGACTAATCTCCAAATATCTCCTGCAGTTTTTGCCCTGCTCCGAGAGATCCGGAGCTCTGGAGCCGGGATGCCCGGAGACCTCTAGCGGCCCTGCTGCGGGCTGGGAGCTCGGGGCAGGTCCTGCCCTGCTTAGGGAGGCTCGGGAGCAGCCGATTCTCCCCGTAGTGTCGGATTCGTTCCACCCAGACGGTATCCTTGTGCTCCGGGGGCTAATTGGCAATGGCTTGTTTCTGGAAGGCCTTGTTTGTGGCCTGACTCTTCCTGATGTTCCTGTGTCCCTGCAGTCTGTGGTTGCTAGTCTTTGTGGCTCCTGCTTGAATAGGTTTTGTCTCTGCCTCTCCTTACCTCGTCTAGCCAAAATATTTCAAGACCTGTGCATCTGTGGAGGAGACCTGCCTGATAAAGAGCTGCTCTGGGCATAGCTGGGTGGGTGCCGCCTTTCTGGGAAGCCGTCCGATGGCTCCAGGACTCTGTCCTCTCCTTTTCCCAGGTCGGCCCAGCTGGAGAAGGAGGTGGCCATGCTGCGGGAGAAGATACACCATCTGGACGACATGCTGAAAAGCCAGCAGCGCAAAGTCCGCCAGATGATCGAGCAGGTGAGCGGAGCGGGGCTGGGGTGAGAGGATGGATGGGGGCAGAGCCTGGGAGGACTCAGAGGGGACTTAAAATGGGCGAAAGGAGGAAAAAGAGAAGGGGGAAAAAAAAAATCTCTTAAGCCGCTTGGAAGCAAAGTTTGTGGGGCTGAGTCCCTTTGCAAACCGACGGGATGCAAGTTCAAAGGCAGCCCAGAGCCCTGTCCTGCAGCAGGGACTGACCCCCGGGGTGACAGCCCGAAGGGCTGCGGCATGACCCGCCCTGGGCCAGGGAAGGTAATAAAAGGGGTGTAAAAAGGAGTGCTGTGCCCCCAGCTTGGCTGCTGAAAGAGTTAAATCTCAAACCGTGTGAGCGGAGGCTCCTTCACCTGGGGCTTAATTCTCAGACTGAATTTGAGGCTTTTTTTGATTGTTTTTTATAGAGACCTTGGAGTGAATGTTGTGGGTGTTAAGAGGCAGAAGGCTGCCTGGCTAAGCTGCCCTCCTTCCTAGACATTTCTCCAGCCCAGCAGTGCACGAGGCGGGTTTTCAGCCGCTGTGGACTTTTTCTCTTACAGCTCCAGAACTCCAAAACGGTGATTCAGGCCAAAGATGCCGTGATCCAGGAGCTCAAGGAGAGAGTCGCTTACTTGGAGGCTGAGGTGCGTCTCAGCGGGGGCTGTTTCAGAGGGTGCACGGGGTCTGCTCCGAGCTCAGACCCTTGTGTTAAAACCTCCCGGTGTGACTGGTTTGTGCATGCCTGTGGGTCGTGGCTGGGCTCCCTCACGGCGATGAGCTTCGCTCTGGGCAGAGCGGCCGGCCGCAAAGCCCTTCCCTTGCACTGACACCTGCTTTGCGTAGGAAAATGTGCCCTCCGCAGCCCCGGGGGCTGTGCCGGTTCCCCGAGCTGGTGTGATGGTTTCCAATGCAGCCGGGGTTGCTGGAGCAGCTGTGAACTCCAGCTGAGTCCAAAATAAACTCCTCAAGCACATTGGCAGCGAAGCCCTTCTTGCTTACAAAGCTGCAGCTGAATGCATGCGTGTCAGAAATTAAAATTGCATTCCAGCCTCTAGGATTGTAACAAGTGTCGAACCTCTCTCCTTTTTTGGGTAAAAACTGAGCCTGCATCGGCATGTCCAGTGTTTTCTTCCCTCCTTGGTGACATTTTGCTCATTTCTGCGTGGGAATGGTGCGTGTGAGCACAGCCAGGTGGGAAACATCCAGCAAGAGGGGATTGTGTGCTGGTGGGTTCCTGTGTCGGGGGTTCAGCAGATCTTACAAGCCATCCTGGCTCTCCTTTGGCAAGCAGTCCCCTATGCAGGGCTGGATTTCATCTCCCTCAAGAAAAAGCTGCCCCATCGCAAGAGGTTATACTGGAGCATTCCTCAGCCAGCGATCCGCGTGCCCGCAGCTGCCCGTTACTAACTGTGCGTCCGTCTCTTGCAGAACCTGGAGATGCACGACCGCATAGAGCACCTGATCGAGAAGCAAGTCAGTCGGGGCGGCCACAGCTCCAGAGCACGCTCGAAGTCCGAGTATGTGAGCAGGTACGTGGGGAGGACGGGCCCTCCAGCCTGCTCGGCGGCTTCACCTGCAGGCCCATGCCTTACCTGGGGCAGCGGGAGCTGCAGTCTGGGAGGAGATGCCGGGCTCAGGGATGCTCTTCCGGAAGCGCGTTGTGTTATTGTCCGTTTGCAGGGAGGTCTCCTTTCCTGTGTCCCTCCTCCAGCGGAGTACAGGGGAGCAGAGGTCCCTCCTGTGGGCCGTTCTGGGGGGAGGCATCACCGACCAGGGCTGGGGCAGCACCCTCTCCCACAGGCTTCTCCCCCAAGCTCCCATCCAGCTTGTCTGTCCGAACAAATCCTTTCTCTCTTGCAGCAAAAGGCTGACGGGCCCCAAGCCGCTGCCTCTCATTCGAGTAGTGGAAACATGAGTTTCGAGGGCTGGTCCGAGCTGAAGACTCTCCCCTTGTTATCGTTGACTGGATTTCCCTGCTTGACTGCCATCCTCTAGCCTTGGTGCTCCCGGAGTCTCCCCGGAGCTGTCGGCGGAGGGCTGTGCCCTAGAGAACTGTGGCAGCCGAGGACAGACGTAGCCGGGGCGGTCCTGGCAGAGGAAGGAGGTTTGCGAAGCGTCCACATTGCTGTCCCCACTGGGTCCCGAGGTCTCACGGATGCCAGTTCAGAGGCTGGGACCAGCCGTCCCCAGCATGGACACGGTGGCTCTCTGGCTGCAGAGTCAGGCTCGCTTTCCCTGGTCGGTCCTGGGTTTGCCGGGGTTGCTCTGCGAGAGCAGCCTTTGCTTCTGAAGGGCCTCGTCCGAACAGAGCCCCCCCTTCAGCTTGCAGCTTGCCAACATGGACTTGGGGTTTAACCTTTTTTGGTTCAAAAAAACAAAAAGAAAAAAGATTCACTCTTACAAAGAAAGAAATCCTCCTGAAAGCGGACTCCTTCCTACAACAAAGCCCACTGCGTGACAAGTTGGGAGCCTCCACCTCCGATCTCTAGCACATATCTGGCTGCTCCGGACTTGGCAAAGCCTCATGTGGCCGAAAATCAGCGTATCACCATGCTTTTCCCAAGAGCGTAGAGAAATTTTACCTGACGTACATGTAGTGTTCAAACCCAGAGGCTATTTGGTTTGCTACCTGTATTTATTTCAATAAATTATTGGTGTCTTCCAATGATGTGGTGACAGGCACGATTGCTGCTGTCCACCTCCACGGGAGCACAGTTGAGGACTGCCTGTCCCATGTTTGAACTGGAAAATACCAACCGGCTTCCTCTGGGCTTGCCAGTTGTTACCTGTTTTGTGTGCGCCCGTGCTCAGGAAAGGAGCCGGGCTATGTCTAGAGGAAAGTCGTTGGCATTTGTACCGACCGTAGCGGTGAGGCAACTGTGCTGTAAATACACCTCACGACTGTTAATACAAAAATACACGTGCCTTAATCCCTCTGACTCTAGTCGATTGAATGGATGTCAGCAGTGGAAGCGTACTGGGCTGGGGTGGATTCGGTGTTCTGGGCCATGCTGGCTGGGCTCCCTGCTTCTCTAGGTGCTGTCTGCACCTTCTTCTCTCTCTCTCTTTTTTTTTTTTTTTTTTTTTTAATTTGCTGGTGTGTCAAACTCTGCCAAATGTCCCCCTCCCTGTCCTGCGCTCCATGGGAGTGTGCTGAGGCCATGTCCAGCGCCGTCACCACAGGCTCCCGTGGCGGTGAACGCCATGGGCTCGGCTGGCTGCTTCTGGATGGGAATGAAACAGCCCCCTGTGGCTGCTCTCTCCAGGCAGCCTGTCCCCAGCGCCCGGGGGGGGAAGGTGGCTGGCCTCAGGTGGAGATATGGCTCTCCGACCCAGAACCAGAGGTCCTCCACCTCTGCCTTTGCCATCGCACAGCCCCGAGGCCCTCGGAGAGCGGCCAGCTGGCTCTGGGCCGGAGCCTGTGGCGTTTCGGTGCCTCCCTGGTGCTCCTGCTCCACGCAGCGGCCTGTGCCACCTGCCTCCATGGCGGCCGGGGCCTGTGCTGCGGTGGAAGGGGGCCCCAGGGAGCGTGGGCCCGCTGTGGTGCCTCTCCTCCCCAGCTCCGTGCTCCCTCAGGGCTGGGGTGCAGGAGAGGCCTGCGGACCCCCGGGCCTGGCAGTGAGGCCCGGCCCCTGGCCCGGTGGCAAGGCCTCTCTGCCATTGTTGCCTTATGAGGCTGTGTGATGTCACGGCAGTGACATCACGGTACGGCGCAGCCAGGCGCGGCGCACGCCCCCCGTTGCCACGGCATCAGCGGAGTCGCGGCACTACAGCTCCCAGGAGGCCTCGCTCCCACCGTGCCGGACTACGTTTCCCAGCGTCCTCCGCGCCCGTGGGCGGGCTGTGTGTGACGACTACATTTCCCGTCGTCCCCTTCAGGAGCGGGGGGGCGGTGCCCTACGGTGGCCGGCGCGGCGGCGGTCGCGTGACGGACCGGCCGGGCGCTGCTCGCCAAGATGGCGGACGAGGAGGGCGAAGGGCTGCCGCGCTCGGCGGCGGCGCCGCACCGGAACGGCGGCGGTGAGGGGGCCCCGGCGGGGCCGGGCGGCCCCCGCGTGGTCCGTATCGTCAAGTCGGAGTCCGGCTACGGCTTCAACGTACGCGGTCAAGTGAGCGAGGGCGGCCAGCTACGGAGCATCAACGGCGAGCTCTACGCCCCGCTGCAGCATGTCAGCGCCGTGCTGGGCGGCGGGGCGGCCGACCGCGCCGGGGTGCGCAAGGGGGACCGCATCCTGGAGGTGTGAGTACGGGGGGGGCCGCCGCCCCGCTGCCGCCCACCCCGCCCTGCCCGGCGCGGGGGGCTGCCCGCCCCCGCCCCACTGCCGCCCCTCCGCTGCGGGAGGGCTGAGCCTGGGGGGGGCTACGGGGGGGCTTCCTCTCGCTGGGGGCTTGGAGGGGGTCTTACGGGAGCCTGTAATGGGGAGTTAGGCCGGCTTCCCCTCGTTGGGGACGGGGGGGCTTACGGGGGTGGCTGGACCACCCCAGGGGCTTGGGGGGCCGGTTTACCCCCTCTCAGCAGGGGCTTTGCGGGCCCCGATGAGGGGCCTGGTCTGGTTTTCTCTTACTGGGGGCCCAGGGGAGCCCTTACGGGGGAGCTGGGCCAGGTTCCTCTCGCTGTGAGCCCTTGGGGGGGTCTGGCCTTCCCTCACCGCAGGCTTTGGGGACCCCTCATGAGGGGGCTGGGCCACCCTTTATACAAAGAGGGGTGTAGACTGCCTTCATCCTCTCGTTGGGGGCCAGCATCTTCCTCCCTGAGGGGTTTGGGGGACCCCTTTTGGGGGTGGGGGGACAGAGCCTCTATATCCTTGAAGGGGAGGCACTCCATTTTTTGGGAGCTCTTTAGAGGATCCTCTTTTTTGTAGGGTGAGTGGAGGGATTGGGGGTCAAAGAGCCTCTCGCTTGGAGGGTGAATCTGGGGTCCCCTTCACCTGCTCATCCCTGGGGAGGTTCTCCCCCCACCTTTCTTTTGTGGGGCAGAGCAGGAAGGGCTCACCAGCTGCAGGAAGCTCTGTAGGAGCCGCGTCCATGGATCTGCCTCCCCTGGGTTGGCACTGAGCTCCTGGAGAAAAGCTGCTCCCGGCAGAGATCCCTGCCAAGGAGGGGAGGTGGGTTAGGAGGTGTGAAAGGAGTGGCTGGAAGGAAGGGCAGCTCACCCTGAGAGCCGGGGGGGGTCCGCAGCTGGCAGAAGCTGGGTGAGCTCACGGGTACCCCCCTCCCGTGGGCTGGGACGAGGCCTGCGAGGGTGCAAACCCTCCTCTGGCGAGTGGGACCGTCTGTCTTCGACATGGAGACCCTCCTGGGGGGCAGGGGGCACCTCTGGGACAAGGCGAGGGGTGCTCGCTGGAGCTGGTGGCCTGCCTTCCCGCCCCGCTGCCGTGTGGCTTTGCGGGAGGCGCAGAGGTGGACCTGCACGCTCAGGGATGCAACCGGCTGCTGGGTTTTTCTTCCTCTCGGTCACTGGGACCTGGGCTTGTCCCGCGCTGTGCGGTAGCTGTTTCTCGACAGCAGGAATTGTAACGTGAGCCTGAAAACATCTTTCCATGGGAATGCCTCAGCTGTGTTGAAACTGATCTTCCCCTGCAAAAAAAAAAAGCCAAAAAAACCCCCTTAAACTTTCAGCCCATCTCTGTGGACTGACATCAGTTAAATCTCTGTGAGGGCTTTCTGTAGCCTCAGCCCGTCGAGGTGTATTTTTCTTAGCACGTTCCCCTTCGTCTTGTGGTTCTTGGGGTTGGTTCTGCCCGTGCTGAGCTGTGCGATACCTCCTGATCCTTACGTATTTGTACTTCATGCTGAGTTGGTTAAGTTCAATTACTTATTAATTACAGGGATTTCATAGCAGCAGGAATGCTTTGCTGCCAGTCTTTGCAGGCTGCAGTGTGTGAAGGACAACAGCATGTGTTTGGGCCCAGCAGAGAAGAGCTGTTCTGACTAGCCCGTGGCTAGAGAGCTGGCCGTGCCCTGCAGAACGCTCGCTGTTGGGATTTGGCTCTCTCCCGTGTGACCCAAATACTTTTACGCTTTGATTTTTCTGTGCAGAAGAACAGTTCGGGGGGTGAATTCTGCACCTGGAGGATCTACTGGAGAGAAGAGCCTTTATTGACTGAGGGGAAATATTTTGTATGCGTTGCAAGGTGCCGAGCTAAAATTCTCCCTTGTGCCCGCTGTGGGGAAACACTTAAAATGCCGTGTTTGAAATCAGAGGTAGGTTTTGAGGCCGGCGCTGGAATCGGGGCTCTGTCCCCGGCGTCTTGGCTGGCGTGAGATGAGGAGCTGACCTTTAGTCTCTCGCCAAACCACGCAGCGGTGTTTGGAAGAGTTAAGACCTGCAGATAACGATGGTTAATGTTAATGAGGGGTGTTTGCTCGAGGCTGTCTGAACCCCCAGCTTCCCGCTCTGGCCCGCAACTGCGGCTGGAAGGACGGGGGTTTTCCTCTTGCTTTATCTGCCACTTCTCATCTCCCTGGAGAAGTCACTTTTAATTTGCCCATGTATCTCCTGTAGCACTGCCAGATTGGCTCTTGCCCTTTTCCAGTATTGGCTCTCGCTTTTGTTAACCTGGCTGCATAAATCGGCCTGAAAAATATTACGCGGTACCAGCCACGTTTTGGCGACGTGAAGTCCCTGTGTCTCTGCACACTCTGCCAAGAGGATGCTAATTCGCCCTGGGTCTATTAAAATCCGACTCCTGCAAATAAATCTTAGCAGGGTTGTGAATCGGAGTAGAAAACAATAAAACAAGACTCCAAAAATAGCTCCGATTTCCCTTCCTTTCCACAGCAGCACCCTGCGCACAATGGTGGGGGTGGGGTTCCCCAGGAGGCACGGGGGCCCATCCGCCGCGGCAGCCGCTTCCCCGGCACAGCGATCCTGGCCCCGGCGCCCGGTTCCTCGCCCGCAGGACCCACGGTGGGTTCGGCAGTCAGGGTGACGGCGCCGAAAGCCGGGCTGCGGGTCTGGAGCGGGGCGGTGGGGCTTCGGGAGGAACCGCTGGCCGCTCGGCGTCTTTGCAGACCTCGTGGCGTGCGCCAGCGCTGACAGCACGTGCCGGTCAGGTCTTTTCTCAACGGGCCGTTTATTTCTGCGCGGGGCTTTGTGTCCAGCTCCGGGCAAACTGGCCTGAGAGAGAGGTTTTTTTGGAGCAAGAGCCTGAGAGATGAGGTTGTCCCCCTTTGTGGCCTTGACGGAATTACTGTGGCCTTTGCTGCGGAGTAACGGGGTGCTTAGCACGTGGTAACTTGTCTGTGGGGGCTGCTGTCGCCCCACGTCTCTTCCCCAGCCCGCTCTGGGCACGCACGGTGCCGGAAGACCCACAGACCTCCCGTCCCTGCACGGCTGAGCGCTCCGGCCGCAGTAGCGGGAGCGTGGTTTTCCTCTGCGAGGTGGAGCGCAGCCCGCGTCCCAGCCCTCACCCAAAACCGAGGGTGTCTCGCGTGTGGTCCGAAGGCTGATGTAGAGTCTCGTCCTCACTACAAAGTCCTGTCTTGCCATCCCTCGCTGCGTCACGCTCCCGTATCTCGCGTCTAGCTCAGACCTCTTGCTTTCGAAGGCTGGTTTTGCGACGTAGCTATGGCGTGCTCTAATCTTCTTAGCTGGTTGTGCGTTTGTGGGTGTTGAGGGCATTGGAGACAGACAATGAAAGCCACTTCAGTTCTTGATTATCACCCGGAATGACAATCATAACTAATCTTGACGGGGAAGAAAATCTCGCTAGCGTTTGCTCTGTTTGCAGGGAAGCTCGCTGAAAAATAATTGAACAGATAAAGAAGGGATTTGTTCTCCGTATCACTGAGCTGCGTGTGGTGGAAAACCACCCCGCTCTAGGTGTGATCGCGAGGGCAGGGAGACGCCGCACCCCGCCAGAGCAGAGGATTGCTCTCCGTCACTCGTTCCCGCATCAGAGAAAGTCTGAAACGGTCGCAGCACCGGCTGCTTCAAGGGAAGGTGTCGTACCCCTCGGTACGGGTCTTGATGGAATAACCCGCGCTGGAGACGGCTTCTTCCTGACCCTCGTGGGGAGTGTCTTCTGCCTGCCGTGCGGGGGTAAGAGGCATTTCCCTCGGGACATTAAACCCTTTGTCTCTTCTTGGTCTAAAGTCTAATTTTGTGTCGTGACTTGGGACAGAAAAAGCCGGTCCTGCTTTGGGAACGCCTGGGACGGTCTGTAAAAAGGAGGCGGCAGCTGCGTGCCCTGGTGACGGATGCCTTCCCTTCTCCCACCTCTTAAACACGCCGTCGTCCCGGTGGCGTTCCTGAATTCACCCCAGCCTTGCCGGGCTCCATCCCTCGCACGTTTTTGGAGCGTTTTACTGTGGGTCAGCATCTCTTCCCCTCTTATGAGCAGGGCTGCTGGAGTGTAGGGAGGGGGAGCAGATTCGCCCGGCTGAGGCTGTAGATTAGAACTGGGAGTAATTTGGGTCTCCTGATTGCGCCTTTCAGCCTGTGCTCGGTGTGCTCAGTAGGGCTGGCGTTGGCTCTTGGGGTGAAAAACTGCAAATGTATCTTTTCTTTCTCGAGAGATAACAGCAGTGGGTAAATGAAGAACCCTCGTGTGCTGGGTTTTCTATTAAGCGTACAATTAGATAAATGCAAGAGCCTTTTTATCTACCCTGGTTTAACGCTTCTGCAGCGTATTTAAACAGAACTCTATCCATGCCTAGGAATGGGCGCGATGACTGAAGCTGGAGAAATTTAAACCCATTTCTGCCGCCTGCGTGCTCTGCTCCTGCTTTGTTCGGCTCAAGGTAACGAAGCAAATGGGTCAGTCCCCGCAGGCTTGGTGGGAATGGCTCCCGATGGGGAAGAGCAGCTGGGGATGTGCTGGACGTTGGTGCCCGGCGTGTTGCGGTGGCTTTTTTTTGTAGCCATCGTTTCCCTTCCTTGCTCACCAGTCTGAGCACTGGGGAAGCAGCGACGGATGAAATATGAGGCAGGGGAGAGTTTCCTTTTACAGGGATTCAAACCTGCGCGTGCAAAACGTGACCTGCAGACCAAAATGTCATTGAAAGGCTTCGTGAACACCCATACTCCAGGCTGCTGTTGGACTGGGAGGCTGTTTCGAAGAGCTGGAGCACAAGACCCTGCTGGGCTCTTCGCTGGCGTCTCTGGAGGAATGTCTCGTGATGGTGGTTTCAGCATGTGGTCTGCAGAGTTCTCGGGGACTCATTGATGTTGCTCGGAGCTCTGCGAAAGAGCATGTCTGGGAAGCCAAAGCCACCGTCACAGGCTTCAACGTGGTCGTCAGCAGCTTGAACTGAGCCAGAGGAGAATCCGGGTCTACAAAAGGAACAGAAGAAAATTGCTGCTTTGAGGTCGGTCAAAAAGGTTGCGCTTAGAAGTCTGGCTCTGTGCTAGCACCGGGGCTTGCGGTCCAGCAGCCCTCTCCATCTTTGGTCTTCTCAGGGTGGTTTTGCCGACGGCTCAGGGAAGGAAAACCCAAGGAGGCCTTGACCTAGAGCGTGTCTCCTATTGCTGGTGTAGAAGCTGATTGCCATTAACTGCTCCTGAGCTTCCAGGGTGGATTTGATCCCGATTTGGTTTCTGAAGTGTTCAAAATGTTGTTCCTTTTTCAGCAAGACTAACAGCTTTCCGCCTGTTGAGTCAGTACTGGTTTGCTTTTCAGTAATATTTCGTTTTTAACCTTCTGAAATGTTAACATTCTTTGCCTTCTTTCAGGGTGTTTCAGAAGTGTTAATCTGCAAGGAATCGTTGCTCCTGTGGTTGGAGCGGGTGGACGGCGGTCACGCTGTTTGCCAGCGCAATGCGTGTCAATATGCACAGGGACGTTAAAACCTCCTTAAAATGTCGTAAGAGGCTTCCGTGAAAATGGTAATTATCCCAACCGTCTTCTGGTCTCTCCCACACCAGAGAGATGGGAAAGGTCACTGGAATTGCACTTGTTAGTGTCTTCCTGGGTTTTTTAATGTGTTTGGAATAATACTGGACAGGGTCTGGATTGCTTAGCTGTAAAAGAGGAAGGCTGGCTTGCCTTCTTTTGGGTGGTGAGAAATGGGGAAATTCTGCTTTGGCCTCCGCTGAACAGCCCTGGGATGGTCCAGTTTGAGGAGGGCTTGCGCTGCTGGCTGTCTGGCTTTGGGGACTGAGCGGTTCAGGGCTGGAGCAGTGGAAACACGCTGCCTGTCGGGGAAACCATTCGGCTTAAATGGTCTCAGGTGTATCATGCACCGAGAAACTTAACGCTCCTCTGGGATAAGCTGCAAGGAGCTGGGTCTGTTAAAGCCGCCATGGATCGGGCGGGCGGATATGTCGCTTTCCCGAGGAGTGCTGGAAGGAGCCGACACCGGCGCAGCGACTCTCCCCTTGCCAACGCACACCATAAGGTATTTTTGGTGGTGTCGCGTGGAGCTGTCGAGGTGTTTGGCGTTAGCTGGAGTTGAGAAGGGAGAGGGATGAAGATGATGAAGCGCCTGTTTCTGTAGCTGCTCTGGCAAGCCTGGAGAAGCGGTCCCACACCGCCGTGCCCGGTAAGCTCGTGAGCTGTTCATCTTTATTTCCAGAGCCTCTCCCGAGGAGGCCGCTGAGCCCTGCGGTGACTGTCCTTGTGGCTGGATCTCATCTTCAGCACTCTTCTTTCTTCCGCCCTTCTCAGAGCGGAGAGTGAGCTGTAACTGCTGCTGTTGTTTCAGCACCACGGTTAAAATCTCTCCCGCCGATGAGAACTGATGTGTTACAGAAGAAGCAGGAGTGCAGGGACCTTCTTGGTGACGTATTGAATTTTATGGGCTGAACGTAGAGCCCCGGACAGAGCTGGAGCCAGGCGTGTTTTGAGCCAAGCATCAGGAGCTGGAAGACGCGAAGCGCTGGGAGATGTGGGTTGGCAGACCATCCCTGTTCAGAGGCAGGTGACAATGAAGTTGTGGTGTGGAGAGCTACTGCCCGTCTTGCTTCTGAGGCCACATCAACACGGCCAGGCTCTGGTTTTGTCACGCTGCGGCGGGAGAGCGGTGCAGTGCTCCACGGGTATGGCTGTGCTTGTACGCAGGTTTTGCTGGTCTCGCCTTGACTGCAGAGCTGGGCTCTGAGCTCTGCTTTGCCGTGGTGGCCCTACTGATAGCATGGATGGCTGAAGGTGCTCATCTGCTAAAAAGCAAAGTCTTAAAGATGACTTGAGTAGTTTCTGGGGTGTTTTTCCTTGGACGGCTTGTCGGCTAGGTCAGTACGTTGCCTGAACAAAGCACAAAGACAGGCTGTGGTCTTAATCTCCAGGAAACTTATTGCAGACTTTCTTGCAGTAAATTTCCTTGTCATCTCTTGACAGACAGATCATTGGGAAGTTTTAAGAAGTCTTTACAGAAAATGAGTCATTTGGTGTACAAATGGGAGAAGTGAAATCTTCTCCTCCATGTCTTGGGGATCTAACTCGTTCGCGTCAGCGTGATGGGGTGTTCTGCTTTGTCGAACGCATGCTTTGCGCTCAGGGTCGCCTGGCATTTGCCAGCGGATCCTGTTCTTGACGAGAATGCCTGCCGGTTGGTGTTCCTGGGCTCGAGCGCAGCCAGTGAGCGAGACATCTGCACCGCGCCGCTGGAGAGAGCGGGTCTGGGGGAGCGAGTCTGGGGGTGCTTCAGCATCTCAATCGCCTTCCAGCCAGGGGACCGTGCCAGCCCACGGCTCATCGTCTTTGGCCTCGTGCTTTGGAAACTCGGCCTCGACGAGGCTTTTGAATTCATCGCAGTGAACAAACACCGGTCTGCTCTGCCCCCCAGCATGTACTTTTTTGCGGCAGGAGCTTGCCGAACCGCAGGCTGAAGATCTTGTGTTAAGCATAACCTGCTGTAATTCCTGGAGCTTGGCTTCCCCGTAGCACCAGGCGAGCCCCGACGGGCGAGTACCGAGGCTGGCAGCGCCCGATCTCGCCCCACGCCTGCCGGGGCCTCTGCCTTCGCGGTGCTGTCAGCGGGCAGCAAAGCGTGCCGCTGCCTCGGGTCACAGTCTGGAGTCTCAGCCCTGTCTTGGCAAGTCTCTTCGGCACCATGCCGGACCGCGGCACGGGCGTGTGTTCCCTCTGCTGCGGGGGGATGACCGCTGTCAGAGATGTGCTTTGGGGTTATGTTGTCTTCAGCTCAGCCAACGTGAGCCCTTAGTGGTGGCGAGCGTCGAGCTAGCCTGACGGTGACCGGCACCGGGAGGAGACCAGCCTCTTCCCAGCTTCCTGGGGGAAGGTGAGAACATCCGCGAGCCCCACACGGGGCTCTGGGTGGGTGGGGATGCCCCTGCCGGAGAGACGGCGTGAGAAGGCTCCGCATTGCCCCGTCCAGCAGCACACTGACCAGCTCCAGCACCTCTTCTACTCACTGGCTTCAGAGCTTTTCCTGCGGTAACCTTCCCGTGAGGCAGCTCGCGTCCCCGGCGAGGCGAAGAGGACACCGGGCCCCGAGGGAAGGAGACTTGCCCGCTGTCCTGCAGCGGAAGGTGACGGAACCTCGTGCTCCTCATTTAGGCACATCCACGTTTGGTGGCAGACAGCTGAGAGAAGTGATTTGTTGGAGGAAGTTGCTCTTCGAGTGCTGCTGAAGTCTGGCAGACCCTGCGGGGGGTTGCATGTGCCTGGCTGTGCTCTCCGTCCTGCCGCGGTTTGCTCTGCCGTGGCAGAGTCCTCCTCTCTTTCCGTTCCCGTGCAGAAGAGCCGTGCGCAGGCTGCGGTACCTCCTCCTGGGGGGAAGGACTCGTCGGGTCTGGCTGTTGTATCTGGATGTCCTTTCTGCAAGGTATGGAGGGACCCAGCCCCGCGGTCAGCTCGCCAGCCCTCGCCTTGGACCGTGCGTATCCCCTGGAAGGGTAGAGGTGACGCCTGGATCTTTTTTCCGACTGCAAGTGGAGGCAGAAGCTTGAAGTGCAAAGCACCCGAGTGTCCCGTTGTCGTGGGAAGAGTGCATTGGGCTCTCGGATCCCGCAGGTCCGTGGCCGCGGAGCAGCGCCTCGTTCGGCTCTGCTCCTCTCGCCTTGCCAGCCGCTCCTGATTGCCGTGTCCAAGGGTTTACCGTTCCCTTTCTCGATCGGTTCGTCGGTGGTGGTTCCAGCCTGAGCTGACACGGTGGCTTTATTGCAAAGGTACGAGTCCTCCGGCCCCGCGTGCCTGCGGTGCCCACCGCGCCTTCCTACCACGCCGCAGAGCGGAGGGGCGAGTGGGGCTGCTGTTAAAGCAGCATCTGATCTTGGGAAGAAGCCCACTGGGAGCGATGGAGAGCTGGCAGTGGGTGTCAGCGGGTTTTTGTGAACGAAATGATGCATTGCAGTCTTATCGTCACGAGTCCCAGGTCCTGCCCTTGCCCCCTCCCAGGGTTTGGTGTCGGCTCAGAGGGGAAATGGGTGGCAGCAGAAGTCACCAGGGGCTGAGGAGGACGTTGGGGAGGAAGAGGAGGAAGCCGGCAGCGTGTTTGTTCTCGATTCCTTGGCAGAAGGGAAAGCGCAGCGACTGGGGCCTTTGCTGATGGGAAGTTAAGCTGAGGACTTAGTTCCAGCCTGGCTGGGGCTGAGTAACTGAAAACCAGCCGTGACTTTCGTGGGCTAAGCAGTGCGTCCTGCGGTCTGGGTCTGTTCTAGGCGAGTGGATCTGGGATTAGCGAGTGGCACGTGAGCATCGGTTGGGTGGAACAAAAGCAAATGTCGCTTCAGTGTGACGAAGTTGGTGGCTAACGAGCCGACTCTGTAACGAGGGCTGCCCTCTGTGACCGAATTTGCTGCTTTGGAGGCCACGCTCCGGCCCTGTGGAAGAGCTGGCTGGTGAGGAGGGGATTTTCCCCCTTCCTGAACTTAGCCTCATTGCTATAAAAGCCGTGTACGGCTCTTCGAGTGCTCCTGCGCAGAGCCCAGGGGCTGCATCCGAGGGCTGCTTCGTTATCCCTTCCCTGAAACGACCCGGGAGCTCTGAGAGGGCTGATAACCGCGGGTAGCGTCCGAGCTGGGGGAGTCCGAGTCCGAGCTTTCTTGTCCAGCTGCTGGCAAAGTGCAGGCGCTGTCTCTGGCTCACGAGCACTGCTTGGGGCTTTTCTAAACTTGGTTCGAAGCCTGGGATCTCTCACCCAGATTTGTAAGTCGAGAACCGATCTTTTCAGGGTGGTTCCTTCTAAGTAAAAGTTCAATTTTAAAAAATTATCAATGTGAAGGGGTAAAAGCTGTTCTCTTGCATTTGAGAGCTGGGGATTGGAAGCTAAATCCTGTGCCTGATTTAAGGCAAGCTGGGATGATTCTACGGCAGCGAGGTGATGACAGTCTGTTCCCAGGCTCCGGGAAGGAGTAGCTGATTGCCAGAGGAGTATCTGAGAGCCCTTTCTCCCCCTGCGTGGTCAGGATTTGTGGCTGGGAAAGTGCAGGCTGCTTTCGTCTTGCACTCCTCCGAAGCATCAGGTAACGGCCGTAGCCAGCAGTGCAGAGCAAGGGCAGCGCCGGGCTTGCTGGCGGAGAGGCTTGTGGGTGCGAGCGGAGGCAAACTGGCGTGGTGGCTGGTGTCGCGTCAGCGGCGCCGAGAAACTCCCTGGCTGGTTTGTTCCAGGCTCGTCCCAAGCAGCCGCTCGGGAGGCAGCGGGGAAAGGGACCTGTCGTCTCCCATGATCTACGGGCTCTCCAGAGCGCAGCCAGGCTGGCCGGGAGGGATGCGGTGGGTGAAGCTCTGCCTGTTCCTGTTTATACAGGGAATGTTTCGGATACCAAACTCTTCACAGAGACACTTGCGATGACTGCAAGTTTATGGAGGCTCGCTACTAAATTTAGCTCGTATCAGGAGGGGAAACAAGCTTGTCCTTTCCCAGATTTGGAAGACAACTTGTTTGCAAGCTCTCTTTGCTTTGAAACCAAGTCACAGGTCCAGCGTCTTTCCAGGCTGGCCAAGGTATGGTCCATATCTTCTGGGCTAAGCAAGAGCCAAGTGATGGTTAACTGAGCTCGTGGGGAGAGCAGGAATGTCAGGAATGCTCTAGAGGCGGCTTGGGTATGTCTTGGGTCTTCCTTGGGGTTCCTGGAGGGCTTGGGGTGTAATCGGGACGAGCTCTCGTGACGAGGTTGGAGGGATTTAGGGAGTAGAAACGCATTACTGCTCGCTGCAGCAGCGCTCGCGGGCTGCTGGGGGCAAGGCGGAGCAGTTTGCCTAGCAGTAACCGAAGCGAACACGCCTCTGCTTCGTGTTGCACCGAAGCGGGTGTGCTCGTGGATGCCGTGTCCTGGTGGATGGGAGCACCAGCTTCTGAAATCACTTGCCTTTGCTCTCTGAGCCTCCTTGCCTGCTTTCTCGTTCTTGTTCACCTGGAAGCTTCAAGTCGGGCTTAGGGTAATTCCCTTACCTTGTGGAGCTGTAGGCGATGAGATGGGCTTTGCCCTAGCAGAGCAGTGTCTGTTAGGCGTTCAGCGTTTTCTTCCCCAATTCTGTGGTCTCCTTGCATTTGCCTTTAGCTGACGGGAGAAGGCTCGCGTTCTGGGTACGAAGGTGCCGCGTCGCACCGTTGAGAAGTGGCAGAAACTGCAAAATTTGTTTTAAATGCTCAAGGGGGTGTGTGAGCCTTAAAGACGTTTTAGTTGTGTCTGAAGTCGTTAAACGTAATTCGGTAACTAACAACACGAGAAATCATCAATAGGAGAGAGAAGTGAAGTCTAGACCAGAGTGAAACTGGAGCAACCAAAGCGGTTGAGGCTGGAGGGGATTTCAAGGGAAGCAGATAGGTGATGGGTCTCTGGGCTGGTCCTGGCGTGGTCTGAAGGCTCTGCCATCACCTCCGCCTCGCTTACGGCTTTTCTGCTTTCTCTTTCGCAGGAATGGGGTGAATGTCGAAGGAGCGACGCACAAGCAAGTGGTGGACCTGATTCGCGCAGGAGAGAAGGAGTTGATCCTGACGGTGTTGTCCGTGCCTCCCCACGAGGCAGATAACCTCGATCCGAGCGATGACTCTTTGGGGCAGTCGTTCTATGACTACACGGAAAAACAGGCTGTGCCCATCTCCATCCCCACGTACAAGCACGTGGAGCAAAACGGCGAGAAGTTTGTGGTTAGTATCGGTTTGGGTGGTGTTTTCTGGATACCTCTGGATACCTGCGCCCTCAGCTGGCATGCTCCTCGCTGTTAGTGACAGTTGGTGGCAATGCTCTTTTTTTGTCTTCAGGGTGGAGGCATGTGAATTTATTATTGACAGGTTTTGACACTGTCTTATTTAGGCTTGCCCATCTTCACTCTTACTGTGCTTGGTTATTCTTTTGCAGCTCTTTCCTATGTGCTGGGAAGCTTTTTTGTTAGTGGATCTGGAATAGCTTGATCTCTTGTGAAGATTAAGTAGGAAGTTATTATTTTGTTCGTATAAGCTTTCGTATTTGTACCTCCCGTTTTACACCAAGTGCTAGGGACATCTGTGATAGATGTAAAAGCAAAGGGGACAGATGTCTGGAAGCATGGTTTTCCATCTACGGAGTTTCTTTTCCCTTCCGTCTCCCTTTTGCCTTTAGGGAGTGTCAGGGGAAATAGCTGTAAAAAGTCTTTTTCCCTGGGTCCCCCCTCTCTTCTGTTGCATTTCCTGGGGAGGCTGGCAGTCGTTTTCCTGGATAACGTGACCTGTCACCCAAGTACCTGACATGGGCGCATCCTCTGGGGCTGACGGTCCCTTCTGGCTCACCAGGGGCGGCTGGCAAGGCCATGCTTGGAGAGGACCCCAAAAGGGGTTGGACAAAGACGCTCGCCTGCAGAACTGTTTTTTCTTGCACCGTTTGGGGTGTCTTTAACTTCTTCAGTTGGCCTGACCTCGCTTAGCTCTGCTGCTTCCTTGCCCGGCTCTGCAGCGTTCACAGGTGCTTGGCTTGCAATCTCTCGCGATCGCCCCGTCCTCCAGCACCCCACGTCTGGCTGCTGCCGCGAGCGCGCCTCGGGTCTGCGCCGCGGCGAGGGCCGGCAGAGCCTGCGGCCGACCCCCGGCCGGCTCCGAGTTTCAGTGCGCGACTGGTAGAGATGGAAGCGTGCCACAAGGGCAGTATTCTTCCCCCTGCCAATAGCCGCCTATTGTCAGGAGCGCGGTCCTGCCCACGACCGGACCACGGGTTTTATTCTGCTCTGCGTGCCGTCTTTGTCCTCCCAGAGCCAGGGAATCGGACGGCCGTCGGTGGGGCTGGACGACGAGGCGGAGGGGTTTGGGAAGAGGTGGCGAGTATCCGGGGGGTTTGGTTATGCCGCTGCTTTGACTTGTGGCTGGAAGATTTGTGCCGTACACCGGCTCCCTTCGCCCTCCCGGACTGGGAGGCAGGTTTGGCTGGAGCAGTCGCCCTCGGGACACGATCACGCCGTGGTGTGAAGTGCCGGGAGACAGATGACAAACTGGCTCGTCACTTTTTCCTCTCCCGGCTGAGGACGGAGGCATTTTCCCAAGGAAGACACGAGCCAGCCTCAGCGTTGCAGCAGCAGCGTGTGTGCGAGAGAGGAAAGGGTGGCGAGGGTTCGGCAGCGCCCGGCTCGCCAGCGGAGTTGGGCTCCCGCGCAAAGCGTGTCACGTTAACGTGCCGCCCTACGTGTCTCTGAAGGGGACGGGTGGGATCCTCCCGGGGAGCGCCTGCTTTCACCGCGCCCGCTCTCCCGGCATGCTGTCGGATGAGGTGTGCCGTTTGGGGCAGGAGAAGGACAGTCCTAGAAGGCCAGGGTTCTTAAGGAAGCGTGGGGCCGGGGGTGGAAGGAAGCCCCTCGCTGTCAGTAGCTGCTGCTGTTCGCATCTAGCCCCCTCCTGCCGCCTGCCCTCGAGGTGGTGCCGGAAGGGTCGGACGCACGCTTCTTTCTGGGGAAAAAGCTGCGGTTTTTCGGAGCGCTTTCCCCTTCTGGAGGTTGTTGGGCAGGTGTCTGGAGGGCGAGTGAGCCGGGACCGCGCCGGGCCCTCGTCCAGGGAGCAGGCTGGGTTTCTGAGCCTTCCGAACGCTGCCGCAGCCGCCCTCCGTGCATCTTCCGCGCGTGCCTCCTGCTCGACTCCGCCGCTGTGCTCTGCCAGCCCTTCGGCTTCGGGGGGACGGCGGAGGGTGATGCTCCCCTCCTCGAGAGGAAAGGTTGTGGTTGCAAACGCTTCCTTTGGGCAGCATGAAAAAGCGTGAACCTTCTCCCTTCCGCACTGCGTCCCTTCCCGCGTGTGAAGCTAATTAAGGTAACGCTGCTCTTCGGGGCCTCCTTATCGCTGAGGGCGCGTTAGCAGCGCCCAGATAAGAGCTTGTTTAACTTGCCTGCGCGACTGAGCAGATTGGCTTTAAAAATGGAGGCGGCTGGTTAATGAATGGGAAGGGAATTCCCTGAAGAGCACTGCTGCGACCATCACTCTGCTCCGGGTTTCCCCTCTTTGGGACCAGAGTCCTATTTCCTTAACGGTGTCCAGAATTAAACTGGAAGAGTGCATGCATAGCGAAGAAAATAGTTAACACGGCGCGCTGCGACGTGAGGCTCAGTTCGGCAACAGGCTGGAAATTCAGCAGTAGCTTCAAGCGCATCTGGAAGGCCACGAGGGTCCTGTTGCCAAAAACAACTGACGCAGTCAGCACGGTATCGCCGTGGCATCTGTCTGGCGGGGGCTTGGTGCATCTCGGGGACCCTTCTGCGTGCAGAGCATGATCCAGGTGAACGCCGTGACGGCTGCACCGGGGCTTTTTGTAAAGGGTTTGGGTGTTTTTCCTCCCCTTTTGGAATAGAAAGGTGCCTTGAACTCGCGCTGATCCTGCTGCTGTCGGATGGAGGTAGTAGTTGGGACGTCCCCCAGCTCCAGGAGTAATCAGTGGTGTATTTAACTATTCATACCGGTTTCTCATTCTAGCTCAAACCCTCCTAATTTAGTCTTGTGCTCCCTGTGGGTCCGGGAAGGCAGAGCTGTGCCAGTTTGGGTTCGGAAAGCTTTTCTCGCCCCAGTGAGCCTCTTCTCCCCACAGGTCTACAATGTTTACATGGCGGGCCGCCAGCTCTGCTCAAAGCGGTACCGGGAGTTTGCCATCCTGCACCAGAACCTGAAGCGGGAATTTGCCAACTTCACTTTTCCACGTCTCCCGGGGAAGTGGCCGTTCTCTTTGTCGGAGCAGCAGCTGGACGCCCGGCGACGAGGGCTGGAGGAGTACCTGGAGAAAGGTACGGAGCTGGGAGCTGGACACCGCCTTCTCGCGAGTGGGGAAACAAGTCCTCGGGGTACATCCTTCCACGGGTGGCCCAGACCTTCACGGGCATTTGCTTTCCTGTGAGGGAGAGAAGCTCGTTTGTAGCTGGATATTGGATTTTACGGCTGAAGTGACGAGAGGGAGCTCAGGCTTGCCACGGCTTGATGCGCGTGTTACCGGCTTGCAGCGCACTTCCAAGAACAAAATGCATAATTAGGTTTTTTTAACAGACAACGAGCTTTTACTTATAGTGTCGTATTGCTCGCCAGTAATCCTGGAGATGAGGGAGCACGGGGAGGAGGAAGAGGAGGGAAGCTTTGGAGCAGGGAGAAAGTCGTGTTTGAGGCCGTTCTCATCAGGGGAGCTCAGCTCAACCTGAGCCTGCTCACGGCTGAACACTTTGGTCCTTTCTAACCGGAATTGCGATGCCTGCAGCGGGGGTTTCCGTTAGGTTGAGTTCAGATGACAGGGAAGAGGATGTAAAACCTTAACTCTATGTTGAGGTGCCTGACTAAAAGATCTGACCCCGTATTTTGCAGTGAAGAAGTTGTAGATGGGATTCGGGGAGCGATGACCCCTCGTTCCTGTGATGCCGTGTTGTTTTCTTAGCTGCCTGGAAACAGCTCAATTAATTTGTGTGCATTAACAGCCTCTTTCCTTACCCAGGGAGCGAAGCCCCCTCTTCCCGTAGGATGGACGTGGGTCAGGTTTCCCCCACCCCGCTGATCTCAGCCCTGCCTTGCCCAGCTCGCTCCCCTTCTCCTCGGCTGGAGGAAGGGGCAGGCTGGTTGCATCTTCGAGGCAGCATGACAGTTCGGGTCCGAATTATTTGCTGAACTTGGCCTGAATTCCCGGATAGTTTCAGTCCCTCTAGAATAAGGTTTTTGTGGGTTTTTTGGGTTTGGTTTTTTTTTTTTTAGAGGCAAAAGTACTGTTTATGAAATTCTTGCTCGCTTTTAAGTATAGTGTAAACCTCCCGTTGGCCGGGTGCCTGGGGCCTGGATTTCCCCCAGGGGGAATATCTCGGCGAGTTACTCAACCCCTCTTGTTGCTTGCTGTTGTAGGGGATTCGGGCGGGATCAGTCTTTGTGCCAGGACACCTGATGCAGCCCGGAAAGCACTTGCTTTGGGAAGGTGTTTCCAGGCTGGAGATGCCACCCTTGTGTCCGCCGCCCGCGGAACAGACCCTTGTTGCTTCCATGCCGCCTTTGGGGTGTCCCTGGGAGGGAGGGTTCCCCCTTTGCGCGGGCACCCCGCTAACCTGTGTGCTCTGTCCCGCAGTGTGTTCGATACGTGTCATTGGGGAGAGCGACATCATGCAGGAGTTCCTGTCGGAGTCGGACGAGGTAGGCACACAGGCGACGGCGCGGAAGCTCTGCCCGTGACCTTCCCTGTTACACAGGCCGTAAATGCTTGGTCAGACTGGATCCGAGAGCAGAGACGTGCCCTGCCAAAGCTTCAGGTGGTTGAATAGAGAACCGTGGCAGACGATCAAGGCTGCAGTTGGACTGTTGTGGCACACAGGAAACCTTTTCTCCATAGCAGCAGCTACGAGCGGCTTTGCCGCTGCTCTCGGAGGTGTGCCCAGGGCAGAACCCGCCGCGAGGCCTCGCTGCGTGCCCTGGCGCTCGGGCAAGGGCGGACCCAGCAGAAAATGCGTTTGCTGGCGTTGCTGCTGGTTGCTGTGCCGGTGCAGCCCAGGCAGCTTTGCATCCCCGAGCTGTCTGTGTTCGCCAGCCGGGAAGGCAACGGGCCCTCCAAACACCAGTCTGACTTGCTCCCCTGAGACCCGAGTTGCTGTTTGCCCTTCAACTGTTGCTCTTTCTTCCAACCTTTCCACGGTGCGTTCAGTAGTCGTGCCCCAGAGCTTTCTCTCGCTCTTCGCTGGCAAGCCTGTGAATGGAAAATCTTACCCCGTCGTGGTCTCGAAGCGGTTTGCTCAGCTTCCCGTCTCGGAGCGGAGCTCACATCTTCCTTCCTTCAGAATTTCTCGGGTGCGGACTGAAACTGGATTCTTGAGGCGTGCGGAGCGGTTGGTTGTTAGAAGTGACCATTTGAATTAGCCAGTGCCAGGCAATAAATAGTCCGTAGAGCTCGGGGCTCAGTTCGTGCGATGCTGATTTCTGTCCTCTCTTCTTCCCTCCTGCAGAATTACAACGGCGTCTCGGACGTGGAGCTCCGAGTAGCATTACCAGATATAACGACAGTGACAGTCAGAGTCAAAAAGAACAGCACTACAGACCATGTGTACCAGGTGAGCTACTTCTTTTTTTTACCTTACCTGGAAGATTAACCTGATTCGGATGTTAGGCAAGACCCCGTGGGCGCCCACTTGCTTCTCTCCGCTCCTCTCAAGTGCAGCTGGGCGTCCGTGACGCTGCTTTGCTGTAGCAGGGAGAGGGCAGGGATGCTGGAAAACTCTAACCTTACGCCGTGCTGAAGCGGCGTTTTCGCTGGCAGGGCTGGCTGCAAGGACAGAGTCATCGCTGAATTAATTTTCACTGGTAATGTTGTAAAGCCGGCGGATGGCTCTGAGCACTAGGCGGGTTGTGTGTTATGGCTTGCAGTGGTGGTGGTGGAGGAGTTGGATCCATGAGGTGCCGGCAGCCAACACAAGAGTCTCCCTGTGGCTGTGTGGTGGGACAGCAAGTTGAATATTAAGGGTAGTGAGCCTTTTGGGGAGTCCTCTGGCCAGATAACAGCTTTGCAAGTGGCCGGAGGCCCAGTCCTTTAAGTGGAAAATTAAGGAGAACTGACTTCAGCCAGCACTGCGGGACGAAAAGCGGAAGCTGTCAACGGATTAGGGGGAATAAGGCAGTGCAGGGGACACCCATCGTGAAAGGGGAACTAAAAATGCGGCTGCAAGCGCGGGAGCCGGAGAGCTGTGGAGGAGCAGGCTCTCGGGAGCTCCAGACCCGCAAGCAGCGTCGTGCGGCTGGATGGGACTCGCAGCGCGGCTGCGTTTGGGGCACAGCTTGCGGAATTTCGCGTCGCCTCCGACGAGCTCTGTGAGTTTCGGCTGTGGTGTTAGCCTGCAGGACCGAAGCGTTGTTGGGGAAAACTCCTAGGGGAGGCGTGCACGCCTCTTCTATTAGGAACTGACGCTGGAGGCGTCAGAAGAAGAGATGACCTAATTGTCAGCCGTGGTGGCACTTAAAATCTAGAGCAGTTTACAGGAAGGTGAAAGCAGGAGAGATGAAGAAAACGTCTGGTTTTACTGGGCGAGTAGAACTCGGCTTTTCCGTGGTGACTAACACCTCGGGTTAGGGAATACTTGGGAATAACATGTATGAAGCCAGCCTCGCCCCGGCGCGGGGCAGACAGCTGCGGGCTCCCGTTTTTTTCACCCTGTTTTCTTGTTCGGTTGCTCTTTAGGCTGTGGCTGCCAAAGTCGGAATGGACAGTATTACCGCAAACTACTTCGCCTTGTTTGAAGTGATCAATCACTCCTTTGGTAAGTCTTTTAATGCCCTCGGTGCTGACCAACGACTGAGGAGAAAGCTCGGCAGCGCTGGCAGAGCCCGGGGGCTCTCTCTTACCTCTACTCACAAAATCGGGAGCCCCCAGGGGGAACGGGGCAGGCACAGTAGGGTCTGATAATGAGGAGCCCTCAAAGTTCAGTGGCTTTTTTTACGGCTGTGTTTTGAGCAGGTCGGGGAAGCGAGCTTTTTGTTAAGCCGAGAGATGCATTTTCCTTTAGTTCAAAGGGTCCAGCGAGCTTAGAAAAAGCAAGCAGCGTCACTGCAACGCAGCTGCCTCTGAGAGGGTGGCACCAGCAGTGGCTTGGGACAGGTTTTTTTCCTTTGCTGGGAAGGAAAGTGGATCGGGGGCACGCTCTGTCTGTACATGCATAGATGTGGGTCGATGTCCAGGTCCTGGAGGGGAAGTGCTGCAAGCTGCACCTTAGCTCCTCGTCTCTCCTTCTGTGGTTGAATCCTGGTGGTATTTGAGGCTTGACTGTGGGCTCTGGGCACTGAAGTAATTGCCATCCCTCCAGCTTAGCACGTGCTGGGGTCTCCTGGCTGCTGTTCAGATCCCTGGCCACAGCAACCTCTGATTTCGCCCGGCTTCACGTTGGGTTCACTGAAGCTGTAGAGAGGCCAGAATGTTGCGGTCACACCACGAAATGGGTGTAGTGGCTGGTTTGGGTTTTCTTTTTTCCCCTGTGTGCTGGGTTTTAAGCCAAGTGTATTTCTCATTCCCAGCTGGGTACCTTTGTTTCTGGATTGTCATCTCTATATGCCTCAAACTCGTCCTGTTGTTACAGCAAACTGTGCCTTGTAGGAAGAGATTTCTTGGGCTGTTCCTCACAAGATTCTGGCTGAACGGTTGGGGCAATTTTTAGCTACTTAAAACCCTCCTAAAATGACTCATCTCACAGAACAGGCTGGGTTTGCATTCAAATGCTGACCCTGGGGCAGCCAGGATCAGCAGCCTCCTGTAAAACTGTTGGCACCGCAGGACTGCCTCTGCCACCGGGTTTGTGGTCACTTTTTGAGGGTTACCGGGAGTAGGACACGGCCATAGTGAGGGAGGACCAGGGCTGGGGGGTCAAGGTGCTTTGAGATTGCCGAGGCCAGGCAGGGCTGGGAGCCTCCAGCGGGAATTCCAGCTCTTGGGAGATGGGACGCTGCAGCACGCTGGCACAGTCTCATGCAGGAAGCTTTTACGGTGCCAGACTCCAACTGGAGCTATTAATTCCTCGTTCCTGTGAGTGCTGCATTGCTCAAACGGCACTGGAAAGTAAAAACTCCACTTAACCTTTATGACTTTTGCTTTCTGGATGCTCACGGTGAACAGCCATTTATTCCTCTCTGGATATGCTCCATTTAATTTCTCTGGAAACCGTAAGCTCCATCTGCAGTAAGACAGTGACCGTATCCATACCTGGTGAAGGAGACGTGCTGCCACTCGCCTTTTTTGTCCATTGTCGCTGGGTAAAGCCTATTTCAACACAGTAAACGACCCGCTGGGGGCTCAGCTGCTCCAGCTTGGCTGAGCAGCACAGCGGGGTTTGTCTGGGCTCTGGTGGCAGCTTGCGGGGCTGGGGGGACCTTCCCCAGTCCCCCCAACGCTGTGGGGACAGCGGGTAGGTCCAGGGCGCTGGGGTCCTACGGCTTAGGCAGGGTGGGCGTCCCTGCGTGCAGCAGGGGACGAGGTCAGGCTGTTGTGCTGGTGCTTGAGAGCCGCGCTGAGCGCGCCAGCGGCCGAGAGGGCTTCGGTCTCGCGCAGATGCCTGCAGGACCAGCGTGGTCCGACACCGTGGAAGCAGGTATTGAAAAAAAGCTGGATTCGGTCAGGGAGGAGGGGCCATGGAGCAGAGCTGGGGTCCTGGTCCCGGCTGGCTCGGCTGAAGGGCGTTGCTGATGTTGACTTGCGTGGCGGCCACGCTGCGGTCACAGACGCCGCTGCTGACGCTGTGCGGGGCTGCGCGCTTACCTCGATGTCTTGCGCTCTTTCCCAGTGCGCAAGCTGGCGCCCAACGAATTCCCCCACAAACTCTACGTGCAGAACTACACGTCGGCGGTGCCGGGAACGTGCCTGACCATCCGAAAATGGCTCTTCACTACAGAGGAGGAGGTTCTCCTCAATGACAACGACCTGGCAGTCACCTACTTCTTCCATCAGGTAGGTGCCCAAGAGCTGTAATTTCTTACTGGAGGGAAGGCAACGCAAGTGCCTGGCTCCCAGAACTGCTCCAAACACCGCTGTCCTTTGGCATGCTGGCAACGGAGTGTGACATCCAGGGCCAGCCCTGCTTGGGTAACTTCGAGGAGTAGAAGTCCACAGTGGTGGACTTCTGGCCAAGTCACAGTCAGACGGTGTCCTGGTTTCAGCCAGGATAGAGTTGGTTTTCTTCACAGAAGCTAGAGTGAGGCTATGTTTTGGATTTGGGATGAGATGATGTTGATAACGTGCTCTCACTGCGGGAAGCTGCCTTCCCAACACCGCTCTCCAGCAGCTCAGTGGGTGAAAGCCAGCACTGCTCTGCTGGAGACGACTGTGTCTGGCGTGGAAGGGTTGTACCAGGCTGTCCTCGCCTATGCCTGAAGGCAAAAGCAGGATGCCAGGTACCAGCACTTCCAGATCCATCCGCTTTTGCCAAGGGACACTCGTCAGAAGTCTTCCTAGACGCTTAGGCATCAGTGTCCTCCCCGAGGCACTCAGAGGCTCGTGGCAGGAGTGGGCGAGTGTGAAGAACCAGCCCTCTGAGCCTGGCCATCCCTCTGCCTCTGCGGGTACGCTGGTCACCTTCTGGGGCTGTGAATTTGGGTGGCTGTCAAAGCAGCCTCAGGGCCAGCCAGGGAAGGCGAAGCGTTGTGACTCAGCGAAGAGATCCTCTGGTCTGACCTGGGTTTCCTTTCCCTCTTTCTGTTCAGGCTGTTGATGATGTCAAGAAAGGCTACATCAAAGCAGAGGAGAAGTCCTACCAGTTACAGAAGCTGTGTGAGCAGAGAAAGATGGTCATGGTGAGTTATCCTGCCTGTCCTGTTTGCTTTCCTTCCTGTTTGCAATGCTGTGCCTGGAAAGGAGACACTGGAACAGGGTGCCCAGCGAAGTTGTGGGTGCCCCATCGCTGGAAGTGTTCAAGGTCAGGCTGGACGGGGCTTTGAGCAACCTGATCTAGTGAAAGATGTCCCCGCCCATGGCAGCAGGGTTGGCCTAGATGATCTCCAAAGGGCGCTTCCAAGCCGAACCGTTCCCTGATTCTACCCACACAGCCTTGAAAAACACTGCTTTCTTGGAAAGCAGTAACGATGGCGAGCTGTGGGGGTGTGGGCTTAGCACAGGGGGGACTGGCAGGGCGTGCAGACCCGCAGGAATGCCGGGGCAGGGCTGGGACGTGCCCGAGAGTCAGCTGCTGCACGAACCTAAACCGCCCCTCGTGCCTGGCACGCTTGAACAGCGGCTCGTCCTTGGCAAGATCACCCATTGACTCGGCTCCAAACAAGGCAGCGATAAAACCTTGTGGGTTATTGCTGGTGGTGAAAGGTGAGGCGCTTAACGTGCGGTGTGGCAATCCTTCGCCTGCAGCCCTTCGGGGGCAGCTGTTTCTTCCTAGTAATTGAGAGGCAAAGGGCTCTTTCTGCATCAAATTGGCTCTGAGATGGTGCTGCTGGGCGAGCCGAGGCAGGGGTGCGTCCCTGCCCGCCCGTAACGTGAGTCGCTGACCCCTCTGTGCCTTAGTTTCTCTTTTTTTTTTTTTTTTTCCCTTTGTCCGGCAGCAGTCTTCACGAATTGCAAATTCTGCATCAGAGCTCGCTGTCTGGTCTGGGGATTTTCTGCTCTTATCGCTTCGCCCAGCAAACGCCTGGGGGCTCGGCATGACTCAATGAGCCTGCCTGGCTTGGGCTGGGGGAGCGAAGGGGATGCCCAGAGCTCATCTGCCAGGCGCAAGCTGGGCTTGAAGATCAAACAGCAAAAGGATCTGACTTGTAAATAACATTCTGGGTTGCTTGGGGCTGCTGGTACCGAGTGAACGCGGGCTGCCCTTTCCCCGACGCCCCTTCTCCAGTTTGGCTGGTCTTGGTGGGGCCTCTCCCCAAAGCCCGTTTGCTTGTGGCAGCTCTCAGAGGTCCCTGCTGGGGGACTACCTGGGGGTGGACCCCGGAGGGTGACCCGAAAGGCTAAGCCAAGAAGGTGAATTATTAACTGATGATAAGGCTCAGTAAATAGACGCTTCCTCCTGCGGGCTGTCTCACGGCTCTTCTGTTTCTGCTCATGCCGCTGGCTTTCTGATGACCAGAGAAAGATCTGAGCCTTTGGAAAGGGTATATCCCAGCATACATATACATGTAATATATATGCAGCAGCAGCAGTAGGGCCCTGGTCTAGCAGGAGGTCAAGAAGACAACGAGAGCCTGTGAAGTCAAAGTGCTTCATCCTCTACCTCCCCCCGTGTTACTAAGGGTCCTTGGAGCACAACGCTTGAGAATTTGGCACCTTCCTCCGGTCTGGATGTGGCTTGGTTAAAAAGTCCCGTCAGATTTTGTTGTAGTTCTGCCCTGCGTAAACCTTTCTCGTGCAACGAGAGGTCGTGGGGCTCTGGAGCAGCTCCTGGCTTCTCCCCTGCCCCGAGCTGTGACTCTGAGCTCCCAGCGCTTCTCCGGCATCCTCGCAGTGCTGCTTTGGGCTACGCTCAGAAAGAGAAAAATGGCCAGAATACCTCTTTGGACCTTTTCATGAGTCGTAGCATTCGCACCGAAGGACTCTTGAGAAACCCGGATCCCACGTCTGCCCAACAGCCTCTTTTTCTGGCCTCGTCCTCAGCCTATAACGAGGAGGATGGCTCTAGGGAGAGCAGGGCTTTCGGTCCCCGGGCTGCCTTAGCTGCTTGCCCAGACCCGTACCCTTCCCAGAGGAGCACGGTCATGCCGATCGGCGACTCTGGCTGCACCGGCTCTCCTGGAAAGGGCTTTCGGCGTTAGGCCACGAGGAGCTCCGTGCATGTTTGTACCTGGGTGGATCCACGTTTTGGGAGGCGGGGAATTGAGCAGCTGGAGGGGTCTCCTCCCTTCCCTTAGCACAGCCTTGCTGCCTGTGGGGTTTTGGCTTCCTCTGGAGGCGATCCAGCCTCCCCGGGCTGGGCTGAAGCCAGGGATTTCCAGCGGGGCGATTAGCACCAGGGCGAGCGAGAGGTGGAGGCGGCGTGAGAAGCGGGAGGGTGCAGCGGTGCCCTCCCCTGACGCCCGCGGCTTTCTCTCCGCAGTATTTAAACATGTTACGGACGTGCGAGGGTTACAACGAGATCATCTTCCCCCACTGCTCCTGCGACTCTCGGCGGAAGGGGCACGTCATCACGGCCATCAGCATTAAGCCTTTAAACCGCCTCAGCTTCGGGGCAGGCAGCTGAGGTGAGGGGGGTCTGC